>NW_024425786.1:10905954-11030212 GCF_017311325.1 Ursus maritimus
TAAGGAATAATGTAATGAATAAACACCCACGTATTGTTTGGTTTTACCTGGTTTCAAACGTCACATAAATGGAATCTGCTTTTCTGTTCAACATCACGTTTGTCAGAATGGGCCACGTTGGTGCACATGGCTGTGGGTGACTCCTATTCACGGCTGTGCGGGACTCCACTGGAAAACGCTGTCATGGCGTGTCCTTGCTCCTGGTGCATGGCCTTATTTGATTTTCTAATGTTGAACCAACCCTACATTCTTACATAAACCCAACTTGATTGTGATGTATTATGTATTTACCTTTTTAAAAATTAATATATTTATTTAAATTGAATTAACATATAGTGTATTATTAGTTTCAGAGGTAGAGTTCAGTGATTCGTCAGTCGTATATAACACCCAGTGCTCATTCCATCACATGCCCTCCTTAATGCCCATCCCCTGGTTACCCCATCCCCCACCCGCCTCCCCTCCAGCAACCCTCAGTGTGTTTCCTATGATTAAGAGTCTCTTATGGTTTGTCTCCCTCCCTGATTTTGTCTTGTTTTATTTTTCCCTCCCTTCCCCTATGCTCCTCTGTTTTGTTTCTTAAATTCCACATATGAGTGAGATCATATGATAATTGTCTTTCTCTGATTGACTTATTTTGCTCAGCATAATACCCTCTAGTTCCATCCATGTTGTTGCAAATGGCAAAATTTCATTTTTTTGTTGGCTGGGTAACATTCCATCGTATATATAGACCACATCTTCTTTATCCATTCATCTGTCCATGGACATCTGGGCTCTTTCCATAGTTTGGCTATTGTGGACATTGCTGCTATGAACATTGGGGTGCAGGTGCCCCTTCAGATCACTATGTTTGTATCTTTGGGGTAAATACTCCGTAGTGCAACTGCTGGGTCATAGGGTAGCTCTATTTTTAACTTTTTAAGGGACCTCCATACTGTTTTCCAGAGTGGCTGCACCAGCTTGCATTCCCACCAGCAGTGCAAGAGAGTTCCTCTTTCTCTGCGTCCTCGCCAACATCTGTGGTTTCCTGACTTGTTAATTTTAGCCATTCTGACTGGTGTGAGGTGGTCACATTGTGGTTTTGATTTGTATTTCCCTGATGCCGAGTGACGTGGAGCATTTTTTCATGTGTCTGTTGGCCATTTATATGTCGTCTTTGGAGAAATGTCTGTTCATGTCTTCTGCTCATTTCTTGATTGGATTATTTGTTCTTTGGGTGTTGGGTTTGATAAGTTCTTCATAGATTTTGGATACTAGCCCTTTATCTGATAAGGCATGTGCAACTATCCTCTCCCATTCTGTCAGTTGTCTTTTGGTTTTTCTGATTGTTTCCTTTGTTGTGCAAAAGCTTTTTGTCTTGGTGAAGTCCCAATCATTCATTTTTACTTTTGTTTCTCTTGCCTTTGGAGACGGGTCTCGCAAGAAGTTGCCTGTGGCCGAAGTCACAGAGGTTGCTGCCTGTGCTCTCCTCTAGGATGTTGATGGATCCCTTTCTCACATCGTGGGATTCCATTTGCTGGTATTTTGTTTAGGATTTTTGTTTGTGTGCAGACAGATCAGATTGGCCTGCCATTTTCCTTTCTTGCCTTGTCCTTGTTTGGTTTTGGTATCAAGGTTATACACTCTTCATAAAATGACTTGGGGGACTGTTTCCTCTTCTTTTAGCCCCCAGGGCCCTTGTGGAAGACATAAAACCGCAGAAGGGTCTGATAAACGCGGCTACCAGACTGTCACCCTTCTGTGACCCCCCCACTTTTTTGGTACAGAATCTTGGCCTCTTCCGGAACAACTCTTCTTGTTTGTGCCCCCAGCCCAACCTATGCCCGCCCCCCTCCCCCCAAAAAACAAAGAAAACACATTCCTCCCCCATGAGTGCCTCAAATGGAAATGCTCACAGCTCACTTAGAAAGCTGTGTTTCTGGTTTGTTTTTTTTTCTACAGGTGGGTCCTTAACTCAAGAGTTTAGCATGGAGAGTTGTTTTCAGGACTGCCCTGAATGCGCCCAGGTAACAACAGGTAGGTGCCTCTCTTACCCAGTTAACCCCTTTTCTTGAAAACCCAGGTATAGGATCACTCACGTATCCCTTAGGGCTGCCCCGAACATGAGCCGTGATGGGTCCAGCCAGAGGTGAGTCTGGCAGAGCTGGGACCCCGGTCTGCCCGCCAAGGCTGCTCTGTTTTAGGGACGTGTTGGAAACTATGTGGTCCAAGTCCTCTAAGCACAAAATTAGCTTCTTTCCATATTTTTGAAAGGGAAAGAACACCTTACTAAATATAACATGGGTCAACAAGCCAGAAACAAGATAAATAGCTAACAGCTGCAGTTTGGGAGCCGGGTTCCGCACCCCCGGTGAACCCACCAGGGGCCTGGTCTGCGGAGGGAGGGCAGAACCGATGGACAATTTTAAGTGACCCCTGGACCCATAACCCTGCCACGAACCCAAAACACAAAAACCTTTATTTCATTTTTTGATTCTAAAGGCAACACATACACATTTCTGTGTTTCCAATTGTTAAACTCTCCCAGTAAGAGAAAGGAAATTAAAACCACACTAATCCTACCTCACGGAAAACAACTAAAAAGACCATGGAATGCATAATTTGAGGGTTTTGAAATTTCATATAAAACATTAATTAGTGTTTCTCAGCCTTTTCCCCCCAGTGTTGTCCCCTGAAGAGTCTTTTTAGACATTGTTTTTGTAATGCCCCCACTTCACCCCCGCCCCAGGAAATTTTCATACTGCAGATATCCTGTGTGTCTGGTAATGCATTGTGGAGGGCCACAAACCATTGTACTATCGAAGACTATTTTACACCATCCCCAAGAACGAATTTTTACCCTCCCCCCGCCATGGGTGGTCTCACCCCATTGGGAATACATGCTTTACATAATATCAAATAACCTTTCTAGAAGAAATTACTATATGCTGGTCCCATATAATTCTAGGTACTTTATGTATATTTTCTTGTTCACTTATCATAACTCTCCTCTGAGGTGAATACTAGAAAGCTTTTATCTCCATTTTACAGTTGTGGAAGCTGAGGCACAGAGACGTTAAGTAACTTGCCCAAAGGCACACAGCTGGGAAAGTCAGAGTGAGGATCTGAGCCCAGGCAGCCTGGTTCCAAAGTTCACGTTGAACCACCAAGCTACATTGCCTTGCAACAACACCTTCTGGTTGTAACGAATCCAAAATATAGACATAGAGTATCAGGTACACTTCCCAAGCCCTGTTTATTCTCCAAAGCAGTCACTGCTAAGTTTGGAATGTGTCCCTTGTCTGAGATTTTTACATACATGTTTGTATATGTGAAAATCTTTTGTCTCTTGTTTAACATAAGAAGGATCATCCAGTTTTCCTTCCTATATATTCATGCATACAGATCTGCATGTAGAATTTTTTAAAAATTAGAATCACACTGAACATACCGTCTTTTTTTTTTTTTTACACTTTGACTTTAAAATGTATCATTAGCTGGCTTGAAAGCATAATTTAACAAGCACGTGTACCATATTTTATTTAACCAGATGCAGATTATTGGCTATTTATGTAGTTTCCAGTTTCTCACTGCTACAAAGCTGTGATGAATATCCTTGTACATCATTCTTCGAAGCTGGAATTACAGAGCCAAAGGGTAGAAGCATTTTTGAAACTTTTGATTCATCAATGCCAAAATTCGCCATCCAGAAAAATTGTATGAAATCACTTATCCCAACACCATTACCCGCACTGGGTATTACTGCCTGTTTTCCATCACTGACCATTTAACAGGCCCAAATGTATGAATCCCGACATTTTCATCTCTGTCGCTAACTCTCACCTGGGGCCTGTTTTACTCACGTGACAAGCAAGGCAAAGCTTGAGGCAGGAGAGCAGGGAGGGTGGAAGGTTAAAGTGGCCCCAGTCACTGGTTTGGAAAACACGCTGTCAGCCTCCCAGGGTCAAGGCCCACCTGTTGGGCCCCTAGCAGGTGCTCAGTAATGGGCTTTTTCATCTCCTGCTTCCTGCACCAGCCTCGGGCTGCACCTTCCCGCCCCTGAGCCGTCCTCCTCCTCTTGCCTTGTCTCACATCCATTTGGCAGAACTGCTAAACCCCTCATTCATTCCTTTGCTGGCTGTGAGTGTTATTTGGGAAACAAATCCCCTCGTATGTTTGGTAGGCTTTTCAGCTGGTCCACAGCAGCTGTCTGCCGCGGGATGGGATCCCTGTTCAGTGCCCCGCATGCCTACACATACGTGTTGACACATCAGTATGCACATAGCACGGCACAATCCGGGTGCAGAGCCGATTACGTGACGTGGCACTTCTGTCTCACAGAGACGTTCCATATGTTCTCCAGCCCGAGTTAGGACACCCACCTACGAAATTCCACAGTTTCTAGACTTTCTTCCCACTTTGTCGTTATTCCCTGTCGACTTTTTCCTGCTGGCCTGGTAGCCCCGCTAACCCTTAACTTGCTCACCTGTGTCCCTCCAGTGCCTGCCATTGCTTAGCAGATGCCCAAGAAATATTTGTGGAGTGAAAAAAGAAAGAAGGAACAGACCTCAAGCCGATAAAGGATATTATCCCAAATATTTTTAGAGTATTTTTTAACAAAGTGGCCACTTTCAGATTGAGCCCATTGTTTGATGAGAAAATATCTGCGCAGTGTTAGATTTCAAGTGGCCTGGTTAGCCGTCCTTCTGGAAAGATCGGAAAGAATGCAGAATTGAAAATAGGACCTTGCCCATCCAAACATCTGTCAGGCTTTATTGTTCTGCAATGGTCGCTGTCCCAGGAATCATGTCTTAAGGAGCAGTGAGCCAGGAAGGGTGCTCGCTGCTCGCTGGTCCTCCTGGCCCCTGCAAGTGTTCTGAGCTAAACCTTCAGGCGACTTGCTTATCTGACTCACTCTCCCAGCCAACAAATGGTTGTGGAATCCCAGGACGGTGGGCTTGCTCCCTTGAGCACCAGGTCTCTGAGCCGCTTCGTGGGAATAGGGTTACTCGCCCAGCCGGGGCACAGCAGCTAAGATGAAGAATAGGATGCTTCTGCCCCTTTAAGAAAAGCAAAACTCTGTGGCTGAAGGGAGGCTAGTCTCGCAGGATGGCTTCAGGTGGCCTCTGTTCATTTCATTCAGTGCTTCGGCAGACAGGTTTGGAGCCCCTGCTATGTTCTGGGCGCAGAAATGTGTCATGGGAAGAGAGAGACTGGCCACAGTAGTCACTGGTGGCTGTGGGAGCCCACGGAAGGGGCAGCTGAGCTAGGGGGACCAGAGAACGGCAGAAATGCTGGAGGGGGCTGTGCAGAGAAGGGCGAGGTGAGAGATGACGGGGAGAGGCCATCACATGGGTGATTCCAGGAGCCAGGATTTTCTGCTGCAGGGAGTGGGGAGCTGTGGAGGGTGGGGACCAGCCGGTAGGCTGTGTGGATGGGGACGTATCCCTGATGGATGCCGTCACCCAGGCGATTCGGGTCCAGCTACTGACCACGGCTCATGCACGCCACGGTTCGGGCTCCTCGCCGGACCCCCTACCAGTTGAGATTTCACTGCGCTTCGTTAAATTCCACAAAATGTTTTCAGGACCCGGAGCGCTGACCTCTCTGGTCTCCTGCATGGAAAGGTCTGGCTTTTCCTTTTCGGGTGGGGTAGGCGGACCAGCCCTCCTTCTGCAGTCTCACAGAAGGAGCCAAGCGTAGCACGTAAGACATCTGGAATGTATCAACGGCCCAGCCCGGCCCGAGCCCACGGCTCAGTCCTGCTCCCAGCTCCTTCAAGAGCACAGCCGCTGTTTCACAGAAGTGTCTGGAATCCGAGCTGATCCTCCTCTCTCTTCTTTGTGCTTTCCTTCCAGACCCCTCAGCCACAGCTGTCCACACAGGATGCCTCGAATCTGCTTGAAGCCGTCCCTCGGGAGCCCAGCCGCTGTTTCTTTAGGGCGGCACTAGGGGCTTCGTTCCGTGCGTTGAAGGGGCTTCTCTTATTCTTGCTGCTGCTGCTGCTCTTATTTATTTCTTTTCTTTCTTCGTACCGGCCTTACCCCGCTCCCACTGGCATGATGGCCCAGTCGAAGGCCAACGGCTCCCACTATGCGCTGACCGCCATCGGCCTGGGGATGTTGGTTCTCGGGGTCATCATGGCCATGTGGAACCTGGTGCCCGGGTTCAGCGCCCACGAGAAGCCGACGGCTCAGGGGAACAACAAGACAGAGATAGGCAGCGGCATTCTCAAGAGCAAGACCTTCTCCGTGGCCTACGTGCTGGTCGGGGCGGGGGTAATGCTGCTGCTGCTGTCCATCTGTCTGAGCATCCGGGACAAGAGGAAGCAGCGGCAGGGCGAGGAGATGGCCCACGTCCAGCACCAGCCGGGGGTCGAGTCGCATGCCCCCGAGGAAGACAGGTGAGGACGGGCTGACCACCCTTGGACGGGGGATGGACACACACGCACACACACACTCAGAGGGTTCACTGACGAGACTGTTTTAGTCTAGAAGACTCTGCCTTCCCACTTTCCCCCAGTAAGGCTCTATAAAGCAGTTAACAATTTTCCAGATAACTTCATACTTCTATCCCAGAGCCTCCCAAATAATGTGCTATGAATGGATTAAAGGTGTATTAAGATATTGACACCCTCAGGGAAGCCGCATGGGGCCCAGGGCAGCCAGAGCCTCCAGCGTGCTCTGTGGACATGCTTTGCCTTGAAAAGGTTGGGAAGGAGTGTTCTATTTGGACCAAAATGCCACGAATGCATTTAAGAGATAAGCAATACATTACGGAGGACATGATGAAGGTTGACATCCCTACTAGAAAAAGAGCCCTTACAAATGAATGTGACAGATGGACACGCCGGTAGGAAAATGGACAAAGGATACAAGCAAGCATCTCCTAGATGTGCAGACAGTAGATGTTCAACCTCATGAGCCATGAAATGCAAACAAAAAGAAGGTGTGATTATTCTTTGCCTATCTTAATGGCCAAGACGGGCAGCCCCGGTGTTGGAGAGCTGTACCCAAGCTTTCTGAAGAGGAGTTCCACAGTGAGAGGAAGTATTGAAGATGCGTGTCCCTATCCATTCTGTTCCTAAGAGTTTACCCTTGGGAGAAAAATCACGCAAGTGCAAGGGAGTCTCAGCCCTTAGGCTTATCAGAGCATTGCTTAGAATAGTAAAAACGGAGAAACAGCCTAAATACCCATCATTGGAGCTAAATTATGGCACGCCCACTCAGTGGCATTCTGCACAGCCACAGCTGAGCTGTAGTTGCTAACGGAGGACCATATGCACCCCGGTGAGAAAGGGAGGTTACAACACAGCGTCTTTGGTAAGGTCCTAATCACATCAAATGTTGCAGCTGTGGGATTAGAGAGGGATCTGGAAAGGTGTACAACAGAGTGCTAACAGAGGTTGTCTCCAGGTGGAAGGAGATGGGATGGTTGTATTTTCTGCCTTAGGTTTTTCTGTATTGTTTAGATTTTCTGCAACTTTGTCATCTTTCTGGCGGGAAGGGAGTTGTTTTTAGTTTGGAAAAATGAAACCTATTTTCAGATAATAAAAGGTCATGCATGTGTATTCTAGGAAGCTTAAGAAATGCAGAAAAGAACAAAGAAGGAAAATAAATCACCCCTAATTACCCACCCTGGCCATGAGCACACACATGCCTAAGGGAGATGAGAGGAAGGCCTAGACAGACAGGGACGGGTTGCCGTTGGCCATTATCACCCCACAAGTTCAAGTACAGAGTTCTGGAAGGTGGCTAAAGTCACCATTCCCTATACATGTGTCAAATAAACAAACAAACAAGCACCCTAACTTTCTGGTTTTCTCTTTCAACAATCAAAGGGGAGAGTAAGCCTGAGGATAAGACCTTTGAGCCTTAGAGTGAACTTAGAGGACAAAATTACAGAATAACCTGAAATAGATATAAATTGTATTGCAGAAATTCCTTCTCTACCTGGGGACAACCATTTTGCTTCAGACTGACAGCTGTTTCATGCATGTTTGTATGGCCTTTGGCCAAAGGACCCAACCTGGCACCAGAACAGCCCGTCTGGCATACGGTGAAGCGTGAGGCTTAAAAGCAAAGGGATTTAACTTCCGTATGTCAACGCTTCCAGATCACCCAGTGTAGTCGTTGAGTGTGGTGTTCAGCTTCTGCTCTCCCACTTCCCAAATATATGGCCAAGTCACCTAACCTTGACATATCAAGTTTCCCCATCCATAAAATGGGTATAAAAGAGGACCTAACTCATAGCGTCGTTAGGAAGATGAAACTGGCTGATACATGTGGAAGTACTTAGCACAATACCCGACTCGTAGCACACAGTCGAAGCGTTAGCTTTTGTTCCTTCTGGGACCCACTGGTGGTTGACAAGGCTGGGGTAGGAGGACCCGGGGCTGACACGGGATCCGGAGTTCATCTCCTTGTGGTTTTAAACACGGCGGAGCGCGTGCTAACCCTCTCCATGCTGGTGCTTGCTGTCTTACAGCCAGGAGGAGGAGGAGGAGGAGGAGGAGGCCGCCTCCAGGTACTATGTCCCCAGTTACGAGGAAGTGATGAACACGAACTACTCGGAAGCCAGGGAATCGGACCAGAACCCGAGGATGAGCATCTCTCTCCCCTCCTATGAGTCCTTGACGGGGCTTGACGAGACCAGCCCCACAGCCGCCAGGGCCAGCGTGGAGCCCAGCCCGGGGCACCCACCCGACAGGCAGAACTCCAAGCTGGCCAAACGCCTGAAGCCGCTGAAAGTTCGAAGGATTAAATCCGAGAAGCTTCACCTCAAAGACTTCAGGATCAACCTCCCGGATAAAAACGTCCCTCCTCCCTCCATCGAGCCCCTGACGCCCCCGCCACAGTACGACGAGGTCCAGGAGAAGGCTTCCGACGCCCGGCCACCTGACTGACGGCCCCGCTTCGCCGTGTCCCTCCGGTCACTCACCTGCCACACCACGGACCCCCAGTGAAGCCGCTCCAGCTGCAGTGGGGAAGTAGAGGGGCCGGATGCAAACAGACGGATGTGGATGGGGGTGGGGAGGGGGGTGGGGGGGGGCCGGTGACTGGGGACTGACTGACGTCCACGGAACCTCACGTGGCAGGTGCGTGGGGAAGAGCCGCTGCCTCGGATCTCGGCATGTGGACCCCGTCGGGAACGCGGGGTACGCATCTTCCCTGTCGTTCTTCCCCAGCTCTGAGTTGTTGGCGACAACACCGCTCTTTCCAATCAGGAAAGGACGCCTAGCAGCTGGTCTCGGTTGTGATTTTGTTTTGCTTCCACGAGGACTGTTTTGTTTCAAAAGAAAACCAGATATGCCTTTGCTTTCTTCACCGGAGTCCTGAGCTGTGGGTAGGAGAGGGGACTCGGCTTTCTAGAAAGGACGACGCAGGGCTGTTCCATGAAGGAAGCGAAACGAGAGGCTGATCGATGCTGTGGGGGTGAGGCCCCTGCGGCTGTCGGTTCCCGGAGGGCCCAAGGCCCGGTGGTGCATCAGATCGGAGTTTTGCTGGTACGCTTTCCTGGTGTCTCCTGGGTAAGGGCGAGAAAGGACAGCTGTGTGAGTTATTTTATTCCTTCTAAAATGCCATGCAAGGGAGCTTTTGATAATAAAATATTTTATATGTAGTACATTGGGGCGCTGAATTACTGTACCAGCTCTTCCAATGCTGACTTGCTTAGGGAGAAATATCGCGGCTCATAATAATAGCGGCTAATCCACGCGAAGCACTTCCCGTTGCCAGGCGCCGTGAGTACTTCACGTGTGTTTTCCCGTCTCATCTGTATCCTGGTGTCCCCGCCATTTTGAAGGTTAGCTCCCCGAGGCTCAGGTTCAAGTGCCCCATGTCACACGGCTAGGACGCAGTGGTCTGGCTCCAGGGCCTGAGTTCTTTAAATGCTCAGTGTAAAGCGCTTCTTCAGACTTTGAACAAGGATCTGTTGTGCTTCCCAAAAGCTGGGGCTGCGCCATCAACCCACACGCCCAACAGAACATTGGGGCTGTTTGGACATCAGCTCCTACCTACTTAAATGTCCTCCCAGCAGCCCCCTCCTGAGACCCGGCCCAGAGGGAGCCAATGGGCTGTGTGCTCAGAAAGGCCAGGTGAGCGTGTCCTCATGCAGAGGGCAAAGTGGCTGCCTGTGGAGCCCAGGAAAACCGTTCAGCCAATGAGGATGCCCAGGGGATTGCTGACTGCTGAGGCCAAGCCAGGAGAGAGGAACAGCGACGTCTGGGGTCAGGGTCTTGATCGTGGGGTGGGAGTCTGGAAAGACACACCTGAGTCCAGGGGCGCCTTCCTGGTCCTGGGGAGCATGACGTGGAATCTGCATGGCTGGGAGAAGAGTAAATCCTGAGGCCATGGATGTTTCCCAGAAGCTCCTAAGTAGAGAAGGGGCAGCAGGTAGGGAGTGAATCACCTCCTTATCTCGGGATTGGCAGCAGAGTCTAAATGCCAACCTTTCACTTTCCTTATGCAAATCCATCTGTTGAGAGGGAGTAGCAGGGACCTGCTACGTGGCTAAGACACGAGAGGCCTGGTCTGGTCACAGCCCACTACGGAGCCAGCCTGGGGCTCTCCATGTATCTGGGGGCTGGGTTTGTTCTTGGGTTAAGTCTTTATGCTTCCTCCTGATGGGAAGACAGACAGGAGGAAAAAGAAGAGACTAGCAGGGCACCTGGGCGGCTCAGTTGGTGAAGCCTATCGCTCTTGACTTGGGCTCAGGTCATGATCTCAGGGTCGTGAGAGTGAGCCCAGAATAGAGCCCGGAGTAGAGCCCTGTGTCGGGCTCCACGCTCAGCAAGGAGTCGGCTGGAGATTCTGTCTCTCCCTCTGCCCCTCCCCGCCCCCTCTCTAAAATAAATAAATAAATCTTTAAAAAAGAGAAGGAGACCAGCAAGGTTCCAAATGATAGAAAGGGCCCTCCGTCTGGGCCCTGGGAGATCATCTTGTGGGGTGTCTGCCTAGCCTAGACCCTCCTCGATGGAAAAAGGTTTAGGGCTTGTAGCGGACTGGTGACCCCAAAGGTATCAGGACCTGATTTCCTAGGACCTGCGAAAGTTACCTTACAAGGTAAAGGTTTTGCAGGTGTGATTACATGAAGCGTTTAGAGATGAGGCTATCCTGGAATCTCCCGGTGAACTCTCTATGCCACCTACAAGTGCACTTGCCAAGTGAGAGCTGGGGACACCGTTGCATAGAAGAGGAGGAGGCAGTGTGACCACAGACGCAGAGACTAGACTGGTGCGTCTGCAAGCCGGGGACTGCCAGCAGCCCTGGAGCTGGAGGACGCAAGGGGATTCCCTGCTAAGCATCCAAGGGGGCTGCAACCTTGTCCGTGGCCCAGCCGATGCTGGTTTTGGACTTCCCGCATCCAGAGCCATGAGAGGGTACGTTGCTATTATCTTAGGCTACCGAGTCTGTGCGAAATTGATGCCTCAAACATGGCGCATATAGAGCATGGCTCACCTTTGCCTATAGGAAGGCAGAGAGAATGTTAGCTGGGAATGTTGGCTGTGGGCTGCAGACCTGAACAGTGCCTAGAGAGGCCAAAAAAAAAAAAAAAAAAAAAAAGATCATCTGCAATATTAAGTTAAAACCACCTGTCAAAACAGGGGACTACCTTCAGCTCAACATTCCCCAAAGCACACTCATCCTGTTTGCTCATTGGTCCAGACCTATCAGGGACCTCCATCTTTTGACTCAAAAGAAAAGAGGGGGGGGGGGCTAAAAACCAGAGTAAAGCCCCTAGACCTTTCCTCTCCATCAGGTTTCTGTTCTTAAAGTAAACATAAAAGGACAGAAATGGGGGAGAAAATTCAAGAAGCCACCAGCGTGTTCTTGAGCCTAAATAGCCCCAGGGCCAAGACAGAACAGAGAAGAATCCCACCTAGCGCTCCCACTCCATCCAAAAGGAGGAATCTCAGCAGCCATTTTGGTGTCATGTTAGCACTGCTCTCCCAGGTCACAGCTGATTGGACCTGAGGTATGTGTCCACCTGACCCAGGAGAACCAACCAGAAGCTGAGCTAGGCTAGGCCCTTCTCCCTCAGGAATTGATCCTGCCAGGGATGGATAGGCTGTTGGGTGATGGGGTGTCAGCGATTAGGGGGCTGTTTGGGCACCATCGCGATGGGCCACAGGTGAGCGAAGCCGGGGAAGGGGCAGAAAGAGGCAGACATGAACAAGGAGACCTTGGAAATAGCTGCCTCCGGATAACTTTCTGGTCCTTGGTCCTTGTCCCTTGGGAAGCCCAGCCCAGCCCTTTTGTGTCCTCCCAATAATGTTGTGTCCTCCCAATAAATCCCCCTTTTGAGTTCTGGTCCTAAATTTAGCCCGAGTCCTTGAAGGCAGGCACCGTCTTTGCATCACAGACAGTGCTGGGCACACAGTGGGCACTCCACCTCTCCCCGATTTTTATTTCCACTTTTCTTAGACCGGTTACAGTTTTGAAGAAGGGAAGCCACACGCAGATCGTTGAGGCAAAAGGTTGCTCTCTTCCTCGGTTCACCAGACGGCAACTCCCAGCACAGATAATGGACAAGTCAGCCCGTTTTGTTTGCTTTCCAGCCTGATACCAGCTTTTCGGTGCCTTTAGAACTGAGCGGCTCATCCTAAGAAAGTGAGTGTCAGGAGGCCACGGCTATCAGGATTTAGAGACCCTCTCCCTTGTTGATGCCCAGGCTTTGCTTCCCTGGACTTTAATGGGTGGTAGTGGAAAAGTCCCTGATTAAATTCATTTGGAAATCCACGAGAGAAACAACACATTTTTACTGAGCGTCTACTATGTGCCACATGCTAGGGGTCAGCTGCAAACAAATGGACCAGGTCCCTGCTGACACCAAGGCTGTGTTCTAGGTGGAGGGGGACAGATGATGAACAAAGAAATAAATACATAAGCTGTAATGTCAGAAAATGAGAAGCCGTGTGAAGAAAGATGAGACATTAGCGCATCGCCTGTTTCGGTGATTGGAAAAGTCTCTGGGGAAGTAACATTGGAGAAAAGTGGGGAGGGAGCCACATGGAGATCTGGGTGCAGAGAATTCTAGAAAGCCTCTCATATCTTGTGCACATTATGACTCTCCAAGCAGATGTTGCAGGATATATCATTTCCCAAACCAATTTGGCCGCACCACCTTTCTTCCCCACAAAGCCTCTTCCATGGTCAGCTTCCGTGGAATACCCCATAGGGAGTGGTGATTGAGCCCAACCCAGTAATCTACGGGGGGAGAATCTGGCCCAGAGCCCACAAGAGACATGTCCAAAGTCCTGCAGCTCCTTGACGAAGCTGTCTATTAGCTTCCTTGTGTGGCATTCAGATCAAAGATGGCCAATGAGGGCTGCAGCAAAAGACCACAGAGGTCACAAGATGGCCCAGAACCTGACACCTGGGGGAGAACCCACTGCACGTGGGGGAAGACAGTCAGACGGGTGACATGCTGATAGAAACCAACCAGCCCCCAGACACAACATGTGACAAAACGTTCTCAGCTCCCGGTGACACTGGTAAACATCGCACCAATGCCGGAACCGGACGGCTTCACCTTAGATCTGTGGTTCTCCACCAGGATTGACTTTGCTTCCCAGGGGCCATTTGGAATGTGACTGTGGGGTGAGAGTGGGGGGGGGGGGGGGCTCTAGTGGGGCTGGGATGCTACCGGACATCCTGCAATGCAGAGGACATTGCCTACAACAAAGAGTTATCCTGCCCCAAATGTCAAGAGGGCCAAGGTTGACAAACCCTGCCCTAGATGAAGGAAGATCCATTCTCTTGGGCAGTGGGGACTCTGGGGATAGAGCTTGGCCACCCAGTGTCAGCTCCATCAAAAACCAAGAAACACTCATCCCTGGAGATCAGCCTGAGTGTGGTATTTATGATTTTCCTTTAAAAAAAAGGAAAATATTGGGGCTCAGTCGTTAAGGTCTGCCTTCGGCTCAGGGTGTGATTCCAGGGGCCTGGGATCGAGCCCCGCATGGGCTCCCTGCTCTGCTGGGAGCCTGCTTCCTCCTCTCTCACTCCCCCTGCTTGTGTTCTCTCTCTCACTGGCTGTCTCTCCGTCAAATAAATAAAATCTTAAAAAAAAAAATGTATCACTTTTACAAAGACCATTTTCCTATCCCTCCGCAAGCCAGAACTGTAAATCTAATTCTCCACGGCATGATATAAACAGAGCTCTCCTCCTTTTCTCCATCCCCAGTCCCTTGTTTGTGCATTAAAACTCTCCATTGGAATTTTTTAACTGGCATTTAAAGGCTGTGGGAAAGATAATAGTCAGTAGTATTTACAAACTCAAATAGATTTTAAGAAAGTTTAGGTTACTTAAAAGCATACTAATGAAGGCTATATTTCAAAATAAAACAACGACAATATAATTTGAGAAGCAAAAATTATGGCCTGATCTTCTGCGATGCAAGTCTTCTCAGGGAAAAAAAAACACACACAACAAGGTCAATAATACAGCATGCTTCTCAGGGAGAAGCTGGGCTCAGTACCGTATAAAATTTGAAAGTTGCATGGAAACTTTATTATTTTAAAGATTTTATTTATTTATTATTATTTGATAGAGCACAAGCAAGGGGAGCAGCAGGCAGAGGAAGAGGGAGAAGCAGGCTCCCCACAGAGCAGAGAGCCCGATGAGGGGCTTGATCCCAGGGTCCCAGGATCATGACCTGAGTTGAAGGCAGACACTCAACCGACTGAGCCACCCAGGCATCCCCACACGGAAACTTTAAACCCAAGAATGTTCTTAGTATTTATCCTCAAGACGCCTTATTTTAGAAAGCATCTTGGCGGTTGTGTCCAGTCAAGAAAAATTATTAGCATCTACTTTAACAAAACACAAAAAAGGGAAAGATAATGTAACAATGCGGTAGCCAGTAGACAAGCTGTCAATACGTGTTTGTAAGAGAAAGTGTGTGATATAAGCAAGAGCGTAAATGCATCTGCCTTACCTAATATTGAAAGATGGAACCAATAAAATAAAATAAAAAGTTTATTTGTCAATGACAAATTAGTTGTCTTTTTAAAAATCAGATTCAACTTACCAGTTCACAAATTGACTTTTCAAATAGTAAAGGACACACCATTCTAGCACTAGAAAATTCCTTTCAGTACCAAGTGGATTGTTTTAAATCAATACAAATGCAGCAGAAGGGATACGGGAGAAGCCATGAGCCATAACTTGAATGACTTTCAAAGGTAATGCTAAGTTTATGGAAAACATCCATTCAATCAATCAAAATGGCAAAGAAACGGGACCCAGAAAAGCTGACTGCTAGATGGGATAAAACTTGATTTTGATGTCTATTTCCTAAGTTAAAGGGAAAAAAAATCAAGGCAAACGTTTTCCCATTGGCCTAAAAGCAATAAAAATTGTCCATTAATCTTCCCTTAGGCCAATAATAGAACAGTCTCAAGGGGCAAAATAGGAGCCAGAAATAAGACTGAAGGGGAAATGTAGGAGAACGCCAAACGGCTAAATTCTGTGGATATGTTAGGAACAGACTGTCCCATCATTCTATTTCGTCTATACTTGAATTCTCAGATGTGTACCTTTTTATACATCCTTTCGTTGAATAAACATTAGATGAAAAGGAATACGCAAGTCAGGGTTTCTCAACTCTGGCACTATTAACACTTGGGGCTGGCTGACATTGACGTGGGGTGGGGAGCATAGGATGATTAGCGCATCCCCGGCCTCTCCCAACTAGATGCCAGTAGCTTCTCCCACGTGTGGCAATCAACAAGGTCTCCAGATGTTGTCACAAGTCCCCTGGGAGGGAGCAATCCCTGACTCAGAACCAGAGCTTGAAGTCTAGTGGGAAAAAGGCAGGATGGGAAATTGGAAAAAAACTAGTATCACTCAGGTGGTAATTTCCGTGTTTGTAACATGCAGATGTTGACAATGGCCTTGGGTCACAGACTGGGAGAGTCAACTGAGTAAACTCTATGGGAAAATGCTACAAAAAGTAAAGTCTTGAGNNGGAATGGTTCTAGAGCTCACCTTGTCCCACTTCCTTGTACAGAGAAGGAAAACCAAGACAAAAGTGTTAACCTAAAGACCACGCCAATGTGGTATAAACATGGATGGTTATAATTAAATATTGTGTGGTTTCCACTTGGAAAAACAAAGGACACAGAGCCCATTTCAATGGGCTGCAACACACCTACAAATATTTTTTAAGATTTATCCATTCATTTTAGAGAGAGAAAGAGAGAGCGTGAGCATGGGGGGAGGAGCAGAGGGAGAGAATCTCAAACGGACTTCCCCCTGAGCCCCTCGCGGGGCCCAATCCCACAACCCTGAGATCATGACCTGAGCCGAAATCAAGAGTCAGACGCCCAACTGACTGAGCCACCCAGGCGCCCCCTACAGATTTTTGAATCAAAGATTCCTAATGATATTTTTAAAAACTCATCGGTCACTTTGGCAGTTGCTTCTTACTTCGAATATTGCTACATAGAAAGAGAGAACCAATCCTTTATTCTGCCTTTCCTGAACAAACCCTACTTTATGATAAATATAAACAAAGAGTTGATGAAGGAAAACTCTTCTTTCTCAAAGAATTCTAGCTAATGATTACCAAAGGAATAGCAATCAAAGATGTCACAACTTAGCAACCCCAAAGGAAATGGTGGACCTAAGGGTTGATACTCAAAAAGGCTAAAACTATTAGTTAAAAAGTGGATGAGCCCAAGTGTGCATCAACGAATGAATGGATACCTACGTACAATGGGATATTATTCAGGAATATTATTAAAAAGTAAGATAATTCTTTTTTTTAAAAAAGATTTTATTTATTTATTCGACAGAGATAGAGACAGCCAGAGAGAGAGGGAACACAAGCAGGGGGAGTGGGAGAGGAAGAAGCAGGCTTCCAGCGGAGGAGCCTGATGTGGGGCTCGATCCCATAACGTGGGGATCACGCCCTGAGCCGAAGGCAGACGCTTAACCGCTGTGCCACCCAGGCGCCCCAAAAAAGGAAGATAATTCTGACACCGGCAACAACCCAGATGAACCTTCCGGACACCATGCTCAGTGAAATAAGTCAGTCACAAAAAGACAGCTACTGCATGATTCCACTTATGGGGGCACCTAGTCAAATTCACAGAAGCAGAAAATGGGGAACTGTGTTTTAAGGGGTGTGAAGCTACAGCTTTATAAGATAAAAAGATTTTGGAGATTAGTTACCCAGCCATGTGAATACACTTAACACTACTGAACTGTAAGCTTAAAAATGGTTAAGATGGTAGGGGCACCTGGGTGGCACAGCGGTTAGGTGTCTGCCTTCGGCTCAGGGCGTGATCCCGGCGTTATGGGATCGAGCCCCACATCAGGCTCCTCCGCTATGAGCCTGCTTCTTCCTCTCCCACTCCCCCTGCTTGTGTTCCCTCTCGCGTTGGCTGTCTCTATCTCTGTTAAATAAATAAATAAAATCTTTAAAAAAAAGTGGTTAAGATGGTAGATTATATGTTATGTGTATTTTACCACAATTAAAAATAAAAAGTAAAAATTACGGGGAGAAAAAAGCTGATGGGGACTCGATAGTGGATGGTTCAGTCTATCAGCGCTGCTCCTACTGCTTGGTCTCTGAGTGGTTAAAAATGGGATGAGCAGACATTTATGTGCCCACGTTGATCAAGGAATCACACAGCACCGCCTACGAAGTGGTCTTGGCAACAAAAAAGATTTTGGATGTAATCGGGCTTCTAGCTCTAATTGTTAGTTTACAGGAAACGTGGGGAAGAAAGAATCAAGTCAATTGAAACCAGGAGGGAGCAATCAGCCACATTCAGGATGTGAATATTCTACAGGACAAAGGACTTCCTTTCTCCAATAAATCAGTGGCTGAGAAAAAGGGGGTGTGTGTGGGGGGGGTGTGGTTGCCTTTACAGAATAAAAGCGATTTCAGAGACCTAACAACACATGTGATGCGGGGATCTTGTCTGCATCCTGTTCTAACAAACCAACTGTGCAAAGATATCTTGGAGAGAATCAGGGGACTGTGAGCATGGACTGATGTTGGACAAGATTCAGGAATTATTGTAAGTATTGTTCAGTGTGGTAATGTGTGGGGGCGGGGATGGCAGGTAATGCAAAGGGGGGTGAAAGTCTTCCTTCCAGTTAGGAAGCCTTTGTGGCTGAAAAGACACAATCTGTTTTAAATTAATCCAGAAAAAGAAATCAACAAGGAAGAAAAAAAGAAATGAGAGAAGATTGGGAAAATATTGAAGCTGGATGATGGGTACTTGAAGTTCATTGAATTGTACCCTATCTCTACTCTTCTGTATGTTTCAAAAGACCCATAATAAAAAGTTTTTTAATGGAAGCAGTCCCAAAGGAACATGCGAGCATACATGCGAGGTAGAGCGAGCTACAACCGCAGTGTAAGCAAATTAATAGACGCCTCTATACCAAGCTGGGACGTTAACAGGTGCCAGAAATGGGAGGTACAGACTTGGACCTTTGCCAAGTGAGCTAGCCAGCCCTCAAAGGGGCCATACATCCCAGCAAAGGGAGGACTTCAAAAAACCCATTTTTTTCCTGGACTGCCAGAAAAGGGAGCCGAGGAGACAATCTGTCTGTTTTCAGCGTGTGTCTGGAGGGAAAAATTTAATTATGGCCACAATAATAATAAAGATGACTGTCACCCTGAAGATCTGTAACCACATGGGGCTGAGCTTCAAATTTATACTCCAGGTGTTCAGCGAGCAAGCTCCAAGCTAAGGAAGGGAATATAAGTGGTTACAGTATCCCTGGCATCCAGCTGAAACCAACACAAAGCTTTCCTAAAGGAAAGCGGCCAGGAATCAGACCCCTCAGGATTCCCACAGGTTAAGTTCAGTCCGAAATGAGATTAAAGTCAAATCACGACACATCTGAGAAACAAGCCAGGATGAGTCAGCATGGGCAGAAGCAAACAGTAGATTGAGGACCGCCCCCCCCAAATACCCCCAAGGACTTCAGACACTGTAATTCTCAGACGCAGCTTCTAAAATCACTATGTATTTCATCTTTTTTCGAAGAGGGATTTACACATGAGCAAGGAATGAGACCATCAAACACGGTAGGCATTTGTCTCGGGGAGTTTATGGGAGCACAGGGAGAGCTATCAGACCCTGTACTGTTGGCACTTCCATTCCGATAGAAGAAACAGATTTATTCACAGAATCAAATTATTATGCTGGGGATGAAAACCCAAGGGCTCCCAGAAGCCAGAGAGGAAATGTGAGCATGTGAGCAGTGCAGTGGGAAGGGAGACCGTTTCTAAAGAGGGCAGCCCCTCCTTAGCCCTCACAGCCTGCTGGTCTATGTGCAAGAATACAGCCCGGGTTCCCATTTTCCAAGATGTTAATGTAAGTTAAAATGGTCTATACACACTGGCCACCATGATAGATACCTGTAGTTTTTGTCACTCAGGACCTCTCTTCTAAAACAGTATGGGATTATGATTCCCCTTTGGGGACCACACCTCTCCCCCTGTCTCAGCCCACTCTCTCAGAGACCGTGTGGACACCATTTCTGGTGGCAGGGAGAGGCGTGTGACTCAAGCCTCAGCCAGTCAGAGCAGAGCAGTCTCTTGGCCTCAGTAACAGGCTCAGGAAGGGGCCTGTTCCCCAACCAGAGGAAATGAGAAGCAGCAAGGCCTTTGGAAGAACCTTCGGGAAAACACTCTTCCTTGTCCCCCCATGGGATTCCTGAGAAGATGTAAGGGCTAGAGCTATGGCAGCCCTTTTGTGACCATGATACAGGGATTCTCTCTGAGCTTGGATCCACGTGGCTAAAAGCATTGCTGAGAGCTAAAGAGAAGCCAGGGCCTGATGACGTCACTTGGGCCTGAACCCAGCTGTTCCCTCTAGACTTTTCATTTATGGTAACCAGGGACTTTGCTTCCTGCTTACGCCAGTTGGAATCGGTTTCTCAGTCACTCCACAGAAGGAGGCCAAACCCTTCAGCACACCCTTTAACACACTCTGAAAGCCAGACAAACATCTTTGAGGGTTGACATGGGTCTCCGTTTCCAGTCTCAGCACCTGGCCTCCCTTCCTACTCTGTAGGATCATACCTAGCCTCTCCTATTCCTGGTCTTCTAGCCTCCGTTCCCCCTGCCCCTTCTTTCCATGGAATCTTCTCTCCCCGCTCTATCGCCTAGAATCCTACCCATCCTTCAAGACTCAGGTAAAATGCTTCCTTTTTGCTTAAAAGAGCCTTTCCCTCCCCCCAGGTCCCACCCCACAGCAGAAGAATGTACCCCCTCTCTCTGCCCAGGTCCCTCTGACACCCCCTTGAGCACTCAGCCCTTCTGCCTGGGAGCCTAACTACCCAGCAACATTCCTGTCCCCTGTGCTTCTTGACGGTGATCCAAATTTAGACCCAGATTAGAAGGGATGATCTTTGAGACTTGAATTTCAAAAAACAATCCGTTCTCAGGAGAAGTCAGAAAACACGGTGAAAGACGAGGACCTAAGTGAGGGAGTGGAAAGAAAGAGCGGTTGTTCTGGCGAAAAGAGAGGGTCTATGTTGAGTGCCATGAGGAAGGAGGAAAAGCTAGCCATATCTGGACTGAAGGAAATGATTCAGAGGAAACCCGAGAAGAAATGTCTTAGAGGGGCACAAGGTTGATCTGCTCGGGAAGGAAGATAAAAAGCATGTGACGGGAATGACCCAAAGCAGAAAACAGGAGCACTGTTGAAAGGATAAAAGAATGCAGACAGCAGCAGCATGCTGGGAAACCTCCAGAAAACAAGACAGAGGGTGACAAGTGATGAGGTCATCTCAAACTGGGTACACCGAGAGGCTTTCTGAAAAGGTGGGGCTCGTGTCGGCTTCTGTGGAAGGAAACTGAGGCTTCTGGAAGTTGCCGTTCAACAAACAGACACAAGGGAGGGCCCCACGAGGCCAGGCAGTTGCTAGGCCAGCCATCCCCAAAGTCACCATGGGTCAAACATCCAATTGGGCCAGGTGTCCGTTTTCGAGCCCTCCGAGCAAGCACTGCCCCTCTTCTCTCTTCTAAACTCTGTCCTTCCCCAAGACCAGCTCTTTCTTACTGTGATCAGATAACCAAGCCAGACTGGATCCAATCACAGCGGCTCTTAGCCTTTGCTGAGAAGAATTTGGTTAAGGCTCTGGACCCTCTTCCCTGAAAAATGCACAGGTCTCCCATACGCCCAAGTCTCCTCCCAATATCAGGAGTTCACACCATCTCTGAGGCCTATTTTGTGAACAATGGTGCCTGAACTCATTCATTTAATTAAAAAAAAAAATGTAGGGGCGCCTGGATGGTGCACTTGGTTAAGCATCTGCTTCTTGATTTCTCAGGGTTGTGAGATCGAGCCCCGTGTCAGGCTTCTCACTCAGCATGGAGCCTGCTTGAGATTCTCTCCTTCTCCCTCCTTGTCTTCCCCTCTACCCCTCCCCCTGTGCTGTGCACGCACTCTCTCATTCTCTCTCTAAAATCAATCAATTAATCTTTTAAAAAAAATCTTACTGAGTGCCAACCACCTGCCAGGGGCTTCTCTAGGCACCAAGGATGCATCAGGGAAGAAGACAAGGATACTTGCCTCATGGAGTGTACCTTTCATTTCATATTCTAGCCCTCAAAGGATCAGGGAGTCTGGAGATGTGGCCCCGAAATTTGGTGATTCTGACCTGGGGCCAGGTTTAGGACCTCCTGTCCCGAGGAACCCCAGACCAAACCCCCTCTGTAAGGAGAAAGGGGAGGATAGTAATGAAAAGCAGGTGCTCTGGCTGGAAGGCTCACACACTGCTCAAGGATTGTAGATGGTACCAGCACTTTGGAAAAATGTTTGGCAGAATCTTCTACAGTTGGACATCTGGGTTCTCCATGACCCAGCCATTCTACTCCTAGGTGTATACCCAGGAGGTACTTAGATGTATGCATACCCCCAAAGACAGCTACAACGGCCCCCAGTTATCGCTGATGTTCACTCCTCTGGGTAATCCCCTCCCCTTGAGCGTAGGTGGGACCTGTACCTTATTTTGGACTAGCACAATGCTGCAAAGGTGATGGGATGTCATTTCTGTGGTTATGTTACCTACGATGGTAACGTCCATCTCACTAGGAGACTCCCTCCATTGACTCTCCCTGGCTTTCATGAAGCCTTTCTCCCTTAGGGAGAAGCCCACCCAGCAAACAGACAGTGGGGGCCTCTGGCTAATAGCCAGCGAGGAGGTGAGGCTCTCAGTCTAACAACCCTCAAGGAACTGAATCTTGAACTTGAAAGTGGATCCTTCCCCATCTGAGTCTCAGATGGGACCCCTGGGCTTGGCCAACCCCTTGGTGCAGCCCGTGAGAGCCCCTGAACAGAAATCCACCCCCTGCCCTGCCCCAGCAGGGGCCAGATTCCTGACCCACGGAAACTATGACATGATAAGGGTGTGTTGCTGGAGCCACTACGTGGGTCATGATTTGCTACACAAGAACAGATAACTACTACATGGAATGCAACACAGCAGTGAGAATGAGCGAGCCAGTGCCATCACACAACAAGGACGAATCCCGCAAACATCACGGGGAGTGAAAGAAGCCGAGTGGAAGATGGCACCTGTATGCTTCCGTTTAAACAAAGCTCAGAATCAAGCAGAATAATCTACGATATTGGTGGTCAGGGTGGTGGGTGGGAAATGACCGGAAGGGAGCACAGGGAGGCTTCTAGGGGCTGGCGATGTGCTTCTGGATCTGGGTTCCGGTGAGATGAAGGCATGCACTTGGCGACAATTCTTCAAGTGTGCACTTAGACGGGTGCCCTTTTCACTATTTCAGAATGTGTTGTTTTTCGATAAACAGTTTATGAAAAACGCAGCATTCTGGAGTCGGATCCCGGTCTGACCTCTTACGAGATTTGTAACCGGGCAAGTCGCCTGAGTATTCGGTGCCCACCTTCTGTAAAAGTGAATAAAACCGTGCGCGGCCCCTCACGAGCCTGGATGTGTTAGCTGGCTTTGCTAGCCACATTCATGAAGGTTCGCTGTTGCTCGCAAGAACAGCAGAGTTTGTCCAGACGCCGGAAAGTAGAATTAATGGAGTTGCCCAGCAGTTACCACGCAGAAGCCCTCCAGGGGACGTCAGCGGAGGGAGCTCAGCCCGTCTCTGACACCCACACCCAGAGAGGTCCCAGGACAAAGGGCAAGATGATGTGCGGCTGGTCGGAGGTCAGGTTTGCTCTGGGTTGGGACTGAGTCTTGATGCAAATCAAAGTTCTCCCCAGGGTGTCTGACCTTGGGCTGTCCTCCCGTATCATCCAGAAACCAAACCAAACAAACAAAACGGCCACGAATAACTGCAAACACTCACGGAGCGAGTCTGTTGTACCTGGGCGCAGTTCAGTAGTTTACACTCGCTGGCCCCTGAATCCTCACCCTCCGGGCCTTGCGATCTCCACTGGATGGGCGGGGCAAGTGAGGGCGGACAGAATACATCCAAAGAACACACCCACGGTGGGATCAGCACACTAAGCAGTTTGCAAACTGAACACGCACACCCATCCTGAGCCAGAGCCAAAGCCCGAGGAACCAAGGGAACTTGACGCGGGAGAGGGATTTGCAACAGAAACGAAGACGTGGAACCAGCAACAGAAGAATCCATTTGAGGAAAAGCTTTGAACCTGTGTGTTTTCTCATGTTCTGTCAAGGGAAGGGGACGAGGACAGCGGCAGAAGTTTTTTCTGTGGTTTGTTATTTTTGTGAGTGTGTGTGCATGTGTGTGTGTGTGTGTGTAAATAAAACCCGTATATCCTAAGCCCAAAGGGCCAGAATCAGCGGCTACCTAGCCTCCAGCAGGCGGGCTGTCCGCTCTCCCCTCTGTCATCCTACTCAGCAGCTTGGCTGCTTCCATCCGGTCGTGCTCTTTTTCTCCCTCTTGCTCTCCCTTGTTCCTGTTCCCGTTCTTTCTCTGACTCTCCCTCACTGCATAGAGGCTGGGCAAAGCCTCCCTATCTTCATTTCAATTTGGAAGGCAAAGGCACCAGGAGGAACAGGAAGGTCTGGGAAGGGTGGGAAGGGGGAGAGAGGGTGCGGTCTCCCCAGTCAAGGACAGCCCCGGGGAAGGTGGCTGACACAGAATGAGGTCCCATGGGGGCAGAGCTCCTCCCCCCTCCCTGGAAGGGAAGCCCAGTGTCTGGGCCTCTGAGTTTGATGGCAGGCCCCAGCTACCCTCTCTCAGCTAAGCCACTTTCCCCGGCCCCTTTCCCTCCTTGCTTCAGACAAGCCTTCATTTAACATTATTCAGTCCCGTGTAGGAGGACAGCTGGGAACAACGGAGCCAGGATGAAGCCGGGCCCTTCAGACACCAGCACTTCCGACCTGAGTCACGATACCATATGGCCTGGGTAGCCACCCACAGCTGAATAAAACCAATGATTATAAGCATCACCAAGGAGCCCGTATAATCTAGAAACCTCTATTTTTTTCCTTCGGGGGCAATATTTTTAACACCCCATCGTGGTTTAATTGCAAGTTACAACCCTCTTTCAGTCCCAGAAATCATAAAGCCATAAGTTATTGAGGTGTTTTATTTTCTGTTTCTGAAATTAAAACGGATTTCAGGTTATTGCATTTCAAGGATTGTACACACCCATTGAGATAACTGTGGCATTTTGGGGGGAGGGGAGTCCAATCAAGATTCAGCAGTTTCTGCTCCAGTGGGTCTGAATGTCAGCTTTGCCCTCAGTTTAGAATTCTTCAGAGGGATGGCTATTGGCCACCTTCGACTTCTCAAAGACTATCTGGGGCCATGGGCTCCTCCAGCTCACAGCCAGCCCGGTTTCCATGAGGGTCTGCCTGGCAGTAAGCAAGTTTGCGTCCTGCACTCATGCTGAAGACAAGAATTGGGCTAAATCAAGCATGGAGGTGGAGGTCCAGGTAGGGGTGGTGCTCAGGCCTCCCGGGAGCACCCCTGCAGCAGGCTAGAGAAGCTCAGCAGCCCAAGAAGGTAGGAAGCCAGGCTGTGGGCCGGTGTCAAGGGGCTGTCCCCCGCCCCCACTCATTCCCTCAGGCACCATTCTAGGTACCTGTGATCCATCGGTGAACTCAACAGAAAAAAACTCCCTGCCCTCCTGGAGCTTAGTTTCTATGGAGGGTGGGGCAGGGAGACAAACAAATGAGATAAATCAAATAGGATGTTAGATGGTAAGTGGTCGGATGAGAAGAAGAGGGATAGAGTGTGGAGGTTTTTGTTTTGTTTTGTTGTTCTTGTTGCTCTTTCTTGGTTTTTGGGTTTGTTTTTTAAAAAAATTTGAAGTAGGGCAGTATTTGAGTAAAAATCTAAAGAGGTGAAGGAGATCCCTAGTGGAAGTGCTTTCTAGGGAGTGGAAACAGTAAGTGCAAAGGCCCTGAGGCAGAAAGGCTCTGGGGAGTTGAGCCTGACCCTCCCTGTTCCTGTGAAGCTATTATTACCCAGGTCCCAGTTTCTGTGGTCACTCCTCCAACTTTATGCCAAGGGTCTTTCTGGTTGCAGGGAGGCAGAACCCTCCAGGCCCTCTGAGGGCCTGGAAGAGATTTCTAGGAATAGACTCCAGGGAAGGCCTGGGCAGTTCAATTTCCTAAGACAAGGTTTTGCCAAGTTTGTAACAAATGCACATTTCTGGACCATGCTCCACATCTGCCCGCCCAGAATCTGTGATCGAGTCTGTGTCTGGGAATCCGCATTTCTAAAAGCCTCTGGGCATGTTTGAGCATCTTCACTCTGTCCATTTCCATGAGTTCTCCCTTAGATCTTGTTCTTAATTGACTAGGATAGTCTGCCACATTTCATCTTTCTTAAATGTTTTTTTAGATTTTCTGGAGGCACCTTGCAGGCCATTTCCTGCCAGGGAAGGGAAGCGTTCTCTAGGTATTTAGAGTTGGCGGGGCTGTTCTGCTCCCAGGCAGGTGACAAGGGGGTGGTGGGAGATCGATGAGATTTGCATGTGTTCTCCACACAGCCCCGCCCCCAGTCCTGTGCCCATGGGGGAGGTTTCAAGGACAGTGACCGATGCTGGGGACTCAGGAGATGTTTGTAGAGATAAAGAGCAAATGGCCGAATAAACGTCAGTTTTGACAAGGAAGAACAAGAATCGTCGTGGGTTTGGCGGTTTGGAAATATCCCTTCCCCAGCACATGGAAAAAACCCTCGTTCTTTCAAAATTGTTCCTTCCACCCCATCCCTCTCCCATCCTCATCCCCACCCCCAGAAGTGGTGGTCCCCCCAGCTTACTCTGTTTTCTACAACAGAGAGGAGTAGAGATTCAGTGGGGCAGGGGGTTCCAACCTCTAAGCTTCTGGTTCAGCTCCATCACCCTCCCACCCCAGCTCCACGCACCCAGCCTAGAGCAAAGGAGAGTAGGAAGGAACGACTCTCCAGTCTGCTCCTTCCTCGTTGGAAAACTGAGGGCTATTTCTGTGACCTCTGAGCCTCCGTTTCCCCATCTGTGAAATGGGCCTGGGGATCCCTGAGCGGCAGGCCCCGGGATGCTTCAGGGCGCTGCTGTGGGCTGCGATCCTCCAGGGCGTGTCAGGCGCACCGCCCCTCTTCCCGCCCCCACCACGTCCGCTCCCCCCCCACGTCCGCCCCCCGCCCCCTTGCGCCGCGCCGGCCACGCCCCTCACCGGCCTGGCGGCGTTGCCATGGCGACGTGCGTACACAGGCCGGGCGGGCGCGCGGGGTGCCGGCCGCCGGCTGGAGACTCCGCGGGAGCGCGGCCAGGCGGCCTCGCTCGGGAGCGGGCCGGGCTCCTCCCGAGCCCGCCGGGCTCTCGGCAGGGGACAGAGCGTGGGCTTCTCCCGCGGGCCAGGTGAGTGCGGCACGGCAGGAAGCAGCGGGCGGACACCTGGGGCGGGACCGGTCGGCCCTGCGAGGTCAAGAATTTGGAGGGAAGGCGCGGGAGCCGGCGCCACCCTGAGCTCGAACTCCTCTCAGGTCCAGGCTCGGGTCCCCAAGAGCACTCCAGAGGACGTGCTCCAACACCAGCCCGTCCTCCCTAAAATGCAGGCCCCCACCCCGCCTCCGGAAGTAGCCTGCGCGGGAGTTTCAGGACCCTCCTCGGCACCAGGCGTGCTGCTTTTACATATCCAGCGGGGTACACAGCCGGGATTAGGAGGGTGCGCTCTGGTTCCCCTGAATTAGGGGCAACACCCACCCAATGATCAGAGGAATCTTCCTTGAGGAATCTTTGCAGCTCCCAGGCCACTGAAGACGTGTAGCCCTGAAGACATACTGCTTCTCTAGCCCAATTCTGAGCCCTCCGAAGTGGTGAAGGGGTCAGGGGGTACGCACGTGATTTGCTCTTTACTATGCCTGGTGCTTCACAGCAGTAAGAACGAATTTACAGAGTTTCACACATTCAAATTACTTTCTACAGTGTTTTCAGGCAGGGGAGTGACTGCACAGGGCAAGATTAAGATGGAGAAATATTGCCCAACCCAAAAGCTACAGGTAGAATTTAGGGTTTCCAAAAAGACACTGAATGGGAAGATTCCTACTCAGCTGGCTGCACAGATTTGGTTTAATGTGTCATTTGCATTTTCATTCAATCAGCAAATGTTTACTGAGCATCTACTACGTGTCAGACCCGGCCCCAGGTGCTGGAGATGGGGTAATGAACAAAACTGTGAGGAACTGCAAAGGGTCTGAGCTTTTACCTTGCTTGCAAGCTAGTAAGTTAGCCTGGCCAGCTTATGGTTGCTGGCAGAAGACACAGGACAAAATTTGTCAATGCCTTTGCTCCATAATGGGTACAAACACAAGGTACCCATGAAGAATTGTGTCTTAACAAAAACAATACGGTTCTGGCTCTCCCGGAACATATATCTCAGTGAAAGGAAAACAAATAGCAAACACAACTGAATAAAGGAACAAGAAAATGTCAGAGCTTGACAAGCACAAGGAAGGAAATACAGCAGGTGGTATATGCCAGTAGTGACTGAAGGATGCCCTTAGCTAGGGTGTCGGGTGGTTGCCACATGGGGGCATCTGAGCAGAGAGAAGGCACCAGCCTTGGGAACATCTGGGGGGAGAGCTAAAAATCATGCATGTGCACGATCCACATTCTGGGGTTTAGTGGCATTTCCTGTGGTTTTTCTGCAGAAGAGACATTTCTCCCAAGTTTGCATTTCAGATTAATTAGGCTTGTATGTGTTGCTTGATAACAGGGTCCTCTGCCACTGAAGTGAATAACTGAAGTGATTTGACAGCAACACAGCATGGTTCTTTGGGAAGAGGCAATGTCTCTCCCTTTCTGTGAATTACATTGAACTTAATAAAATGTATTTCTCATTACAGGAAATCATCGATATTCGTGAGGTATCCGTAGCTCTCAGAGTTTACAAATATAAACTATCTGGCTTACTTTTATTTCTCTTACCCCCAGGTTGGGTCTTTTTTTCCTTTCTAAGGATGGAATCCGGGTGTCAAGGACTTTCTGATATGTCCCAAGTGTTAAGAGACAGTGTAACGCCCCCCACCCCACTCTGCCCCACCCACCAAATGTGGACGTGTGGGAAGTTGAGCCACCAGCTGATTATGCAGTAGTTACATGCAAAGGCTCAGAGCTGTCTCCCTGACACCTGCTACTGTGTCTTTAACCTCTCTGAGTCTCAGTTTCCCCATCTGTAAAGTGGGACAGTACCCATACCTACCTCGCAGGGCTGTTCCGAGGAGGAAAAGAAGCAGTGTGTATAAAAGAGTAGCACAGTGCCTGGCACTTAGGAGGGATTCAATCGTTGGTGATGGAGATGTGGATGAAAAGCAGAACCAGACCCGAGACCCTCTACGATCACAACTAGATGGTCTTCGTTTTTATCCACAGTCCAACAGCATCACACTTCAGTGACCTTCCAGTTGAAAAGAAGAGAGAGGGACTTTGGTTTTTGGACACAGCGTTGAGATGGAGGATGTCTCACTGTGTAACTGGACATATCTCAAATCAGAATTCAAGCATCATAAGAATTATCAACATTTTGGAACCCACTGAAGTCGCTGAGATTTTTGTATTTGAAAAAACCAGTATAGAACTTACTTTGGAACGCATCAAACTGCAAAATGGTTGGATGCACGGATAGATGGAAGGATGTGTGATACAGCAAATGTAACAAAATCTCCGTTGTAGGATCTAGGTGGTGCGTATAAAGGAGTTCACGCACTTCTTTTGACTTTCCTGCGTATTGGAAGTGTTCATAATAAAATGTTGGGGGGGAAATAGGTTCAGAGTCCTGATCGTATGTCCAAGCTAGAGTCTTGATAGTTCGCCTTTCAAAGTTACCCTTTTCCCCCTAATTATATGAAGAAACGGAGTAATTTACAAAGAAAGCATCCTTTAAAGCCCATTCCCTCAATGACAGACTCGGCAGTTTTAGAAGCTCTGTAGAAGGCTTAGACTTTCGTGGGTCTGAGTTCGATAAGCCCAAGATTCGTAATAATAATAATAATAATAATAATAATAATAATACAAATGTGTGGTTAGTGTGTAGCGGTCACCACCCTACATGCTTCACACATATGATTGTATTTCATCTTCACAGAACCCTACGGGGTACAGAGTATTATTAACCCCATTTTACAGATGAGAAAACTGAGGCATAGAGAAAGAAGAGGTAAGTCACCCAAAGTCACAGAGCTAGTGTGAGGAGGGTTAAGAATATGGGACAGAGGGGCGCCTGGGTGGCACAACGGTTAACCGTCTGCCTTCGGCTCAGGGCGTGATCCCGGCGTTCTGGGATCGAGCCCCACATCAGGCTCCTCCGCTATGAGCCTGCTTCTTCCTCTCCCACTCCCCCTGCTTATGTTCCCTCTCTCGCTGGCTGTCTCTATCTCTGTCAAATAAATAAATAAAATCTTTAAAAAAAAAAAAAAAAAGAATATGGGACAGAATACTGGCTGTGTCAGATAACTGCCCTTGTGCTAAGCTTCCTGGGAGGCAGACCGCGATTATCAGTGGAATTCAGGCTTGTCGTGGGGTTGTTCCAGCTCCTGGTGGTTTGTGCTCTGAGTTATGTAAAAAACGTCTTCTGTGGGATGATCATCTTTGCTAGACGTCACTGTTTAAAAAGATAGTCTTAACAGTCTGCAGGAATTGTGATCAAACTGTGAAGTCCATCTACCCTCTCCAACCTCTGCTGATTTCTCCTTTAAATAGGACGGTGCATTTCATCCGTTCTAAATGTGGTGTTGAATAATCAGAAGATTGCATTTTCCTAACTGTTTTTTTCTGAAAACCTTCTATAGGGAAAGCAGAGAGTATGAAAGCCTACCTAAAGAGCGCAGAAGGCTTTTTTGTCCTGAATAAAAGTACTACTGTTGGAAGGCATGAAGACTCAGACCTTGTTTTAGAGGTAAGAACTGCTCCTGTCCGCTCCCAGCTTCTCCCACCTCCACATATCCCTGCTGTCTGTGGACTCGAGCCTCTTTTAAAGCACACCCTCTGGCTAATAGCCACATCATCCCTCCGTGTGCGACCCATAACCGCCTGCGGAATGTACTGGGTCTCCCCAGCATGTGTAGTGAAAATGAGTATGCGACAGAGTGTGATGTGCCCTCTGTCCTCTTTGGACCGTGTGTACAGATGCCCCACCCATTGTCCCCTCCCCCCAGCCAAATGGGGCCATGTGGAAGGGGGCACGGAGCTGATGCTTTGACCTTCACCTGCTCTGGGCCTGACAGCGAGGACCACCTGAAGTACTCGGCTTGAGCAATGGCCTCTCGCCCTTTCCAGAGCTTTTGGAGACTGTTGTGATGTGTATACCATTTTGAGAATGTTATTATCAATGGAATTATACCACATGTAACCTTTTGAGATTTTTTTTTTTTTCACTCAGCATAATGTCCTTGAGATCCATGTAGGTCGTTCGCCTTTTCCTTTTTATTACAGAGTAATGTTTCCATGGTGGAGATGTACTGTTTTTTGTTTAACCATTTACAAATTAAAGGACATTTCGATTGTTTCTAATGTGGGGTTGTTACAGATAAACCTACTTAGGAACATTGGCACACGGGTTTTTGTGTGAACGTAACTTTTTCTTTCTCTGGGGTAAATGCTCAGGAGTGTGATTGCTGGATCAGATGGGAAGTGTATGGTCTCTAAAGAAACTGCCAGACTGTTGTCCAGGGTGACTGTACTCTTTAACATTCCCACCAGCAGTGTATGAGACAGTTTCTCTGCATCTTCACCAGCAACAGATGTTATCACTGGTTTTTTATTTTAGCTGTTCTGGTGTGTCGTGATGCCTCCCCGTGGTCTTCATTTGCATTTCCCTAATAGCTAGTGATGTTGGACATCTTTCCATGGGCTTATTGGCCTTGTGCACGTCCTCTTAGATGAAGCGTCTCTTCGTGTCTTTTGCCCATTTTCTAATCACATTGTTTCATTTTTAACTATTGAGTTTTGAGAGTTCTTTAAATATTTTAGAGACGTGTCCCTTTTCAGATACAGAGCTTGTGGATCATTTGTCCTTGTTGGTAGCTTGTCTTTTCATTCTCTTAACAGAGTATTTTGCAGGGCAGAAGTTTTAGATTTTGGTGAAGTTCAGTTGAGCGTTTTGGTTCTTCATGAATCATGCTTTTCATGTCCTGTCTCAGAATACGTCACCAAGTCCTCGATTCTGAGGATTTCTCATATGTTTTCTTCTAAAAGTTTTATAGGTTTTGTGTTTAAATCTATGAACCACTTTGAGTTCGTTTTTGTATATGACATGAGACTTAGGTCAAGGTTCATTTTTATTGCAGGTGGCTATGTAGTTGTCCCAGCACCATTTGTTGAAAAGACTGTCCTTTCTCCATTGAATTGCTTTTGGAACTTTGTCAAAAACCATTTAGCCGTACTTGTGTGGGAGCTATTTCTGAGTTCCCTATATGTTTCATTGATCTATGTGTCTGTCCCTCTACCAATATGACAGTCTTGATTACTGTAGTTATATAAGTCTTGACTCAAGTAGAGTGGTTCCTCCCATTTTATCCTGCTTAAAAAAAAAAAAGATTATTTTTACCTATTTTAGTTCTTTTGCCTTTCCATACAAATTTTAGTATAAGCCTGTCTATATATACAAAATATCTTGCTGGAATTTTGATAGGAATTGTATTTAAGCCAATATATCAGTGTGAGAAGAATTGATATCTTTACTATGTTGTCTTCCAATCCATGAACATGGTATGTCTCTCCTTTTATTTAGGGGGGCTTTGATTTCTTTCATAAATGTTCTGTAGTTTTTAGCAAAGCAGCCCTGTACATGTTTTGTTAGATATATACTACACTTAAGTATTTATCTTTTTTTTTAATGATTGTAAACGGTATTATATTTTTAATTTGGTGTCCACATGTTCACTGACAGTATATAGAAATACAATTGATTTTTGTATGCTTATGTGGTATCTTGCAACTGTAACTAAACTTTCTGGAATTTTTTTTGTTTCGTTTTTTGTTTTGTTTTGTTTGTAAGATTTTATTCATTCATTTGACAGAGAGAGAGAGAGAGAGCTCAGAGTGCACAAGCAGGGGGAGCAGCGGAGGGGGAGGGAGAAGGAGGGAGAAGCAGGCTTCCTGCTGAGCATGGAGCCTGATGTGGGGCTCAATCCCAGGACCCTGGGATCACGACCTGAGCCAAAGGCAGATGCTTAATCGACTGAGCCTCCCAAGTACCCCTAGAAGGTTTTTATGGATTTATTGGAATTTTACACATAAACAATCATGCCATCTACAAATAAAAAGTTTTATTTCTCCTTTCAGAAAAGGAGATCTTAATGCCCTTAATTTCCTTTTTCTTGCTTTAATGCACTGGCTGGAACGTCCAGTACTCTGTTGAATAACAGTGATCACAGCAGTATAAATCTTTGTAATTGCTTATTCCTAATTTTCTGAGAGTGTTTATCAGAAACTCTCAAATTTAAAAATAACTCAGTGGACCTCTCCTTGAGGTTCTCATCCATGATGTGGTCTCCCTACAAGGAAGGACACAGAAATCTCTGTTCAGTGCGCAAAGTCGAGGAAAGGAAAAAGCATTGCAGTTTCTTCTTTACCACAGCAAGGGACAGGTTTTATGTAGTTTTATTTCATGTCTGGCCAAAGTACAAACAGGGATCTGTTTTTTGAACCTCAGTATGATATTAGAAAACTGCAGGCTTTGGAGATAGACAGACCTGGGATTGAATCTCATTAGGCCACCGGCTGGCTGTGTGACTCTAACCCAATTACCTGATTTCTCTGAGCTCATTTTCCCTGTCTATCAGCCACTGACCTCACAGGGTTGTTGTAAGGATTCAGTGAGAAATGCACATAAAGTGCTTGGCACGTGATTCTAAGTAAATGACACTATGATCGTTAATATGGGCTCATAAAATGGAGATTGAGAAGAATCCTTCAAGGTGCACAGGATTAAATGAGGAGCCACTGGTATTAACAAGCTGTATGGAAAAAGGAACTAATGAGGACAATTTTTATACAGACAGAAATTGAGTTACATTTACTGTATAAAAATAATTGACTGCCTACTGCTCCTCAGACTTAGTTTAAGAAGGAAGTCACCCCTGCCAGCCACAGTCACATTGATTTATGAAGCAATCAGCTGTGTTTCCAGAGCACAAGCTCATATTGGCTCCCTAGAGAACAGATGACACATGAATTGCCCAGTGTTTTGTGAGCAGGCTTTTGATGGGTGCTTCTATCCTCTCTTAGACAAATCCTCTTCCCCCAAGCTTAAATGGATTTGGTAGAGGATTCGTTTAAAAAGGGGTTGTGGGGACACAGGGCCATTTTGAAAAATTGCAACCTGCTGACGTGTCAACATTTTCTAGTTTTATAAAACAAGACAAGGTGAAAATTGCTTCTCTGCTGACTTCCTTGGGTCTTTCTGATGAGAAGAATCACCCTTGATCAGCTGTGGGCCACCCTGAGGAATCATCCAACAGTCAATTTTTAGTTTATGTTATTTGTACCACTAGACGTCATTTCACTAAATAAAGATCAGAAATACATAATAAAAAGTCATCTTCAAAATTACCCAGAGGTTACATCTAGCAAATAAAAAGGATTGTTTTATTTACCTGAATAAATCCTGAAGAGTAGGCAGTCAAATCATGGAGGTGTATACCCACTGGCAAGGCTGACATATTGTCCTGATCGTTGATGGCATCAGATTGTGACACTGTTTACTTTTCCCGATAATGGGAGGTTGTTACACGCTTATAGTTTTAAAAAATTGGGAGAAAGCACAGTATAAGGAAGAAAATAAAAGTCACTTGTAATCATTTGGCTCAGGGAAAAAATCAGTATTGATCTTTGCGGGGTTTTGCCCTGCAGACTTCTTCTCTATCCTGTAAGGAGTTTGGTTCTCTCACAGCAAAAGGAGGCCTGTTTTCGCCAGGCTAGCTTTATGGTTGTTATCACTCATTCCTTCCACAAATATTTACCTGGAGGCTTAGCACTGAAGCAAGCCTGGGGATAAAGCAATGGTAGAATAAGTCATGGTCCCCACAGTCAGAAAGCTGCTAGGAGAGAGACATGTTAAGTCAAAAGATCCCACAAAGACGTGTATGGTTCTATGCACATTGGGGCTCTAAAGGAAAGGAATATGGAGGATAAGGAAGATTTAACTAGACAAGGGGAAAGGGGAATGGCATGTGCAAAGGCCCTGGGGTAGAAGAGCATATTATGAGCCCAAGGGACTGAGAGAAAACCAGCGTGTCCAGAAGAGTGGAAAGGGAGAGAGCTTGAGAGATGAGTAGGCCTCCTTCAGCCACCGTATCTGAAGAGTTTGGGAAGAAACTGAGGAATTTTAAGCAAGGGGGGAGACATGCATTTTGAAATGACCATCCTGGCTGCCATGTGCAGATTTGCAATCAGGAGCTCTGTTCAGGGGCACCTGGGTGGGTCAGTCAGTTAAGCGTCTGCCTTCAGCTCAGGTCACGATCTCAGGGTCCTGGGATGAACCCCTCCATCAGGCTCCCTGCTCAGTGGGGAGCCTGCTTCTCCCTCTCCTCCCCGTTCATGCTCTCTTTTGCTATCTCTCTCTCTGTCTCTCCAAATAAATAAATAAAATATTTTTTGAAAAAAGAGCTCTGTTCAGAATCTCCCCCTCTCCCATTTTACAGAGCTCAAAAGCCTCAGCCTTGCTCATTTAAGACATAAACCTTGACAATTTTAATTTGTGCGTTTGGTTGTGGCTTGTGAACTGTAATTTTTTGAGTTAGACGTAGCTATTATTTAAACCACACCGAGAAAGGGGCTCAGTTCTTCCAGACTGAAGAAATACTGCAAGCCAGTGGTTGTAGAATTTTCCATCTGTATCAGAGTGCTTGTTAAACATGAACTAGACATTCTGACCCAGGATGGGTTCAGGATAGGGCCCTGGAATCTTCACATTATATATGCTCCCCGGGCTCAGGTGGGGACCGTGTCCCAGGGAGATGGTTCCAGGACCACACTTTGAGGGCTCTCCCTCTCTCTTCTTGACCATCATGTTTTTTCCCTCCTGATGTTGTGGGAGCTCCTGTCTGGCGGGGGGAGGAGTGCATACTATTTCAGTATACTCTGTTTCGAGGGAAAGAGAAGCAAGAGTTCCACAGTGAAAAGCTGACCCACTCTCGTCCCTCCCGAAGAACTCAGTAAGCTACCCTCGAGAGGTTTCCAGATACCCTCGAAGACTGAGCTACAGGACGGCCCAAGTCAGCACAGGGAGGGGTGTGATGGAGGAAAAGAACAAAGGCGAAAAAGACAGGGGGTGAAATGCTTACACCCGCACATCTGGCCTGGGCACGCAGCGCCCTACCAGCAGGTTCCTTTCCAGCTGGAGCAGTCTAGCACGCGGCAGCCGCTTCTCAGGTGAGATCTGAGGGTTGTGGAGCAAGACTGATGTAACAGACACACCAGCACCCATACAGCCAGATGACTCTTGTCCCTTTGCCTGGCACCTGCCCGTTCTGGGCTGCCTCTCAGAAAAGAACCAGCAGAGCCTAAGTGGTCTTCTTGTTTATCATGAGTAAACAAGGCTGCTGTGATTGTCCTGTTATTTACATCACCTCACAGGTGTGTGGGTGCATCTGCTGTGCCTAAGGGCTGTCTGTACCTCTGATGGGCATCTCTGGATTGCCCACCACAGGTTATCAGCGCTGGACAGCCCGTCCCGCGTGCATTTCTACCCACTGGATCTTCGTTCAAACTCGGCACCCATGTCATTTTCATTTGTGTTTCTCTTATGAGTGAACCCCTGCATTTTGAGAGGTAAGGTGACAGGTGGACTTGGCCTGGATAAGGATTCCTACCCTGCTCAGTCTCTGTGGGGAAATGCATGGAAGGACACGGGCCAGGAGGCAGGGCAGTCGCCGCCTCTCCCATCTGCTCTTCTTGCTCCCTGCTCACCCCGGTTGTGCTCCCATGCTCACCCCTGGCTCCTCCCCCAGCTCCGCTGCTTCTGGGATTCACCCACCTGGCCTCCTGAGTCCCAGGGGAGCTTTCCTCTCTCCTGTTCGAGAACTGGCAGCTGGAACTCAGGGCTGATCTCATTGGTTACTTCCTACTGCAGCATTTTTTAAATTTTTTTAAAGATTGTATTTATGTGTCAGAGAGAGCACAAGCAGGGGGAGCGGCAGGCAGAGGGAGAAGCAGGCTCCCCGCTGAGCAAGGAGCCCGATGCAGGACTTGATCCCAGGACCCTGGGATCATGACCCGAGCTGAAGGCAGATGCTTCACCGGCTGAGCCCCCCAGGTGCCCCCCCTACTGCAACAATTGATGAGCTGACTTTCCCTCCAGCAGGTGGAGAGCTTCCAATGGGGAAAAAAATTTATAGAAAAGGGCTGATCCCATGTTGCTCATTTTTTTTTTTTTTGTGGTAGAATACACAGAACACAAAATTTTCCATCTTGACCATTCTTCAGTGTACAGGTCAGCGGCATTCCATACATTCACCTTGTGCAGCCAACACCGCCTCCATCCCCAGAGCTCTCCATCCTGCAAACCCTGCACCCTAGACAACCATCCCCAGTGCCCCTCCCCCAGCCCCGGGCCCCCAGCCTTCCGCTTTCTGTCTCTGTGAATTTGACTCCTCCAGGAACCTCCTGTAAATGGAATCATGCAGTATTTGTCCTCCTATGACACTTACTTCACTTAGCATCGTGTCCTCGAGGTTTGCCCGTGTTGTATAGTCCGTTGTATGTATTCCGCACCTGCTGCTTATCCGCTCACCTGTCAGTGAACCCTGGGTTGTTTCTGCCTGTGGCTACTGTAAATAATGCCTCAAACACGGGCGTACAAATCTCTCTTCCAGCCCTTGCTTTCGGTTCCTTTGGATGTATACCCAAAAGTGGGCTTGCTGGACCGTATGATAATTTTATCCTTAATTTTTCGAGGAACCGCCATACCATTTTTCTCATCCGCTGCACCGTTGTACGTTCCCACCAACAGAGAACAGGGGCTCCACCGTCTCCACATCCTCACCGACACTGGTTTTATCCTGTTTGTTGATCGTAGCCATTCTAATGGATGTGAGGTGGCAGATCATAATCTCTTCAATAGCACAGATCGTACAAACTCTGGAGTGTGCATTTCTAGATTACTTACCACGCCTCACGTGGCTTCCTATATAGTCTTTGTACTGTATGTGTATTTACAAAATTACATTCTCAAAAAAAAAAAAAAAACCCTATGGGGTAGGAACTGCTATTATCATTATTAGCCTCATTTACAGATGCGGAAATGGGGCTCAGAAGCGTTAAGTAACTTTCCCCAAACCACACAGCCGGTCAGGGGAGGTGAGGCTGGGTTTCCCATTCGGGGCCAGCTGACTCAGTGCTTTAGCTCTGGGAGCATCTAAAATCTAAATATCTGAAATTCCTTGTGAGTTCACTGGAATATTAAAATAGTTCACTGAGCTAGGGAAATTCCATAGCGTGAAATCCAAAGTGAGGCTCATAGGTGAAACACGAAATGAATTTTCTTGTGATCTTCATTCCCAACACTAGCTGGGGTGGCGCCATCTAGTGGGGAATTTGTGTGGGGAAGGTTGACCCAGTGCTTTCCACCCAAGAGGAGCGTTGGGGCTGTAAGTTAAGGCCCCACAAGAATCCTGTCTGGGGGTCACGGAGAGCCTCAGAGAAGACCAAACTTGAGCTGCCTCTTTAAAAGAGAAGCCTGTGGATTTTCCAGGCAGAGCAAGCAGGAAAGGACGCCCCAGGTGTTGAAACAGCATGTGCAAAGGCCCGGAGATGTTCGGTGAATAATTTGGCCCGGGAGAAAAGGACAAAACGGCATGTTGGTGGCAATGTGTAAAATGGAAGCCAGGCTAAACATTTGAAGGGGAACCTCTGCCCCCTTCCTACCCTCTCTCCACCCCGGAAAAGGCTTTTTAAGGTCAGGGAGGAATCGATGGTCTTTGTTATTTGGGTGGGAGAAGAGCAGGCAGAGAGGCCCTAGACCAGAGCAGCCAAGGGCATGACCTTGGCACCAGCAGGCTGGTTCAGAGCCTGGCGCCCTGGCGGGCTGTGGGGTCCCAGGCAAGCTATGCAGCTGTTCCCCACCGTGGTCTCTGTATATGTGCCACGGGGATGGTTGCAGTGACCACGTTATGAGGCCTAATTACTGTGAAGTGCTTAGATCACTGCCTGGTGCTGTCAATACTGTAGTAAATGTTGGCTATTGTCTCTGTGATCTACTTACAACAACACAAAGGGATGATGTCACCGTGGTCTACTTCAAAAGTCAGGGTGGACTCAGCTGGTTTCTCTGCCCCAGGTCACACGAGGCCAAAATCAAGGTGCTGGCGGGCCTGGGCTCTGACACAGAGTCTCCAAGGAGAATCCGCTTCCAGTCGGTTCAGGTGGTTGGTGGAACTTAGCCCGTGCAGTTACGGACTGAGCTCCCCTTTTCAGGCTGGCTGGCCATGGAGGTGGCTCTCAGCCCAGAGAGGCCACCCACATTCCAGGCCGGTGGCCCCCTTCTTCTTCAAAGCCAGCAGCATTGGGTCAAGGCCTTTTCATGTTTCAGATCTTTCTGACCCCCTCTTACTGCTCATCTGTCCAACTCCAGCCAGAGAAAGTTCTCTGCTTTAAGGGTTCATGGCATTAGGCTAGTCCCACCTGGACGATCCAGGGTACTCTCCCTCTCTTAAGATCATGGGTTAGTAACCTCTGTATCTGCACAGCCCCTCGTGCCATGTAATGGAGATAGTCCCAGGATCCAGGTTTAGGGCATAGATCTCTTTTGGGGCCCATTCTACCCACTGTGGTTAATCCTACCTCTTGCCTGCACTGTTTCCATGGAGTGGGTGTGGCCTTATGGGGCTTGTTTGAGAGCTCTTTGGAGGAACCAGTGAGGACAATGTCAGGAGCCGTGGAGAGAGGTGGCGGGTGAGCTGGGAGGGTCATGTGGGACGGGAGGGGGCAGGAGGCAGTGTGAGGTGAGTGCGTCAGCATCCAGGGGCAGGCGGGCGCTGGGAGGCCCGGAGATGAGCGGGGGGTTGGAAATACACATTGGAGAATCGGGGGTGGTACAGCGGCCCCGCCTGTGGACAGAGCAAGAAGGAAAGGGCGCTGGCCCTAGAATCTTCGGGAGCTGTGGAATCTGGGGGCAGGTGAAGGGAGAGGAGCCCAGCATGGAGGCCTAGGAGCAATCAGTATCAGAACCAGCGGGCTGTGGCCAGGCCGGGGAATATATCAGTAACATATACGTAATACACTGAGGGTTTACTTTGTGCCGGGCACTGTTCTGGGCACCTCTGCGTATATTAACTCATTTAATCCTTACAGTGAACAACCCTACGAGGCAGGCACTATCGTTTCCCCCATTTTACAGATGAGGAAGTTGAGGTCACACAGGGTGGATTGGGGGCTGGGAACTGGTCAGGCAGTCTGATTTGAGGAACCAGCCTCTTCTTGAGGCTTTGCCCCTCCTCAGGGCTCTCTCAGGGAGACCAAGGTAGGAGGGTGTCACTGACAGAGGGAAGCAGAGACGCTTCCCCTTCCCTCCTCCTCCCAGACTCACTGTCTTACCAGAGCCCGGCTGTTTCCTCATACCCTTATTCTTTTGAAAACCCCCGTTTTCACTATTTCTGCACTCCGTCTTTCTCGAGGCAGTGAGGAGGGTGGGGCTGGGAGATGGGATAGCCAAGAACCGAAAGGTAAGAAGAAATAGATCTCACACACACACACGCACACACACACCATTTAATTTTTAAAATGTCGTCCTACTACCTTGAAAATTCCTCCAAACAGTACCTCCTGGCAGTCCTGTGAAGCATGGCGTATGAAACGCACTTTTGCATGGGAAGCAGCCCCAGGGAAGCACGACACTTGCCCGAGGCTGCACAGCTGGGACGCGGCAGGGGTGGGGTTGGACTCCTGGCTTTCCACCTGCAGAGCCCATCCTCTTGCTCCCGGTAGTGAGCGTTTCGGTGTTCTCCTTAGGTGCCGAAGTTCTAAGTGCTTTTATGTGTGTTATCTCACGTACACGTCACCAATAACTACTAGGCCGCTCTATTGTCTATATTCACAGAGGAGGAAACTGAGGCACTAAGAGACTAGGTCACGTGCCCAAGGTCACCCGGCTAGGAAGTAGGCGAGCTGGACTTTGAACCCGGGCCCTCCACCTCGAAAGCCGCTCCAATAAGCAACACACCGTCCTGCCTCTTCAGCCCCCTCACCACGAGGCCACGTGCCTCCCCTGACCACAGTGCCAGCTGCCCCAGGGCTGGGGAGCCGTGGGTGACAGTGGCAGTGGGCTGAGGGCTCAGGTGGGAAGGAACACTCTCGAGGCAGCTTGACAACACAGGAAAGGAATGGGGGAGGGGAGGGGAGGCGTTCTGAGGATGGCGAGCATGTTCACGGGTTAGGGGGTCATGCTGAGACTGAAGATACAAAGAGGAGACCCTCCGTGAGCTGGGACCAGACGAGGTGGGGTGAGGACAAGACCACCCTGAGCCCCTCGGCGGCCGAGAGAAGGGGACTTGAAAGCCATATCTGAGATCTTCTCCCTGCTGGAACTCCAGGTCCTGGCAGGGAGCAGAGGGCCGTTCAGAGTGGGTGTGGAGTGACAGAGGTGGGTTTCATAAAGGGACTCCTACAGAGGGTGGCCAGACTGAAAGAAACCGCCCAGGATGGTGTGGTGCCCAGAGCCACTGAGACTGAGGGGCTCTTCCCCCCCCCGCCAGACCTGAAGGGTGAGGGGGTTACATCTCCTGGAATCCCCAACAGGAGCTGTGGCTTTTGGTGGAGGGTTGTCCCCAGCCCATGGTGACCCCACAGGGAGGGAGCCAGGGAGGAAATACCCCAGCCTCTCTCCTCCCTGCTTGGATCTCTGATCCCCTGTTGGCCAACCCCAACCAGAAACCAGAGGCAAGGAGCCCATCAGCCCATTGATGCAGCCACGTGGGCTGGCCTGCTAGGGCAGAGGGCAAGGGGGAGCAGGTGGGTGAGGATCGGGGGGGCAAGTGGAGGACGTCTGGCAGGGGACAGGAGATGAGGACCTGGAAGGCTCTTTACGAGGTAGAATGAAAGTCCAAAGACCAGAGACCGGGGGCTGGGGGGCCCGAAGGGAGCAGCACGTGGCTGGGATTGGGCTGACTTGAGGACAGAGTGTGAGGATGGTGGGGAGATGGGGACAGAGATGGACTTGGAGGAGCTGGTGAGCTTGAGCGGGGAGCCAGGCCGGGGCAGGTGAAGGGGAATGCCCACAGGGAGTGGATGAGGAAGCAGAGGCCACAGGAATCCGAGAGGAAGGGAGGAGGAGGAGGAACGTCATGCTCTGAGACTGGGTTTGGGAGTCGCAGATGAGGCGGGATTGAGAACTGGCTCTGAAGGAGGGTTCCAGATAATCAGGAGCCTTGGCAGCAGGGAGGCTTCCTCAAAGCCCAGGGCTCACCGGAGCAGATCCTTGTGTTTAGTGGATTTGTTAAAGTCCGTGTTTTATGGACCCACTAAATACTTTTAAAAGATATTTAAAATGCGGTAGACTTTTTAAAATGCATGTTCCAGGGCTCCTGGGTGACTGTTCGGTTGAGCGTCTGACTCTTGGTGTCGGCTCAGGTCATGATCTTAGGGTCCTGACATCGAGCCCCTGGTCAGGCTCCACGCTGAGCATGGAGTCTGCTTGAGAGTCTCTCTCCCTCTGCCCCTTCCCCCCACCGTGCACACACACATGTGCATGTGATCTCTCTCAAATAAATAAATAAATAATAAAACTTCACTTCCACCCCACTCCTCTCTCACTATTAAATCACTGTCCACTCTGAAAAGCATAGGGGACAAGTCAAGGGTACAAAGTTTGGTCCTGCCAGTGCCACGTGCCAGCATCTTGATGTTGGCTGAGGCACTTCATCTTAGCCATTTTTTTAAAAGATTTTATTTATTTATTTATTTATTTGAGCTAGCGAGCGAGAGAGGGAGTATGTGCACAATGGGGGGAGGGAGAGGGACAAGCAGACTGCACTGAGCGCAGAACCCGGCACAGGACTTGATCCCATGACCCTGAGATCAAGACCAGAGCCAACCAAGAGTCTGGCCCTCAACTGACGGAGCCACCCAGGTGCCCCCAGCTTAGCCATTTTTAATACTGTGGTAAAAGACACATAACCATTTACCATTTGAACCATTTTTAAGTGTGTGGATTAGCAGTGTTAAGTGTGTTCACGTTGTTGAATAACCAACCAGCACTTTTTCAGCTTGCAAAACTGAAACGCTGTACCCATTAAACCATCAAACAATTCCCAAATTCCCCTCCCTCCATCCCTGGCAGCCACCATCCTACTTTCTGTTTCTATGAGCTTGACAACGGTAGGTAATTCATATTAGTAGAATCAGACAGTGGTTGCCTGTGTATGACTGGCTTACTTCACTCGGCATAATGTCTTCACGGTTCATCCCAAGCTGTAGTATGCATCAGAATTCTCTTCCTTTTTAAGGCTGAATAATATTCCATTGTATGTACTTGGCACATTTTGCTTATCCACTCATCTACCAGTGGACCTGGGGTTATTTCCATGCTCCAGCTCGTGCACGTAATGCTGTGAACATGGGTGTACAAACATCTCTTCGAGCCCTTGCTTTCTGTTCTTTTGGATGTATACCCAAAAGTGGCCTTGCTGGATCCTCTGATAATTTCATTCTTAATTTTTTGAGGAACTGCCATACCGTCTTTCACGTCGAGCTGCACCTTTTCACATTCCCACCAGCGACTCGTGGGACAGCTCAGCAGAGTGGAGCTTGCACATTGAGCCTACCTCAACAATAGGGCTTCTGTCCTAACAGTAGCTTTTAGCAGTTTTCCAAGGAAGCGGGGGGTCTGGTGTTATAGGGCAGTCCCAGGAAGCACTCTCTTGGCCTAACATGTGGCCGGGGCTCACCCCATTTTATGGAGTCATTCAAAACTTCCTGCTTGCTTTGATTTCTTAATAATGGCCTGACAGCTACTGAGGAACTGAAAGTAAGGAGGCCTGGGAAAAGAAAAACAAAATGCAGCCCATAGAATTTCTCTCTTTGAGAGGTTATCAAGGGTTCATGGAGCACAGAGATCAATGGGAATGGTGATGACCTTGACATGAGTGGCCTTTCCCAAAGAACTGATGTATTTTAATATTGACAAAAAATGCTCTCTTTTTTAGACCAGATTGAGGTTTATGGGATATTGAGCAGCTAGTACATAGAGTTCCCATATACCCACCCCCATGCCCCAAACACACAGAGCTTCCCCTGTCGTTAACGTCTTGCTTTAACATGGGACATTTGTTACCGCTGAGGAACCAATATTGATATATTATTATTAACTAAAGTCCATAGTTTACATTAGGGCTTACTCCTCGCATTGCATATTCTGTGGGTTTTGGCAATTATATAATAAGTACACACCACTGCCATGTCATACAGAATAGTTTCACTGCCCTCAAATCCCTGTGCTCGCCCTATTCATCCCATCCCACATCCACCGCTCTGGACAGGATGAATCCATCCAACTGGAATTCCATTTAGAATTCCATTCCATTCCAGTTCCATCCAACTGGAAACCACTGATCTTTTTACTGTCGCTATAGTTTTCTTTTTTCGGAATTTCATATAGTTGAAATTGTACACTATGTAGCCCTTTCAGACTGGCTTCTTTCACTAAGCTATATGCATTTACATGGTTCCTCCATGGTTTTGTGACTTGATAGCTCATTTCTTTTTATCACTATTATTTTATTGGACGAATGTACCACAGTTTGCCTGTCCATTTACCTTTTAAAGGACATCTTGGGTTGGTTCCAGTTTGGGGCAATTATGAATAAGAATGCTATAAGCATGTATCCAAAATAAATGAGTCTTAAAACTCAACTGTAAGGAAACAGACAACACAGTTTACAAATGGACGAAAGATATGAATAGACACCTCACCAAAGAAGATATACAGATGGCAAATAAGCCTATGAGAAGATGCTAAACATCATATATCATAAGGAATTACAAATAAACATGGGCTATCTTGTCGTCTATTTAGATCTTCTTTGATTTCTTTCATCAAGGTTTTTATAGTTTTCTTCATATAGATCTTTACATATTTTGTTAGATTTATACCTAAGTCTGTCTGTCTGGTCTGTCTTTCTTTTCCGTTTTTTTGTTTTGTTTTGTTTTGTTTTTGGTGCTAACGTAAATGGTGTTGTGTTTTTAATTTCTAATTCCAGTTGTTCGTTGCTGGTTTATAGGAAAGCAATCAATTTTTGTATATTAATTTTGTACCTTGCCACCCTCCTATAATTGCTTATCAGTTCTAGGAGTGTTTTTGTTGATTCTTTGGGATTTTCTGCATAGGCGATCATGTCCTCTGCAACCAGAGACAGTTTTATTTCTTCCTTCCCGATCTATGTACCTTTTATTTCCTTTTCTTGTCTGTCCTGGCTAGGACACCATACTGTGTTAAAAAGTAGTATGAGACTGGGGCGCCTGGGTGGCACAGCGGTTAAGCGTCTGCCTTCAGCTCAGGGTGTGATCCCGGCGTTCTGGGATCGAGCCCCACATCAGGCTCCTCTGCTATGAGCCTGCTTCTTCCTCTCCCACTCCCCCTGCTTGTGTTCCCTCTCTCGCTGGCTGTCTCTGTCTCTGTCAAATAAACAAATAAAATCTTGAAGAAAAAAAAAAGTAGTATGAGAGGGGGCATCTTTGTCTTGTTCCTGAACGTAATGGGAAAGTTCTTAGTTTCTCACTATTAAGTGTGATGTTAGCTTTAGGGTTTTTGTAGATGTTCTTTATCAGGTTGAGGAAGTTCCCTTCTAGTCCAAATGTGCCAACAATTTTGTGGTTTTGCTTTTTAATGATGACTAGGTGTTGAATTTTGTCAAATGCTCTTTCTTCATCTAATGATATGATCATGTGACTTTTCCTCCCTCAGCGGTTGAGGTGATAGATTACATTAATTGATTTTCAAGTGTTGACCCCGCCTCGCATACCTGCATACTTGCTCGTAGTGTATAATTCTTTGTATACATTGTTGGATTCGATTTGTTAATATTTTATTGAGGATTTTACATCGACGTTCATGAAAGTATTGGTCTGAAGTTTTCTCTTCTTGTAATATTTTTGTCTGGTTTTGGTATTAGGGTAATGTTGTCCAAATAGAATGAGTTAGGAAGTGTTCCTTCTGTTTCTATTTTCTGGAAGAGGTTGTAGAGAACTGGTATCATTTTTTCCTTAAGTGTTTGATGAAATTCACCAATGAACCCATCTGGGCCTGGTGCTTTCTGTTTTGGGAGGTTATCAATTATAGATACAAATTCTTTAATAGACATGGGTCTATATCTTGCTTTTCATTCTCTAATTTCCTAAGGTGGAAGCTTCTATTATTGATTCTAAGTCTTTCTTTTCTAATATATGCATTCTGTGCTATGAATTTCCTTCTCAGCGCTGCTTTCCTGTATCACACAAATTCTGATAAGTTGTATTTTCCTTTGCATGTACTTTCATTTCATTTAGGTAATTTTTTCTTTTTCTTATGACTTCTTCCTTGACCAACATGCTATTTAGAAGCAGGTTGTTTAATCTCCAAATACTTTGGAATTTTCAGCTGTCTTTCTGCTATTGATTCCTAGTTTGATTCTATCGCAGGCTGAGAGCATGCTTTGTATGATTTCTGTTCTTTTAAATTTGATGAGTTATGTTTTTTTTTTAAAGATTTTATTTATTTATTCGACAGAGATAGAGACAGCCAGCGAGAGAGGGAACACAAGCAGGGGGAGTGGGAGAGGAAGAAGCAGGCTCATAGCAGAGGAGCCTGATGTGGGGCTCGATCCCATAACGCTGGGATCATGCCCTGAGCCGAAGGCAGACGCTTAACCGCTGTGCCACCCAGGCGCCCCAGATGAGTTATGTTTTGTGGCTCAGAATGTGGTCTACCTTGATGAATGTTCTGCGTGAGCTTCAGAACAGCGTGCATTTTGTTGTTATTTGGTGAAGCAATCTATACATGTCAATTAGATCCAGTTGACTGATGCTGGTGTTCAGTTCAGCCTTATTCTTACTAATTTTCTGCCTGATGAATCTGTCCATTCCTGATACAGGGATGTTGAAGGCTCCAACGATCAGAATGGATTTGTCGGTTTCTCCTCAAACTCCTGTCACTTTCTGCCTCACTTATTCTGATGCTCTATCTTTAGGCACATGCAATTAAGGATTGTTTTGTCCTTTTGGAGAATTGACCCTTTTATCACCATATATAAAGCCTCTCTTGATCCCTGGTAATATTTCTTGCTCTGAAGTCTGTTCCATCTGAAATTAGTATAGTTCCTCCTGCTTTCATTTTGCATTTCAATATTTTGGGTACCCAAATGTATGATAAAAATTTGCAATGTGGGTAAGAACACAGACATTTGAATCAAGCAAATCTGAATACGAGCCAGGCTTGCCGAGCTGGGTGAATCTGGGCAAATTTAATCATTCCGTGCCTCAGTTTCCTTATCTAAAAAATGGAGAATGATCTCTTTGGGTTATTGTGTAGATGAAATGGGATAATGCAGTAGAGCACTTAGCCAATTTCCTGGCATGTAATGTTGAATTAATATATCCTATTAATACAAATTATTATATTACTGTATAATAATATAAGCTATATAATATAAGCTATTATTATATTATCAATACAAGCTATTGGTATTGTTGTATTATGGGACTTTACACTTTGTGTTTTATTATGGGACTTTATACTCTTCTAAGTACAAGTACTCTTTTTGTGAATGTCAGACGAGGCACTCCGAGAAGATAAATTCAGAAACTAATTGCAAAATCTCAGGCCAGGGTGGATGTCTAATAGGCACAGTGTCCTGAAAAGAGAAGGACTTCGTACGTGCCCAACAGCCACAGTCCAGAGCCCCAAGACCCAGGAAGGTAGTATTTCCTCCCAGGTGTGAACTTTGCTCAGTCTGCTGACCAAGGAGAAATTACTGAAGAGCCTTTCGCCCCCCATTGCCAACTCACAGACACACTGTCTGGGCTGGGGTCCCTTTCTTTTTGGAAATGTAGTCACACCCCGGCCCCCTATTGAAAAGCAGATCATCTCCGATTAGATAAATTCTGAGCAGCTTTTAAGAAGCAATAGAAATAACTAATCACATGGAAAAACCTTCATTGTACACATTTTACAGGTTTTGTAAAAGTAGTTTAAAAACTATGTTATGTGGTGTGATCTCAGTTTTGTTTAAACTTTTTAAAAAGATCATAAGCATAGACAGAAGACTGGGAGGAATGAGCCACAGCGCTAACAGTGTCTGCCTCTGGGGGATGGGAGCCTAAGTGATCTTAATGTCTTCTTTGTGCTTTTCTCCAATTCTCATTTTCTGTAACATTTTTTAAAATGAATTGAACAAAAAATTAACAACAATCATTAGACACTCTCCCCTCCGTTAGCTCTATGTACCTTATTCCACACACTTGGTATTTTCCCTGCAGGAGAGTGGACAGCTGTCACTTGCCAACTGATGTTTCTAGTTTGTGTTTGGGGCCATTTTTGCTTTCTGTCCTGCCATTCTGGACAACCAAAAGTGTACCTATGTGGGGTCAGCGAAAGAGAAAGTGGCCAACTCCCTGGCCGGATATGTGCTCATTCAAACTCTGTGCCAGTCTGTGCTGCCTGATTCCCCACCCCACAACTTGGGCGCCTGCTCTGGGTCTGGAGTCAGAGAGCGCATACCCCAGCCCCATCACACACTTACCATGTGGCCTGGGCCAGGTCACTTAACTGCTCTGACTCTGAGTGTCATTTTTTTTTTTTTTTTTTTTTTTAGGAAGAGGGTGTTGTGGGGGTGGGGCAGAGGGAAAGGGAGAGAATAATCTTAAGCAGGCTCCACGCCCAGCCCAGAGCCCGAGCATCATCATTTTTAAATGAGGGTTGTAGGTTACCAGGTGGCCGGGCGAGGGGCTGAGCACGGTCCGGCACCAGGTGCTCACGAGCAGGTGTTAGGGGCCCCGGTCACAGCTGTCCTCCTTCTGCATTTCAGTCTGCTGACATCGACAACCATCACGCACTTATTGAATATAATGAGGCCGAGGACAGCTTTGTTCTCCAGGACTTCAATTCCCGAAACGGCACCTTCGTCAACGAGTGCCACATTCAGAATGTGGCCGTGAAGCTGCTGCCTGGAGACATCCTGAGATTTGGGTCCGGAGGGCTGACCTACGAACTGGTCATCGAAAACCCACACTCGGTGAGTCCAGGCCCCTGCAGGGTAGGGGGCCAGAGGTGCCGTGTCCTGTCCCCTTCTGTGCATCCAAAGAGTGGTGCTTGTCCACAGCACGACACTCGGATTTCACGTTGTGCACACAGTGACCTTGACCCACCGGACCTTGCAAGGTTCACACCAATCCAGGAGGGTCCTCGTGCAGTGTGCATCCTTGCGCCCTCTTCTGGGCATTTCCTGGAATGACATGTAAGAGTGGCACAGGAACCCAGAACCATAGCTTTCCTGAAAATGCAAAGCTTGGTTAGGGCAAGAGGAAAGCAGCATGTGCTTTTGTTTTTTTTTTTTTTTTTTTTTTTTTTTTAATGATTTTTTATTATATTATGTTAGTCACCATACAGTACATCCCACTGTATTCTCTATACTGTACCTTCCATCCCCGTGACTCAGTTATAACTAGAAATTTGTACCTCTTAATCCCCCTCGCCTATGTTCCCCGTTCCCCCAACCCCCTCCCCTCTGAAGTCCTCAGTTTGTTTCTCATAGTCCATAGTCTCTCATGTTTCATTCCTCCTTCTGATTACCCCCCCTTTCTTTATCCCTTTCTTCCCCTACTGATCATCCTAGTTCTTATGTTCCATAGATGAGAGAAATCATATGATAGTTGTCTTTCTCAGCAGCATGTGCTTTTGAAAACTCGGAGATGGATGCTTTTTCTCAGGCAGATCAGCACTCTGCAGCTTCCTTGCTTTGTGACCTCAGCCAGGGTTCTGTATATGCGTGGCTCTCAGGCTTCCGGTGATGCGCGGCATGGAGAGGATATCTATCTATAAAGCGTGAAAGTCAGTGTCCGCCTGGAGCGGAGACTCAGCACATGGCAGCTGTTCTCATACCCCCATCAGAAATGTCCTTGGGATCCTGACCTAAAACCTGGCCCCAGTTTAAGCAAAATGCAATACAAAACTTCCCCATTAAAGCTCCATCCCAAGGAGCACGCCGTTTATGGGGGAGGCAGACTGGGGGTAGGGGTGGGAGGGTAGGGGGAGGAAAGTTAGCAGCTCAGGCTTTGGTCAGAATCCCAGCTCTACCATTCTCATATGTGCTCCTGAGCAAGTCGCTGGACTCCCCCAGAACCTCCCGTTTCCTCCTCTACAAAATGGGGCCAATGACAGCAATGACCTTGCAGGCTCAGCTTGAGGGTGGAGAGAGATGGTTATAATTGTAAAACCAGCACCGTGCCCATTCACGGTGAGCGCACAATTAACATCTGTCGTGCGTGTCCCAGAGGGACGGCGTCCTGATCATACTCGCTGCCCCAAGAACGCAACATGGACTGAGGCCTCTGAGCTGAAAATCCTTTCTGGGACAAGGCTGGGTATAAATTAATAAAATGTGGAGGATCTAGACAGACTTCTGAGGTTTTGAGCCCACAGGCAGCCCTAATTGTGCACCCCAGGAAGACGGACGGCGTCCCTCAGGCTGCATGGGCCATGATGCCACGTCCGTCATGTTTGGCTTTGAAGATGTGGGGCAGGTTTTTCGGCTGCTGCTCAGCTGCCTTATCCTTCTTAGACCGTGAAAGTGTGTTTGCTCATGGAATGCACCAGGGTCCTGGGGTAGCGCTGAGGGGGCTCCTGACCCAGGTGTTGACCTGATCCCCCCACACTCACCCACATCAGACCCCGGTGGGGAGCAGACCAGCAGTGCAGGTTCCTGGCCTCATCCAGGCCCAAGGACTCATACTAAGGTAGCCAGAAAAAAACACAGAACCCCCAGTTAAATCTGAATTTCAGGTAAACAAATAATCTTTTAGTATGAGTATGTCCCAAATATTGATATCTCTTATGCTAAAAAAATTATTTGGTATTTGTCTGAAATTCAGAATTAATTGGATACCCTATATTTCATTTATATATATTTTTAATCTATGTATTTATTTATGTTAAATCTGATGACCCTACACAGCCTGCCTGGGAGCGGGGCCTCCATTGGGGAATACACATTCTCACAGGCTCTTTGGTGATTCTGATGTACCCCCAACGGAAGGGAAACCTAAATACGAATCCCTTATCTAGAGCATTTACAGATTTTTTTTTAAGAACCAAAGAAAATGGAGTTTCAAACCCCAAAGCCTGTAAATCCAAGTTTGTGACGTTTGAGTCAATGTTTCTCAAACATGTCTGATTATAAGAACGTTTCTGGAATGTTCAACAAAATTACAGGTTCCCAGGCCCCCCTGCCCCCTGCCTGGGAAATTCTCATTTTGTGGCTTGCCAGCAGGGGAAAGGGCGACAAACAATGTCTGCATTTTTTTCATACGAAGATATTTATGGAAATATTATTTATAGGGGCACAAAAATTGAAACCTAAATATCCATCAAAAGGGGGCATTGTTGGAAAAAATCACGAGGAGTTCGTTTGTATATGGAAAACTGTGCTGCTTTTTTAAAAATAGCTTTATGGAGGGGCGCCCGGGTGGCTTAGCCAGTTCAGTGTCTGACTCTTGATCTCAGCTCAGGTCTTGATCTCCGGGTCGTGAGTTCAAGCCTCGCATTGGGCTCCAAGCTGGGCATAGAGCCTACTTTAAAAAAAAAAAAAAAAAAGGAAAAAAACCACAGCTTTATGGAGATATGATTGACATACAAGCAGCTGCACGTGTTTAAAAGATACAGTCTGATGGGCTTTGACACACGTGTGTGCACCCAGATAACAATTGCCACAGTCAAGGCAGTAAACCTATTCATCGCCCCCAAAAGCTTCCTCATAACCCAGCATTTGTTTGTTTGCCTGCTTTTAACAGCTTCCTTGAAGTATAATTTACATAACATAAACTTCATTCATTGTAAGCCTACGATTCAGCCCATTCAGCCCATTTTTGTATGTTTTTTTAAACATTTTATTTATTTATTTAAGAGAGAGAGAGTGAGAGAGAGCACAAGCTGGGGGAGAGGGAGAGCTGAGCCGGGGAGCCCGACCCGAGACTTGATGGGATCAAGACCCTGAGATCATGACCTGAGCTGAAGACAGACGCTTAGCCGACTGAGCCACCCAAGCGCCCCCCATTTTTGTACGTTTACAGAGTTAGACATCACCACAACCTACTTTCAGAACATTTCCATCCATTTCTGTTACTCTCCAAAAAACCTTGGAGGTACTTAGGTTTTTTTGTGTGTTTTTAATTTTTAATTTTAAAGATAGTGGCCAAATACTGAAAACATTCACCATCGTAACTGTTTTTAAGTATAGAGTTGCAGAGCATTACATGCACATGGTTCTACAGCCGTCTCCAGAACTCTGTTCACCTTCCCAAACTCAAACTCTGTGCCCCTTAATTAAAAACTCCCTCCTCCTTCCGCCCCCAGCACCGTTCTTTCTGTCTCTCTGCATTTGACCACTCTGGGCACCTTGTGCAAGTGGAATCTTACAGTGTTTGTCCGTTGTGACTGTCTCACTTCACTTATGTAGGGCCAGGACCTCGAGGTACGCCCATGTTGTAGCAGGTGTCAGAATCCCCTTCCTTTTTAAAGCTGAGTAATAGTCCGTCGTGTGTCTACACCACACTTTGTTGAGGCGTTCATCCATCGATGACTGTTTCCAGCTTTTGGCTGTTGTGAATAAGGGTGTCATGCACACAGGTGTATAGGTAGGGAAGGGGTACCTCATTTCACGAGGTGCTTCTGATATCAGGTAAGTGTAAGAAACAGTGAGGAAGACCTCGAACCTTGACTAGAAAAGACGAGGACGCTTTGTAAAAAGAGAAATCTGTGGAGTAGCAGGAGTCGTGGATACGGACGACGCTGTGCTAAGCAGTTTGCCTGCTCTCCCTTATTTAACACCTACAATAACCTATGAGATGGGTTCTCCTGTCTCCATCTTACAGACAAGAAATCCAAAACTCAGAGAGGTTAAGTAACTTCCCCAGCGTCACACAGCTGGGCAATGCAGAATTAATCTCTATCCCCACTTGTGGGGAGCAGAGGGAAGAAAACCTTTCATCTAATGCCAGCTAGAGCAGGATTGCCGACTGGTTTTCAAAGAGAACAAAGCACACTTTTGTGGTCACTTGAACATACACATATTTTTAAAATTCTTATTTCTACAAGCATTTGCATCCCGCTTCATTCCCCCTACGTGACTGCAAGCAGCTGCACAAATGTTCCCCTGGCCTGTGCCCAGGGCGCTTACAGCAGCCTAAACTTTCCCAGGGAGCCACCTTCCCCCGCAGGACTCTCCCCTCCTCCATCGTCCCAAACGTGCTGTCTGCTCAGGGCATTCCTACATTGAGGGACTTTCCTGCAACCATCCTCTGAGCTGTTATTAATGGAGGGGTTCGCTGCAGGGCCTGAGTGAGGGCAGCCTCGTGGACTGGAAGGAGGGAAGGGAGGAAGGGAAGGGAAGGGAAGGAGGGAGGAAGGGAGGGAGCAGACAGAGGAGGTAATGAAGGGCATCTCTCATTAAATACTTTGAGGTCCAGCTTTTCTAAGAAATATGTGGCCGTCTTGATTGCTGCATGCTCTTGTTTCTGACTGGTTTTTTGGCTCCCAGGTGTTTCTCCCTGAGGTAGAGTTCTCAAGGAGGATCGTCATGAAATCAAAAGGGTTGGACTTGGCCAGAGCTATTCCCTTCCTGACAAAGAGTTCCCAAAGGAAAACATTTGTTGCAGGCTCTGTGTGACCATACCCAGTCGGAAGGGATGTGACAGCCTTGTCTTGGGGATGGGGGTGGAGGGTGGTGGGAGGTCAGGGAGCCACCTGTGTTAGCAGATGTCACGGTGGGAAGTGTGCGTCCTGGTCAGGCTGCCTCGAGCACAGTCCCAGCCCCGTGCTTATGCTGTGGGCTTGTGCACAGGTCACCTCGCTCTCACAGCTCCGTTCCCACTGCTGGAAAGTTGGAGTACCGCATGAAGTGACTGTGGCATTAAGCGCATAATGTGTGTAAATCGCTTGGCCCTGTGTCCGGCCCCTCTGACAAGCTCATGGTAACTCTCAGCTTTAGAATCAAGCAAACAAGCATTCCTCTCGGAATGTTCCTTTAAACAGGAAACCTCCAAGACCTCCCCAACCATGTGCATATAAATTACCTGGGGGATGACATCCAAGATGAAAAAATATACCCCCAAAGCCCTCTTGGTTGACAAAATACATTGGCACCTGCCCCGGGGATATGTCCGGGAATATGCTTTGTAAATCACAGCTCTTTCGCCAAAGTCTAACCTAGGGCCTCCATGTTGCACAACTCCAGGGTCCCCATTCACATTAGAGTCCGTGTGGAGGGCACCACCCCCCACCCCCCCAGCTATGCGGGACATGAGCTGCAGGGCCATTTGCAATGCCCCAAAGCAACCAGGTAAGTAATAACAGAGTTTCTGCTTCAGCACCAGGAGTGGGCAATAGAAGTCACACAGCCGGATGTGTCCGCCATATTGTGGGTTTTGTCTGTGGTTGCATTTTTGAGTGCTTTCTGGTCTCCGGGAAGGGAGGTGTGGAAACAAGCTGTCCTATTCATGGTGGTGGTGTTCTGATAAAGCAGCTGGGCAAGGAAACCCACCTCGCCCAAATCTATAAATCGTATCTTTCTCTGTTCTGAAATATGGCAAGTCTAATGGAAATGCCCAGAAGGAAGAAAGGAAGCCGGGCACCCCAAGTGATGTGTAGAGGGGTTTCATGAACGGGTTGACAGCCCTTGGCAGCAGTTTTCCTCGCCCCGTGCATGGCCCCACCAGCAACTACCCCAGATCGGGCTCCGGGTTAACCTTGCCCACAGGGGCCAGCAGGGGGTCCCGCAGAGGTAAACATGAGTACCCTTCCCTGTAGCTGCTGGGCCCTGCTCGCAGTCCAGCCGCACTCTCCCAAGGGACCTGGATATGTCCTTCATCCTTCCTACAACGCCATGACATCCTACCCGACACAAAGAGCAGTTCTATCCGCCCCGCACCCCTTGCTGCTCACCGCTGCGATGGGGAAGCTTTGCAGATACAGTGAAGAAAGCAAATGCTTTAGAGTTCGATAGACCCAGGTTCAAATTCCAGCTACAACCTATGTCACCTCTCTAAGCTTTAGTTTCCAGTTTCTGCCAAGCAGATACGCATTAATCACAGGTCCGCCTTCTCCCCTCAGAGTTTCTGGAGAGGTCATTGGGACCACCCTATCGTTGAGGAAATGGCCCTCAAAGATCTCCTGCGACTTCCTCAAGGTTCTGTACTGGTTACAGCCAACGCTGGGATTGCAAGGCCGCTCTCCCGAGTCCCTGGGCGTCTAGAGGCTTTTCCTAACGGGGTGGGGGGGACCTGGAGCCCCATGGTGCTGTGAGAACTCAGGCAGGTCCTTCACTGCGGGCGGTCAAGGCATGTCCTGGGGGCCCCAGGCTAACTTCAGTTGCCCCTGCTGATGGGGAAGGTTTTTCATGGCGGTAAAAACAAAAGCCACCAACAGTAGAAGAAAACGCTACTGCGCTTATTTGCCTCCGCTAGCTTTTTCCTGGGGCTTCTGCGGCGGCTCCAGGGCAAATCCGGTCACGCCCTTTCTTTTTGCTCTTTGCTGATGACAGTCCTGTCTGCTGGCTAAGGTCCAGCGCGCACGTATCACATACCAGAAGTCCTCTAAGCGTGGTCTGTGCACCATCTCGTTCCCTTCTCACCAGCTGAGAAGCAGCTGTTACCATCCTGATTTTTCAGACGAGGCCCAAAAGGAGCACATTGGTCAAGTTCCCACGGACTCACGGACAAAGAGGGAGCAGCACCCGATTCCGTGTGATGCCGAGTCCCATGCTCCTACCCAGCGGCTGGCACACTACAGCCCACAGGCCAAATCCGGGCCGTCGCCCATGTTTGTAAATAAAGTTTTATGGGAAGCCAGCCGTCCTGTTTCACGTAGGTATGGCCTCCGTCTGCTCTCCCGCTTCGGCGGCTCAGGTAGCTGGGCGGAGCCTACGGCACGCGAAGCTGGAAACATCTACTGTCTAGCTCTGCAGAAAACATTGACCAGCCTCTGTTATAACCCCACGCGCCACCCACTCTCCTCTTTTACTTAGTTTTCTGAAAGAAGAGCTGAAAATGGAGGTGAGGACAGGTGAGGACAGGGAGAGGGAGCTGGCCCAGCCCGAGCCCTACCGTGTTCCAGGACCTGTGCTGCTTACTTGCTTTTACTTGGTTAACTGAGGAATAAGAAAAATTAGGCAAGCTAAAAAAATAGATTTGAACAGTCTTTTCACCACATCTCTTGTGAAAAAGCTGGAAACACGTGGTTCTAAATATGTAGATACATATATATATATATGCATTTGCACATGTCGTAATCACTGCGATATGTCTGATAAATTGGCTAGGCGTTAATATATACACAACAGATGCATATCATACATTCTACTGTTTTTTTCAGTTGGAAAGTTCTCTTTTAAAACTTTGGAATGTTCTTCCTCGTATGACTTTTGAAAAGGATATTTGAGATTCGTAGTCTGAAGTCTGTTGCAGCTAGAGAACTGTTTATTTGTTCAAAGTTTCTCTGTATAACGTTTCACCACTGGTCTTATGGTTGGTTCCTTGGTCTTAAATCACTTCTTCTCTGGGCCGCTGCTTTACTTTTACAAGTTAAAAGATAAATGTGGTGCATGTTTACAGTTTGGCGGGTTGTATTTGAGTATATCATAACCTGCCTAACACCTCTCATTCTGACTACATCCTGATGCTTGTGCTAAAGTCTCAATAAGCATATTTTCTAGGAAATTTTATTGTTTGCAAGGGTTAGAAACCCAACTCAAACTAGCCTAAGGCGGGGGGGAGGGGAGGAGCTCATGTAACTTCAAAGGCCAAAAGTACCAGCTTCAGGCACAGCTGGATCCGGGTGCCCAAACAATGGTCAGGAATCTGTCTTATCTCTGTTAGCTTCAAAATCTCAGGCAGTCCCTTGCCTTACCTGTAGTGAGATGGCCACCAGTAGCCCCAGCACCCTCCAAATTTAGCAGCTCCAAAAAGAGAAGAAATTTCTTAATTAGCTTTGACTTGGACCATGTGCCTATCCCTGAACCTATCACTGAGGCCAGAGACATGGAATGCTCTGATTGCCAGGCCTGGGTCGTGGTCTCTCCCCTGGAGCAGAAGGGACCAACCCACCATAATTATATGGACTCAAAACTGGGGGGCGGGAGGGAGGAAGCTGTCTGCTCCACAAAAGTTCAGGTGCCCATCCAGAAGATGCAGAAATGGATGCAGGGTAGGCAAAACAAACAAAGAAACCCCAGATGTGCACGACATTAGAAAACATTCCCACTGCCTCACCCGAACCTTCCTAACAGGATTGAGAGTAGGAATTTGGGGGAAGAGGGAAGAAAAGGAGACATCATCCACTTTTCCAAAAGTCCCAAGCCAATCCCCAAGGAAGCAGAGTCGCCTGTTCCTCCCCTCTGGTGAATGGGTGTGATGAGAAGCGCCTGGAGTCAGGGGCTTGTTGGTGCATCCTTGGGAAGGGTGGCATTTCCGTCTCCATGGTGCCTTTGCACAGATTCCATTCTTGAGCAGATATGGCTTTGCCTGTACCCAGGCCTGAGGGGCCAGTGACCAAATGGACCAGAGAGCTCTTCAGAACAGACCTTCTGCTAGGCAAGTCTGTCATCCCCAACCTGATCACGTAGTTGTGCTTTTACGACTCCTGTGGGGACCTACTGCCGTGATGAGGCACCCTGAGACCAGGCGTTTCTGGTCAGAGATTTTCTGAGGCCAGTGGAGTGGAGGGCCTGGCAGCACACGGCCTTAGGTAGGTGTCCTCAGCAAAAACTCACACAGAAGGACTCTTGAGGTCTGTGTTGTCATCAAACGTCCACAGGCCTCCCAGATGACATCGGAGGGCAGGGTGGGGATGCAGAGGGAAGAGCACAGGTGAAGCCTTAGCTCCTTGGCAAAACAACCCAGCGCAGGAACCAAGGGACCCACCGGGGCTGCTTGCAGTGTCATCTGGCAGCTCACACTCTGGGATCACAGGAGAACCACGTTGCTGCTTCTCTTTTCCTAACTTAGTGGGAAAGCATTCATTCTTTCATCCCTTCAGTCTCTCAATCTGGCAAGAATGACCTGAAGTAGACCTCCTCTAGGGGTAGAAAAGGCTATTTGCAAAAATCTGGGTGTTTTCTCATTAGGCTCTATTTCCCGTTTTGTGGACTGACCAGGAAGCTAATTAGAACTTCTAAGGGAAAACTCTAGGCTGGTAGACTTACAGACAATGGGGAAATTCGATGGGCCGGATCTCCTTGTTAACCCAGCTGGTAAAAATCCAAATGAACGACTCTTCTGAACCCCTCAAACAGATCTCCTTTCTGAAACTCCAAAATTTATATATAACGTGTCAGGTCCCTGTTCCAAATATATATTCCTGATTTCTCACACTGAAAATCTTGGACACAATTTCTCCTTTTTGGGGGGACTTAGAATTATTACCCCACTTGGAGTTAGTGCAACACCCCGGGAGCTGCTGAGGTAGAGAAAGCGGTTGGCACCGGTGCCAAATAGCGCCCCCTGCTGGCTGTTTGCGCTAATGTCTGTATTTTCTGGTCTATCCCGTGAGCCTCCTTGCTGTGGTCACCTTCACCCCTTCCAGCCATTACAGTTGTGTAGCTACAAGAGTAAAGTTTAGCAAACTTTACTTAGCAAACTTCTGGGGCTGGAAACAGTCCCAGAGAACTCTCCCATCATTAAGCTACATTAGTAGTTACATAAGGATTTTGTAGTTTTCTCCTGGTAACTCAAAGCTGCTTTCCCCCCTTAAGTAAATAACGTTTTCCTTTTGGAATAATTTCTAGATTTATGTAAAAGTTGTAATGATAGTACAGAGAGTTCTTGTATACCTCTCCCTCCACTTCCCCCATTTTAAGCATTTTACATTACCACAGTACAGTCTTCTAAACCAAGACACCAACATTGGCCCATGATTATTACCTGAACTTCAGGCTCCAGGACCCAACACAGGACACCACGCTGCCTTTTGTCACTATGTCTTCTTAACCTCCTCTGGTCTGTGACAGTTTCTTGGTCTGTCTTTCATGACCTCGAGGGTCTTAAGGAGTACTGACCAGGTGTCATTTTCCAGGATACTTGATTGGATTGGATTGTGTTCATATCTGATTTGCCTGATCCTTTTCTTTTATTCGACTGGGGTTATGGTTTTCGGAAAACATGCCACAAAGATGGAGTGTCCTTGTCACGTATCAGGGGGGACCCAATATTCACATGACATCCCTGGGGATGTTAACTTCTTCACTTGGCTAAGCTGGTCTTTGCCAGGTTTCTCCACTAGAAAGTTACTATTTTTCCCTTTCCATACTCTAGTGTCTGGAAGCGGGTCATGAGCATAGCCCACCCCCACAGGAAGGGGCAGACAGTGGGAATTAAGCTCCACCTCCCAGGAGGGGGCCTATCTACATATGCTAAATCCTCTGTAAGGAAGTTTGTCTCTCCTTTCCCATTTATGTATTTCCTGAATCATGTATTTATATCAGTGTGAACTGGTTATATACATGAACAAAGTGTATACTTTGGGTGATGGTCCAGTCCTACATCGTCTGTCTTGTTGCTCGAATAACTCCAGGCTTGGCCACTGCGGGCTTTTTGAGGTTGGTTGGTGTCCCTTGACAGGTCCCCACCCTTGACTTTGGAGGATCTCCTTAGTTTCTGCAATTACAAGATGTGCCAGGCTTGTAGTGTATTTTCCCCGCCCCACCCCCAGAATCCCAGGCACGGTGCGGGGTGCTGGGCACAGCCATGCTTCGCTGGAAAATGCTTCCCAGCGGCTCTCTGGAAAAAGTGAAGTATGCGTATAGAGCATAAAGTTTACTGATGGAAAGAATGTGTAACATTCTCTACAGATAATAACAAAATATACACTGCTCTTTATCGTAAGCTGCGTACAGCCAGTCGACTCACAGAGCACTTTCACTGACTGGCTGAATGCTCACACCCGCAGCCAACTTACCTTCACGACTGACGAGAAAGCGGGTTCCCAACCTGAACGTGGGTGGATATCCTTGTTTGCATCCCCGAGTAAGACAAAAGTGAAACAATGAAGATGTATGCTGGGTCTTCACGTGTTTATCAATGACCTCTTTGCTGTGCCAGAGAATAGATTTCGAATACTTCCTGAAGAACTATTTCGTCAGTTTTACATGCTACTCGTAATCTAATGGCTCTAGACACAACATGCTTTTGTATAATTTATACTGTTAACATTTTCTCCAGACCTTCCTTACGTGTAGACGATCAGCAAAACAAAAAAGATCGAGCTTTGATTTACAGTGTTCCCTGATTTCTGGGGTGTAAATACTTCCGCCAAGGCCAATGTCAAGTGACCAGTGAGACATTACTGAATACAGAGATGCAGAGAGACGAGCAGTATTACACACATACGTAGAGTCAAATAACCTCAAGAGTACAGATAATAATAAAATATAGTAAAATAATTAGGAAGGGTGAGTTTTAGCTATCTTTTACCTTTGTTTCTAATATCATTTAATTGTATGTTTGTATAATTTGATTTTTATTAATGGCTGTGTTTATCAACCAGCTCAAGAAATTCCTGGGCACGTAGTAACTGGCTCTCATGAACCGGCAGCGGCTGGCCCCAGCACACCTCTGGTACAGAGGACATGCCCTGGTCCTCCCTGGGTGGAGGCTGGGGAGCCACGTCCAGCGTGTGGCGTGTACCGTATGAATGACACTTCCATAAGAGAGTTGTCGGTGTTCCTAGAAAATCCTGTTTCCAAGTAGCCCATGCTACCTCTTGTGGTTCTTCACACCGTCTTTCTTATTTTCTTTTTTGTAACTCAGAAAATCTATTCCCCACTAGCCAATCATTTAAGACCCTTCTGTGAGTACGGAAAGCAGGTATAAAATCATGACTTCAAATAACCTCAGAGCTCTGAGAGCACAGGTATTCGAGTCAGACAGCATCACTGCTTCCTGGCTGTGGGACCTTGGGCAAGTCACTTAACCTCTCTGAGCTGCACTTTCTTATCCACAACATGGGGGTAAAAATGCCTCTCCACCTCCAAGAGTATCCTGGCGATTAGATGAAAACACATATGTTCAGTGCACAGCACAGTCTCCAGCACATGTGTGGCTTCTCAACATGGTAGCTCATAGCCCTAGAAGTATCAGCAATTACCAACGGCAGAGCTGGTGACGGGCTCTCCAAGGGCAAGGTCTACTTCACTCTTCTACCCAGCTTCCAGGGAGTCCTGGCAGAATGTGTGCATCCTGTAGGCACCCTATATGCAAACTACCTTGATTATTTTAGGGTGTCCCATTCAGCCTGCACCTTTTACAGAGCCAGAAGCACATATTGGAAAGATAACACAAAGAACAAGTAGATAATCTGAAAAAAACGTATTATGTTTTCTTGAGTAAATCATTGACAGGCGTTTGTTCAAGCTGATAAAATTCAGTAATAGGTGTGTCATGGGTAATCTAGGTGGTTGACAACCTGCTATTTTGAAGATAGTGTGGAAGAAATCAGGAACATCCCATATGCTCCCTCAAAAACAAAACAAAAAAACATGCAATATGCCATATGGTCAGAGAAAAGGCAGGGGAAAAGAACGAGAAAAGGCATTAACATGTATTTTTAAACTAAAGTTTCTAAAACCAGACTTGATAACTGACCTTGACCCCAGGCTCTGTGTACATTCTAATGTGAGCACAGCCCAGCACCAGGTTTTAATGTGAGTCTTTTTCTTGTGTTTGCTTTACCCCTGCCTGTTTCCTTGTAGTTACTGGCAGCAATTTCTGAGAAAACCTTGACCTGGCTTATTATAGAGCGAGCAGGCAAACCAGACAAAATCAGCTCCGACCTTCCAACTAAAGCCATCGCAGTCAACAAGCTTGAGAAAGAAAACAAAAAGCTTTATAGTTTGATTTTTGAACCCAAAAAAGACGATTGGAGTCTTTGCTGCATTTATGTGTCCCTGGCCCCTCCCCCGTTAGAGACCCTACCGTTAGGGCTCTGTGCTGCTCTAGCTGGCCTCCCGGGGCTGAGTGGCTCAGGGCACCACCCAAGCCAGGGCTCACAGCCAGCTTCCCCGTGTGCACGTCCATGTTCACAGCAGCGTGGTCACAATAGCCAGAGTGGAAACAACCCAAGTGCCCGTTGACACTGAATGGATAAGCAAAATGTGTGATGTATACAAAAAGGAAGGGAATTCTGACACGTGCTACAACGTGGATGAACCTTGAGGACCTGCTGCTCAGTGAAATGAGCCAGTCACCAAAAGACAAATGCTGTGTGATTCCATTTACCTGACGTACCTAGAGAGTCAAATTCATAGAGACAGAAAGTGGACTGGTGGGTGCCAGGGGCTGGGGAGGGGGGATGGTGTTTAATGGGGACAGAGTTTCAGTTTTGCGAGATGGAAGCTTTCTGAGGATCTGTCTCCCAGCAACGTGAGTGTCCTTAACACTCCTGGACCCTGCACTTAAAAATGGTTAAGATGGCAAATTTTATGTTATGTGTGATTTACCAGATTAAAATACCAACAGCTTCCATCTCTCCGTGCCTGGGCCCCACTCCCTCATGGGGGAGACTACATTCTCCAGTCTGGGAGGTCTTTCCAGATCCTGGCTTCCAGCCTCAGCTCCCTGGGTCTCCTTGGCTCTGATTGGATCACATGCCCCACTACTGAACCAATCACGTTGGCTGGGGGATGTGATTGGCTGAGTGTGTAGCCCCACCCAAAACAAGGAGCTCAGCGATTGGGCAGGAGATTCCCCCCAGAGTCTCCAAGAGACCTGAGTGGGTTCTGGCCTGAGCACCAGCGAAGCGGAGCCCGGGAGACCCCCGCCGTGTTCACTGCTGCCGGCACCCTCGCAGTTTAGTGGTGAGCAGGTTACCTGAGGACCCCAGCACGAAAGAGAGTTCCTCCGCCGCTACCAGTAACCACTAGACTTGTTTTCCAGCAGGCTGGGGGTCAACCACGTAACAATTTACCCTTTGTCACCTTTAGCCCATTCGTTCAATAAATATTTATTAAACTGAAAGGAAAAGGTTGTAGGAATGACTGAGGCAAGAGGTGGGGAAGGGAAGGGACAGGATGGATGGAGAAGTCAGTGCAGGGCAGGACACCTCAGCCGCGGAGAGTGAAGACAGGAGGAAGGCACAGATGGAGAGACTAAGGTGTTGACGGCAGAGAGAAATTCGAAACTGCACAGAAGGTAACAGAGTCCCGGTACCCTGCCAAGTGCGTTCCCTAAGCAGATGTAAAGTGGGCCAGTAGCCTTAGGAATGCTGGGCCAGATGTCTCCAGGCAGTTGGAGCTTGATTTCCCTGAACGCTGTTCTCACCGACTCCAAGAGAGAGTCTCCAGAGGGAACGCACAGGATCCTTAACTTGCTGGGGAAAGACTGGAGTTGAAAGCTTGGTTCAGGAGCCTGAGTGAGCGGAGACCCTTCCTCTTGAATAAAATCCAAGCAAAGCTCTGTAAGCTGGGGCTCATATTTTGGAAGTGTCTGTTTCTCTTTATGTGCTTCTGAGCTCATATTCTCTCCAGTCTACGGGATAAATGTGAGCTGGGGGGAATAGATGTGTGGCCCTACACAGGTGACAAACATTTGAACTTAGTGTGTTTTTTCTGCCAAGAGAAGGGAGTTAGGGTTGAGATAGCGACAGAGACAGGAGTCATCAGGCCTCGATCCCAGTTCCCTCCCCATCACTACCTGAGTCTGGGTCAATTCCTTAGCCTCACCAAGGCTCAGTTTGTGCAGTAGGAATCAGGAGACCTACAGGGCTATTGTGAGGGACGGATAAGGAAAGAGCAATGAATGATAGCCCGCCCCAATGTCATTGTTTAACCACTAGGCCCAGGGAGAAGCCACGACTGAGGCATGAAACCGAGGCACAAGCCAGGTGTCAGCCCCTCTCGGGTTGTGCTTGTCCGCGGTTAGATGGAGTTGGGTGTGCTTCCCAATGACAGTAGCTGCAGACATCTTCCACAGGTCAGATGCTGAAACATTCCCTTGGTAGATATTTACGGAGCATCTCCCAAGAATCAGGTGTGATAGACGTCGAGGATCAAAGGTTAACGAGACATTGAGGATCCATGCCATGCCAGAGCTCGGCTTCAGAGGACAGATGGCATAGAAGTGCCCAAGAGATGGGCAGTGTGGATGGGAAGAAAGCGGGCTGGGGGGGAGAGGATCCTAGAAAGCTGGGTGTGAATCTCAGTGATTTGTTCATTCATTCTTTCACCCAGTATTCGAGGGCCTGCTCTGTATGTGGCAGGCACTCATTCTAGGTGCTGAGGATAAGGGGTGAGCAAGGTAGACAAAAGCCCTCTTCTCTTAGAGGTGACATTCTACCAGCTCAGAGGCTCATCTGCAAATCTGCGATCTTGGAAAGTCACGAGGTCTTGCTCAGCCCCAGCCTCATGACAGAGCGTTGGGTGTATTAAATAGGGCAATGCACGTGAACCTCCTGGCAGGATGCCTGGCATGAAGGCTGCCCCCAATTAATGGTGGTGCAATAGCGTGCAACGTGACCCATGGTGGGGACCACCGTCCCAAACTTGGGGAGAGACTGGGAGGGCTTCCTGGGGGAAGAGACTTATAAGTTGAGCCCTAGGGCAGCAATTATAGGGCTGGGACAAGAGTGGAGACCAGCTCCAGCAGATCGGAACCTCCTCTGACCTTCTTGTCTGCCCCTGTAGGTCTCCTTCCCCTGGATGAGTGGCTCGGTACCTTGGCCAAGACCACAGCCACCTCGAGCCACACAGCAGTCGAAACAGTCACCCTCACCACCACAGATGCCCTTCCACCCGGGCATCCGGCCAACACCAGTGCAGAGGAGCTGGTCCCAGGGGTTTCCCAGACCTACCATGGTCCCGCCTGCCTCCCACAAGCGGCCTGTGAGTGCTGGTGGGAAGATGTTCTCCTTTGTGGTGGATAACACTCACAGGCCTCCCGTCATCAAGCAAGGTATTCATGCGTGCTTCCCCTGGTGGCTTTGGGGATGGGCTGAGAGCCTCAAGGGTGGGGCTTGGTTTATGCTTATTTTCTCCAATTCTAAAAGTAGAACTAGTTAATTGTGAGAAAATCGGGGGTAGGGACGCCTGGGGGGCTCATTCGGTTGAGCATCCGACTCTTGATCTCAGCTTAGGTCTTGATCTCAGGGTGGTGGGTTCAAGCCCCGTGTTGGCAAAAGCCCAGGGGGGAACCTCCTTTAAAAAAAAAAAATCAGGGATAAACAGAAAGTAAGAAAATAGTTAAAGATCATTTATCACCCTCATCACCCAATACCCCCTGTTGGCTTTTTGGGGCCTATTCAGACTTCATGCTCTGCACACAGGCAGACGTCCGTGCCCCTGTGGCGAGTGTGTGGGTGTGTGTCAGTGTGTGTGTGCTTATAGGTGAATGCGTAGCAGGACTGTAAACTTACAGCTTTGACTCACATGTGCAGAAATATTGGCACCTGAAATCCCCCTTGGCCACAACAGCCTTAGGAGGTTTTTAAATATTTTATTACCATTTTACAGGTGAGTGGAGGCTGAGGCTTATCGAGGAAAATTACCTCCCAGACGTGACATATTCAATTTAGTCCAATCTGACATTTGTCAGTCAAATTTAAGGCTGGTTATCTCAGTCACTGTCACTGTCACTCACAGCCTGGTCACTTTGGGAACCAGCCTTCACAGTTTCCTTTGCTCACCCTCTTCCCTAGAAGGCCTCGTGGCATTTGGGGAGGGGACTTCCTCCCTGTCACTGTCCTCTTGGCCTCACCAACAGGTTTGACTTAGTACCTGGCATGATTCCGATTTCCTCCAGGCCTGTGATGTGGAAGATCCCATTCTCTGCCCTCTGCATCCCAGCCCCAGACCCCTTGGAGTCCCCAGGTGTCTCTGTGGCTCCACAGCCTCTCCTGGTGTCACTCAGGACCATTCACCTAATCACCTCCCTCAGCCATTCAAGAATAGTTATTGTTGTGAAATATACAAATGGAGGAGTAAATGAAACGCAGTTATATCATCTTCTTAATCATCATCATCATCATCAGATGAACCCTTATGCGCCATCAGCATCAAATGAAATTACTCAGCCATTTCCCCCCTACATTTTATAAATATGAAAATTGTCAAACATACAGCAAAGTAAAATGAATGTGACAGAGAACCTCCCACCTAATTCCATCATTAACATTTTGCTATACTGTCTTGCGTATCTGTCTAACCATCCTTCTACTCATTCATTAATCCATCTTATTTTTTGATGTGTTTCAAAATAAATTGCACACATCTGTAGTCTTCCCCCTTAATATGTTAGTATATATACCAGTGACCAGAGTTCAACAGTTTTGGTCTTTTTGATGTAGAATTAACATGCCATGTATATAAGTTATCAATTGCTGCATGACACATTCTCCCAAAACTTAGTGGCCTAAAGCAAACATACACACACACACACACACAAAACCCCAAACGTGTATTGTCTGATACAGTTTCTGTGGGTCAGGAATTTGGGAGCAGCTTAGCAGGGTGGCTGGGGCTCAGGGTTACTTAGAAGGTTGCAGGTAAGCTGTTGGCCAGGACTGCAGTTATCTGAAGGCTTGACCGGGGCCAGAGGATCTGCTTCCAAGATGGCGCACTCACATGGCTGTTGGCAGGAGGCCCCAGGTCCTCACCATACGGACCTATCCAGAGAGCTGCTGGTGAATCCTCATGGAATAGCAGTTGGCTCTTCCTGAGCAAGTGATCCAAGAGAGCAAGATGGAAATGACAACGTCTCTTAGGACCAAGTCTCAGAAGCCACTCTGTCATTACACAAGTCAGCTCCATCCAGTGTGGGAGAAGACGGCCCATGGGCCTGAATACCAGGAGGCAAGAATTATTGGCAGCCCTCTCCTAGGGACTGGCTACCACAGTCTGCCCTCTGGTTCTCAATGATTCACACCCCCCCCCACTTGTACAGCTCCCTCACCCTCTCCTGAGTTCCCCCAAAGTCTCACTCTATTCCAGCATCAGCCTAAATCCCAGAATCTCATCATCTAAATCAAGTCCAGGTACAGATGGTGCTCACTGGGTGTAGCTCCTTAAATTCAGCTTTTCAAGTACCATTTCCAGCAATCCGAAGACCTGTGGACTAAAGAGACGGGTCGTCTGTCCCTCACACACCCAACGTACACTGGTGGGACAGACAGAGCATACTGCTGTGGACACGCCTTCTGTTCAAAAGGGAAAAACAAACACACAGGAGTCCTTGGCCCAAAGCAATTCTGAAATCCAACCAGGAAAATGTTGGAAGTTCCCTGATTAGGACTTAGACCTATTCTTGCCCAGAAATGACCCTCTGTGGCTCTCGCCTCTGCTCTCTGGTTCCTTGGATCAGCCCTCTGAGTCCTCCTACCTCTTCCGTGAAAGGCATCACATGTTTGCAACTGCATAGTTCTGTAGCCAGCTACCTGCCTATAGACGTGTGGGGTTCATAGGCTTCTTTTTCTTTTGTGGGTCTCTGCCTCCCTCAGTCCACATCGGTAGTGTTCCTTTTTTTTTTTTTAAAGATTTTATTTATTTATTTGTCAGAGAGTGAGAGAGAGGGAGAGAGCACAAGCAGGGAGAGTGGCAGGCAGAGGGAGAAGCAGCCTCCTCGCTGAGCAAGGAACCCGATGCAGGACTCGGTCCCAGGACCCTGGGATCATGACCCAAGCTGAAGGCAGACGTTTAACCGACTGAGCCATCCAGGCATCCCAGTAGTGTTCCTTATTGGGGTTCAGCCTAGTAGGCAAAAGCCATGCCCACATATTCCTTTGACACAAGCGCTCCTCTGCCCTGGGCTTCTGCCAAGAGTGGGAGAGACAACACTTCTTAGAAGCCCTATGCTTTGCCCAAATCGTTCCCTGAGACACCAGCTCAGATCGTTCTGTGTTCTTGACAAAGGATATAACAGTCATGCACACAGCTTCGTCTTTGGAGCACGTTTTCCTGAGAGTACTCTGGACTTGATCTTTGCCCAGAACCTATGTCTTCCATTGCATGTGCCATGTGGAGAGGCAGGGAATCTTCAAGCCCAATCAAGTCCCAGCTCCTTGTGGCTCAACAGTCCCTCCGTTGGCCTCCCTCCCCTCCCGCAGCTCACAGTAAGTGCCAGGAAGGTGGCAGGTGGCACTCTGCCTGGGCTCCATCCCCAGTTCATTAGGAACATTCTCTGTTTTCCACATCACCACAGGCAATGTGCTATATAACTTCCTGCCACCACATCACAGGGATCCTTGTAAGAAGAAAAAGAGAGACCGACCGACCGACCGACCAACCAGGGATACCTATACATGGAGGAAATACCATGTGAAGACACAGAAAGAAAGTAGCCATCTATAAGCCATGAAGAGGCCTCAGGGGAAACCAACCCTGATGGCATCTTGATCTTGGACTCCTAGCCTCCAGGCTGTAAGGAATATCATTCCATTGCTTAAGTTGCCCAGTCTATGGTATTTCATCATGGCCACTGATCGGACCATTGCAAAGTCCATCCACTGTTGGAGAGGACAATCAGAGGGTGTGAATACCAGGAGTTAAGAACCACTGGTGCCCTCTTAGAGGCTGACCACCACACAATGAAAGGTACCCAGTCCAAATCCTAAAGCCACAATGCAGGTACACACATGCTGTCCCTGGTGAGGACCGATAATTATCTGATAAATTCCAGGAGAGCCAGACAGTTGTTAAAATATTGAAGCAACTTCTCTCCCATTTGGTATATAGTTGTAGCTTGAAACTCCTTAAAGCACCTCTGTTCCCCACTTCTGCCATCCCACTGCCCCAGCCATCCCATCCCTCCCTCAGGATTCTCCCCACTGGGACCTCCAAATGATCCGGCAGCTAGAGGGTTTATCTTGAACTGAGTTAAGCCAGTTTGGTCATACATGGCCCTTGGGTTCTCTTTGAAAGGTAACAGGAGTCAGTAAAGGCGTCTGGGGCGGGTGGGGGAGGCTGCTCCAGCACCTGCCTGCCTGGATATAAAGAAAGTCTCAGATGAATTCCACCCCATGCAGACTTCCAGTAAACATGCCTTCAAGAGCGTTCAGCCTACTCTGTAGGTTTGATCAAGTGCAGGCTGTCTGTCCTGTTAGGGCAGCCAGGACAAGGTCACTGGGGCATCTGGAGTTACCCCCAGAGATGGCCTCAGAGGGCAGAGATCTAAACCAAGACTGGACACAGGTCCCTCCTGGAGAGCACAAAGGAGGGGCTCCGCAGTACTTCAACTGACCTACAGGCAGTACCTTCTTTCATGTGACCACTGGGAACCCATTTCTAACATAGAGCGTACAAGGTCACGGGCCACCAATTTTACCAAAAAAAACCCATCTCTGGCCTTCGGTTTGCTAATTAGGAAAGCCTCAGGTGTCATAGCTGCCTCTGGACTGTGGCCTGTCCAATGTGATGCTGCCTGGCCGCCCCAGGCGTGGGGACTCCTGATGAGGGCAACGGACCACCCCTAGGTCGAAAGGTAAACAAATCGTACAGACATAGCATCAAACAGCCTCTGCTGAATATTGAAAAACTAAGCCATAGGCCTTGGGACAGTCACTAACGTGCCACAGAATTCGGCTGGATGTTTTAATCAAAGCCCGCACCATAGAATCATTGTTTTTTTTTTTTAAATCTCACTTCTCCCGTATTCCTTTAAAAAAAAAATCCAGTTATAGATGTTGGCAGGAAAGGAGATATCAAGTAAAGGAGAACAGAAGGAGAAATGTTCCAGGCCTGTGCTTTCTGATGCGGTAGCCACCAGCCACACGCGGACTGAGCTAAGGCGGCTAAGGGGCAGAGGAACTGAATGTTTAATTTGCATTAATTTAAATTTCAAAACCGATACCTGATTCAGTTATTGGAAGGCTTAAAGTATCCCTGGAACGTGTTGAGGATGCAAATCTGCTTCTTCAACTGCAAGTTTTGGTGAAGCCCAAATACAGATCAAGTCTTCCCGTTGAAAATGCAACTTCCAAATGGAGAGGCGCTTTAAGTGTAAAAGGAACCTGGATTTTAAAGACTTGGTGCCCAAAAGAAGACAAACGTAAAACACCTCCATCTTTTTGGTCTTGATTACGTGTTGAATGGATAATGTTTTAACGTACTGGGTTAGATAAAATACATTTCAAAATCAGTTTCATCTTTTTACCTTTTTAACGTGACTGGTACTAGAGAAGTTTAAATTCTCTTATGTAGCTCTCTTTAGTTTTCTATCAGACAGACCTGCTCAGTGACATTCTCCAGGAAGCCCTTCTGTTGCCCCCCCACCCTAGCCCCTCCCCCTTACCCGCAGCCAGCTTCCAGAATTCCTGGGGAGGAAGCAGGAAGAGTATTCCACAGAGAGAGGGAGTCACCATCTTGGTGCTTTGGGCCGTGGGCCCAGGGCCTGCTCCCCACACACAGAATACTGACAAAACATGGAAGGCCCATGCTCAGGGGTGGTGTGAGCATACCTGCTGTCCGAGCTTTGAGGCCCTCACACCCAGCAGACCCTCTTCCCTAAGCCCTTTCTGTCCACAGCACTGTCGGGCTCCGCCATGGAGACAGGAAACCAATTGGGTGGGTAAGTAGGGACCTTTCTTTCCTCAGCTATTTCTGGGGGGACCCACTGGTCCCAGTTTGCCTGGGTCTTTGCTGGCCTTGGAACTGAAGTCCCCCATCCCAGGAAGCCCCCAGTACCTGGCAAGCCAGGCCATTTGGTCACTTTACTGGTTTCATCAGGCAGCTGCTAAAACTCCATCAAGCGAATCCCAAATCCGGTCCTTGGCAATCAACAGGAAGGGAGACGCTCCATGGGGCACGGTCCATGCAACCCTGCTTCTCGTTGATGGGTTTGCCACCGTGAACCAGCTCCTAAATTCCTCACTCACTGCCTCATTCACACGTGCACTACTGGGGAGGACCTCCCGCCTGCGGGTGTGTGCGCTGGTTCTGGAGCCAGACCGACTGGGTCCGGCCTGACTGCCCCTTACCGTTTGCGGGGCCTCTGTCTCTGCACCTGGGCTTCTCAGCGTGGCTGTAACAGCACCTGCCTCACGGGATTTTGTGAGCCCCGGCATTTACATATGGAAGGCACTGGTGGCCAGCAAGCCTTTCAGGAGTTATTGGTTATGAGTGGGCCAGGCCCTGAGCTTTTTGTTCTTAGACAATACTCCTGAGCACCTTTCCCTGCCCATGAGCACATCACAGGATGGAGACAGGTGGGGGTTCGCACTGAAGCTTGGCCTCTTTCCAGCTCTGTGAGCTTGGGCAGAGGTTTTCTCTCTTTGTGTCCGTTTACACATCTGTCAGATGGGATTAATCAATTCATTTTAAGGGGCACAAACTTGAGACATGGTCCCCAACCTCACAGAACTCACCACTCAGTTCAGGAGACTGACATTAACAAAAGGATCGCAGAACAACATCTCTAAAATGGTAACCATGACAGCAACTGGCAGCAGAGATGTCCAGTACCCCACGGGCTCGTAACTCTAAGGCCCCGACTTAGTTGGGGGATCAGGAAGGTGTCCCCGAGGGGGTGACACTCAAAACCAAGCACCAAAAGGCAAGTGACCTTCACAAAGTGCAGAGGGGAGGGAACAGAATTCCAGGTGGAAGGGAGACAGTGAGTGGCAAGGTTGGGCGGTGGGTGGGACGAGTGCGAGAGCAGCGTGGTGGAAGAGTACATTCCCAGAAGAACGTGGCCTGAGACCCTGTAAAAAGAGGGAAGTGAGGGCAGGTGTTAGCCAGGGAGGGGATGTGACCCAAGGTCCAGCTACACAAGGAGGTGTATCCCAGCCTGTCCTGGTGCAGACACAGGGAGGGTGCTTGGGAGCCCAAGCCCCTTTCCTTCCATGTGCCCAGGAAACACTGTGGCCACAGCCACGCATCCAACATGCAAGGCCACGCATTCGCCAGGCGCCACGGGCCTTTGATTATGTCCACTCATGCTTGTGGAGTCCACAAACACGGTCGAGACCTGGGGGAGAAAATCGTTGGCTCTGAAATGCATAAATAAAAAATGTGGAATCAAAGGGAATAAATGAGAAAATGTCCACAAATGTGACGGTGTGTACTTCATCAGTTGTTAATGTTAACATTCATTAATGTTCCATAGCCTTTGACAACAATTGGTTCAATTTCTCACTTCACAAGGAGACAAGAATGTGCGATGATTGCCCAGAAATCTGTCAGTCGAAAATTTAAAACATGCCACTTAGAGCCAAATGATCTCAAAAGCAGAAATATAGAAATCTTTTCAAAAGTTTGTACACCCCCCCCAAAAAATGTATTCAGTGTTAGTGTGAGTGAATCGTGGTATGTTTCATGTGTTACAGAGTGGGGCCTCCAAACATAACAATGCCAGGACTCCCCAAAGTCGTGAACAACCCTTGTGATATTGGGGGGAAATAAGCAAAAAAAAAATAAATAAATAAAATAAGCAAAAAAAAAAAAAAAAAAAAAACAAAAAAAAAAAAAAAAAAAAAAAAAAAAAAAAAACCCCAGGAAATCCTTAACGTCTATCAAATGGATCTGAGTTCAATATGCTTGGCGCATTTGTACAATGTACTGCAACACTACCATAAAAAAAAATACAGTATAGGGATGCCTGGCTGGCTCAGTCGTTGGGCGTCTGCCTTCGGCTCAGGGCGTGATCCCAGAGTCCTGAGATCGAGCCCCACATCAGGCTCCTCCGCTGGGAGCCTGCTTCTTCCTCTCCCACTCCCCCTGCCTGTGTTCCCTCTCTCGCTGGCTCTCTGTCTCTGTCACATAAATAAATAAAATCTTAAAAAAAAAAATACAGTATAGGGGAGCCTGGCTGGCTCAGTCAGTGGAGCGTGCAACTCTTGATCTCAGGGTCGTGGGTTTGAGCCTCACGCTGGATGCAGAGATTACTTAAAAATAAAATCTTGGGGCACCTGGGTGGCTCAGTTGGTTAAGCATCTGTCTTTGGCTCAGGTCATGCTCCTAGGGTCCTGGGATCAAGACCCACATCAGGTTCCCTGCTCATCAGGGAGTCTGCTTCCCCTCTCCCTCTGCCTCCCTCTCCCTTTTCCTCCCCCCCAGTTCATGCTCTCTCTCAAATAAATAACTAAAATCTTTAAAAAAAATAAAAATAAAATCTTAAAAGAGAACAGTATAAATAATGAAGGGGATTAAAAGGTACAAACTTCTAGTTATAAAAAAAACATAGCATAGCTACAAATACTGACATGGGAAGATGGTTTTGATATATTGTCAAGTGAAAAAGCAAGAATCAAGCTGGGGAAAAAATCTCTGCAATAGAAATCCATTTTTTTTAAAGATATAATTGCAATATGATGGGTAGTAAGGAGGGCACGTATTGCATGGTGCACTGGGTGTTATACACAACTAATGAATCATCGAGCCTTACATCGGAAACCGGGGATGTACTGTATGGTGACTAACATAATATAATAAAAAATCATTTAAAAAAAAAAGATATAATTACAATAAAAAATCGCTAACATTTAGTGCTTAATGTTTATATAGTGCTCAGGTGTGGGACACTTCTGTAAAGAGAAGCTTTTTCTGTAAATATTTTAGGCTCTGTGGGCTCTATGCTGTCACAGCTACTCAACCCTGCCTTTGTAGCTGGAAAGCAGCCATAGACAATATGCAAACGAATGACTGTGGCTGTGTTTCAATAAAACTTTATTTACAAAAACAGCTGGGAGGCCAGATGTGTCCCTAGCGCCGTGGTGGTTTGCCAACCCCTGCTCTACACCACTAATTCATTTAATCCTCAAAGTGCCGTTTATAACAGACTGTAACATGTAAGTTATATAACTAAGGTTTAGAGAGTAAACGACCTGCCCAAGGTCACCAGCTCTTACAGGGAATAGGAAAAAGCCTAGAAAGGGACACACCAAAGCGCATCAGCACAGCTAACTCTGGAGAAGAGGGAGAAGGCAGGTCCTTCCCTTTCTGATACTTCTGAAATGCCTTCTTCATCGTTTTGCAATGAACGTAGACACCGCTTTGCCATTTTTAATAACAGCAGGAAAAGAATTATGAAGATGGTCTAAAAAGATCCTTCTAGACCTCAGGGACACTCACAATGTCCTGTGTGCTCTCTGTTGATCTTGTGCGTTAGTGTGGACCAATGCTGTGGAACTGTCGGAACAGTCAGTGGTCGAAGGAATTTCCGGGGCAGGACCTTCCAGGGACATTTACGTGGACCAGGACCCAGCCCACCAGGATAAGGTGAGGGGTCTCAGGGGAAGGACAAAGCTATAGCAGCAGGAGGGACTGTGGAGGGATTGCCTCTTGTTCTCTGTGCTCTAGAAGTGCCTTTTTTACTACTTCCAAGAAACTACCTTTTACTCCTGGGGCATTCAACCAAAATGGTAACTGCCCATTTTATCGCAAATAACCTCTACAAGCACAAAGTATTGAGCACCCCCTGTGTGCTGGACTGTGTCCTGTGCCCTTGACATTCATTTAACTCATTAATCTTCACCGTCTTCAAAATAAACTTTATCACCCTCACGTTACAGATGAGGGAGCTGAAGCTCAGAGAGGTTCAGTAACTGGCCCAAGTTTGCACAGTGTGAGGGGCAGAGCTGGGATTCAAAGCTAGGGCTGGTTAACTTGCCAAGCTGGTACTCCTGACTCCCACCCAGTAACTGCGTGGTCAGCCATGAGTGGCGGTCACAGTGGTGGGGAAAAAACACGTTTCCTGGCAGGAAGAAGTGAGCGATGAAGTCAAGGACTGAGTGAAGACAGAGGTTTGTTAAAGAACCAGAGAGGTTCAAGATGAAATGGGAGTGGAAGCCAGAGCAGGTGAGTTCAAGCCATGCTGGGAAGAGTCCAGGTTGATTTCTCCCTACATAGACACAACCTGAAATTATCCTAAAAGAAGCGGTCCTGCGATATCTTACTTTCCTGAAAGACCAGGGCCTGAGCCAGCGGCAATCCTCCGAGTTTGTGAGGAGCAGAACCACTCGGGGTCCAGGCCAGGCATGGGGGTCTGCGGCTTCAGGTGACAGGTGTCCCAGGACCAGACCTTGGAGAAGTATTGCAGAGGGCAAGAAGCCAGACCCAGCGCTGTTACCAGTTCTCTCTTGCCGTGCACAAGCCACCCCAAGGCATAGTGGCTTAGAACGACACTTTATTGGGTGCCTGGCTGGCTCAGTCAGTAGAGATGTGACTCTTGAGCTCAGAGTCATGAGTTCAAGCCCCATGTGGGGTATGAAGCCTACTCAAAAACAAACAAACAAACAAACAAAAAAACCCAGCCATTTATTACTTCCCAGAATCTACAGGTTGTCCTAGAATGTTCTTCTGCTGGTGTCCACTGGCTTCGCTTATGCAACTGTAGTCAGCCAGTGGTCTCGGATGGCCTCATTCCCAAGTCTGGGACCTCAGCCAGCATGCCTGGAGTGATGGGCCTCTCTCTGCACGTAGTTTATCATCGGGGGCTGCTTCACAGCACGGTGGCCCCAGGCTTCCCGGGGAGCCAGAACAGAAGCCATATGGCCTTTTAAGAACTTGCCTGGAGAGTGCCGCACATCACTCTACCACATTCTATTGGTCAACGCAAGACATAGGACCGGCGGAGCTTAGGGAATGGGGAAGTCAATTCTGCTTGATGGCAGAAGCTGCAAAGCATTTGTGGTCATTTTTCAATCCACCCCAGTGTTTAACTGGAAATAGAATGCAACTGCACTTATAATTTTTTTTTTCTATTTATAAGCCATTTATGCCCTGACTTTCCAGGACTCCTTCAAATGCAGGTACCAATAAACAAATTAGCTTAAGGGGAAAAAAAAAAAAGCATGTATTGGCTCATCTTGAAAGTTTAAAAAGCCCACTAGCTTCAGGCATGGCTAGATACAGGAGCTTAAGCAAGAATATCAGAACATTCCCTACTACGGATCTCTTCCCTCTGTTTCCCTCGGAGTTTGGCTTTCTGTAGCCACACCGGCTTCATGTGTTGGAAAAGACAAACTCAGGCACACAAGCCCATAAATTTAAAGTCTGTGATCCAAAAGGAGGCATGATCCTTTCCCTCTGTGATGGATGCGCGAGATCGCCGAGAAAACCCTGATTGACCAGCTTGGGTCACATGCACAAGGGGCGGGACAGGAAGGAGCAGGGCACATGATTGACAGTCCTACCAAGACCACGCGGAAGGGGGCGTACTCTCTCAAGGAAGAGGTTGGGGTCCTCACAGAAGAGGCATCTGTACCCCACACCTTACAGGCTTCTTTATACTCAAGAGCCCAGCACAGGGCCTGGCAGGTAGGAGCAGCTTGATACATGTTTGTTGCATAAATCGTTAATCCGCACCTGGCCGACCATAATTGGGTGAAACAGGCACGGCTGCCCAGGAGTATGGAATCTGTTTGATGCTCTCCCTGGAAACTTCCCCACAAGCATTTGCAGGGATTCAAAGAAAGACCCTTGGCAGCAATTGGCAATGCCAGAGAAGCTTCCTCGTGGCAGAAACCCTGCCCGTCCTTGGGTCGGGCAGCTGGAAGGTCGGGAGGCTCATTGGGCAGCTCCCCAGGAAATGAGTTGGCCTACAAATTACTCTACCTCCTTCCAACCAGTGGGAAACTGCTGGAAGAGCAGGGACTACTTTAAAAGCAGAAATTCTGTAGCTACATTTGCAGATGCATCTGGGGACTTGTGTTTCTGGTTTTTTGGCATTTTATTGATGATTTCTGGTGAGAAGTTTGGGGGATTTCTTTTCTTTTTGGGGAGAAGCCTAACAAATTCTTTGGCTGCAGAGCTCTTTTCTTTTGGAGAGTTGGAAACTCGGTTAATTATACCTGTGGATAAAGTCGGCCAGCGATTTTTTTTTCCAACCCAAAGTTGACACGAGCCCACACCAATAAATCACCATTCCTGTCTCATTTATTTTACAGACTCAGTTACCTGGAGTAAATTTTTATGTGAATCACGCAAGGAGGCAGAAAGTACCAGAAGGGAGGAAAGGGAAAAGAAATATTTCAGAATGTATTAAATTTTTTAAGTTAAAAAATAGTCCTCTTTATACGCAGGATGTGGTCAAATAGAATGTCGTTTTCCTAACTACCTTTCTTGGGTCCCCACTGTGCTAGGCTGAATATTCTAAACTAAAATATTATAAATAAACTCCTTAGCAACAAAAGTTCCCATGTGGGGTGGTGGTTCTCAACGTGAAAGTATAATTTTACAGGAAAGGAAATTTTCAGTGCCCGTGAGCTGTAAACCTCTATTACAGAGTCTATATACAAGTATATCATTTTCAACAAACTCTTGGCTCTGCGAGGTTTTCCAAGCGGTGGAGATAACCTTGAAAGTCTGCTTTTTCCCCTCCCCACCTGTCCTCACCCTCCCAAAAGAATTACACCTCGTTTTCCCTACATTTTTAAAAGTGGGCTCAGCCTTGCGCCCCAGACCCACACCTGGTACACTCCCCATCTGGCCTCCACCCAGGATGAAATCATTCTGCTGCTGGGGAAAGAAATCAGCCGTCTCTCGGATTTTGAACTTGAATCTAAATACAAAGACGCCGTGATAGCGAACTTGCAGAATGAAGTGGCCAGCCTGAGTCAGAGGCTGTCGGAGTCCACCTCGTCCAGACAGAGTAAGTTCCAGGTTCTGGATGAAGACATCGATGCCAAACGGAGAGAGATCCAGAGCTTGAAAAACCAGGTAGGTAGGACTCGGAAGCAAGCTGGTGGAGGCCTTAGAGTCACGACACAGGGGCGATGGCTCTCGGGTGGAACCAGGGGAGCATGGAGGGGAGCCACCCAGATAGATAGAAGAGGGGCGGTCGGCGCAGTGCACGGTGGGTATGGGCACCCATGCCAGGAATCGGGGGCGTGGCAGGCACTTTGGGCAGGTGCTGTGGATGCATTGGCTCACTTAAACCGCACGGCCCTCTGACATGTACCATTCTACAGATGAGGAGACTGAGGCAGGCTCGGAGACGCCCGGGAACTTGTTCTGTTCGCACAGCAAGTTAGAGGGGGCAGTACAAGTTGAACGCAGGTCTGTCTCCTTGCAGACCCTATGCTTTCATCCTGCCTCCTGTCTCTCCAATTCCATCGCTTCAGTGACTGTCTCTCACACCACCCCAGCCCCAGCCAGAAAGAGCTGCGGGCAGTCAGCTGGAGAGCGGGAGAAGGAATCCCTTGTCTTCCAAACCCAACCCCGAAGGCAGTTGCTGGCTCCCTTGTAGGCAAGTCCATCAAACAAAAATTCTCCACGCAGAATTTCTACATTATCCTTGAGACTAGAGCCAAACAAATTTCTTCAACTACTTTAAAATTGGCTGTTGATCTTGTACATAAATTGTATGTCAACAAAGTTGATTTTAAGAAGCAACAACAACAAATTGGCCACTGATGAATTGTGGCCTCAGTGCATAATGTTGCCTAAACCTGTGCTCACGCTTGGGGCCTCTGTTCTCTGCTTCCCTGTTCGCCACCTTTCCCCTCCTCTAACCAGTTCAAGGCGCGTGGCCTCGATCCAAGAAATGGCGCCCAGGAAAGGACTTAGGTTGTGCGTGGTGAACCTAGAAGATTGTACTAGGAGACTGTAAGCTCTGTGAGAGCAAACAGTGGGCCCAGCTACCTTGTAGAATGCGGATAGGACCGTGTCTGTTCATTTGTTCATCCATTCATTCATTCAAGTAAGATTTGTTGGGGGCCCATCTTGTGCCATGCCCTCTCCTGGGCTCTGGGAATTCAGCAGAGAACGAGGCAGGGATGGTCTTTGCCTTCCCTCAGTTATGTTCCAATGAGGGAGACAGAATTAATAAGTAAACAAATATATACTCTCATATTCAAAGGAACAAATGACGCTTCGTCAGATGTGTTTTGGGAAAAACAATCCTACAGGAATTACGACTTGACAGCTACCTGGACAGGAAGCTGACTCCTTGACGAGCTCCTTGTTCTTGATCTGAACCCAGTTTTGCTGTTGGACAGAGTAATAGCTCTTTCGTTTATTCTCCCATCTCCCATCTCAGAGCTTTCCTGAATTCCAGGGTGTGTCTTGTCCAGGTATGCAGACAAGGGTGAATAATTCCCACATAATCATTTTTAGTCAAATATATTTGACATATAACGTGTAATCCTCACATATCTTTAAGCGTCTGTAGGTCACAATTTGAGTCTTGTTGAAAGTGGCTAGTGATATCTGGGGGGAAAATGTTCACAAAGAAAGTATCTAGAAATAATTACACCGCTTCACCGTACTGTCGCCTCCCCCCTGCCCCGATCTTCACTTGTAACTGGAAGAGAATATTTTGTAACAAGGCATATCCACACTGGAGGCTGCAGTCGGTCTGAACCCAAATCAAGTTCTCTCCACTCACATTGTAGTTTCTTAAATATTCCACCGCCTGCAGAACGTTCAGCCAGAAGTATGAGCCGCATGGCAGGTTGATTTATTGTTCTGATTACTTTATAGTCTTCAGGTCCCCCTGAAAGTGTGTGCATCATGGCGGGCTCTCAGAGGTCTTCCATCTGCTACAGTGTCCCTGGAACGGGCTTGCCTCTGCGTGCTCTTGAACGCCTGTGCTAATTAGCAGCCAAATTATTTTCGTGAATCCGTCCTCCTAACACTATCAGCTTTCTGAGGATTCGGCGCCCATGTAATTACACAGGATAGCAGACATCCAGCTTCTTGGGATGCACACCCATTAGAGACAATATGGATGCTTATTTGGGTAGGGAAGGAAACAAAGAGGCTTGAAGACTGTTTGGAGTTTCCTCGTAACCTGAAATCCTAAAACCCTGTTGCCTAGATTGAATGATATTCTGTCTGTCAGAAGCAGAAACAATGGCGTCTTTGGGCAGGTGGACCTATGTCTTCCCATCCCTTCTGGAAGCGGTCTCTTTGCACCGTGCCTTTACAAAAGCACAAAGCAGAGAAGAGCTAGAAACACTCTTTAAAAGTATCCCAAGTACCTTTTATGGGAAAGTTGCATGTCCCCCACAAAAACAGTAAGAGGTGAAAGAAACGTTTTCACTCACAGTTTCACCTGAAACCACAAACATGAAAATGTATAGCCTTGGGGAGAGTGGGGGACAGTCCTCTGTGTCCCACCACCTTCTAGCAGGTGCCCCCTTCCCAATGTCTCAGATATCCCAGGGGAAAAGTAAGTGTACCTGTCCCAGCTGTCATAGAATCTGAACAATGAAGGTGCATGGAATGAGCCAGGGAACTTGTGGAACTTTGATCCTTCTGTTAATTCTCCCAGAGTACAAATGACAAGGTTTTCAGGGACAGAAACCAAGAACAAGGACCGTGAGCGCCATCTGCCGGCAAAGGCCTCCGCGCCCTCACCCGCATTACCTGGGCGCACGCCCCACCCGCCCGCGTCCAGCAGGATGAGGGTTGACTGCAGGAGCTGCCGCTAACACACACCTGGGGAGTGAGGTCAGAGGACAGTCGCAGCTCCCACCTGTATGCCCTGTGCCAGACACGATCGGAGCTCTTGTACATACACGAACTTATTAAAATACTTCTCACCATACTATGCCATTGGGACAGCCGTCACCCCACTTACAGAAGGAAACAGACAGAATCCAGTGTCCTCCCTGTGTTCATCAGCCTGTAAGTGGCAGCAACGGCATCTGAAGGCCACAGTCGGGCTCCCAAGTCCACACTGTGCTTTACAGCCTATGGCCCNAGCTGGAACTGGGCGCCTGGAGGCTGAATCGTAACTCCACCCCTGCCAGTCATGTGATCCTTACTGCCCTGAGACCCAGTTTGCTCGCTTGCGACATGGGAGCATAAATAGGAACCTCGGCATCCTGCGAGGCTGTGAGGGGCTCTGGAAGTAGCATCTGGGAAAGGGCTTTGTGAGCTCTGGAGTGTTCTATGACATATAAGCCACTGCTGTCCTCATTCCAGGAAGTTAATTTTATAACCTGCTTCCCTCTCATGAGCTTTGCTCTGCGTCCCGTCGGTGCTGGATGATCCGGAAGCAGCAGCTGGTCTCTTTCTGGCCAAGAGTCCAAAGGTGGTAGGAAGGCACATTAAGGATCAGCTGTCCCCAGGCAGCTGCACCTGAGCCCCTTTGTGGGCACAAAGATAAGGTTTTGATTACGTATGACGTGGTGGTCACTGAAGGAACAGGCCCTCTCCTGTCCCTTCTACTAGTTAAAACTAAAAAGCTCGGTTTCCCCAACACCCCACCAAAGATCAGTCCAATCTGTTGTCCGACCGTGGAGACCTGTACACCTGGGCCAGCGCCCTCTGACTGTGTGCTGCCTCCTCCCACAGATCAGTGCCCTGCAGAAAGGCTACAGCCAGGTGCTGTGCCAGACCCTGTCTGAGAGGAACTCAGAAATCACATCCCTGAAGAACGAGGGTGAGAACTTGAGGAGGGACAATGCCGTCACCTCAGGTGAGCTCTCTCTGACATGGGCCTGAGAGCCACCACCCTCCCCCTCCTTCCCGGGCCACAGCAGACATGACCAATCCACCACCACACTGCTGCTCACTGATCTGGGGTGCAGCCTCGAAGATCTTCTGAGCGGCCTGTGTCTGTGAGTTGGAGTCTGCCCTCAAGAGAGCGTGTTTGCCATCCGGTTCCTAGGGCAGGGCCTGATAACTATTTGAGTGAAGGTTAGCACTTAGCGATGTCCAGCAAGTGCCAGGCTCACCAGGGCCAACACAGGGCACCATGTGGCTTGGGCAGTTCCAGAAGCAAGCTTGCCTTCAGTGCAAGCGAGAATGTGGACGGAGGGGGGTCACCGCGTTAGGGCCCTGGTGCACTTGGGCCCGGGTGAAAACATTTCCTAGCTGGCCAGTAGGGGTGGTGCGCACTTCAGGCCTTGGGGTGGGGCCAACACACCGTCCAGGGACCAGCTGTTTCTTACCCTGGGTCCCTTCATTCAGTCCACGTGTTTATGGAGCACCTGCTAGGTGTCAGGCCCTGCTCTAGGTGCTGGGGAGAGAAAGCCTTGAGCACAGTGTCCCTGTACTCCTAGGGCTCACGTGTGCAAGTGGGTGACAGACACCAGAAGCAAACAGGTAAATAAACAAGCCCGTTTCAGAGAAAACTGGGCCATGTGGGAGCGAAGCGCTTCAGGGACGAAAGTGAAGGAAGAACAGCTTAGTGGGCGGGCAAGGACAGGTCTCTGAAGAGGTGAAGGGAAGAGCAGTCAGGAAGCCACAGGGAACAGTGTTCCAGGAAGAGTGATCACGAGTGCAAAGGGCCTGAGGCTGGGACTCACTGGCCACATGGGAGGAGCTGAAGGCGTGTGTGGCTGGAGTGGGGTGAACACGGGAGTGGGGGGCGGGCAGGGTCAGAGAGGGAAGCAGAGGGTAGGTCACAGGGAGGAGTTTGGGTTTTATTCTGAGGGTGATGGGGAGCCACTGGGGTTTTTAGGGAGAACTTACATGCCTGAGAAGGATGGGGCCAGTAACAGAGAAAGAGGAGAGGGAGTGAAGCAGGTAAGGGGAGCAGGCGGTGAGTGTCTTGGGGCATATTGCTCTCCGAGTACCAGTGACACAGCAGGAAACGCGTCCATAGCTGCGAGAGCTGAGCATAGCGCTGAGCCACAGGTGAACCCCCATCTGTTTATGAATCTGGGTGCCGTGCACCAGGACAGCCTGACCACTGGCGTTTCCTCTGCCTCACTCTGCAACTTCCCACCCCTAGCCCCACCACCTGCCAGGCCTGTTCATGCTCTTCCTAATTGGCAATGTCCTCAGATATTTGCTGAGCCCTTCCTGCGGGCTGGGGGCAGCTCAGGGCACCCAGAACTTAACACCCTGGGCCTTTCCTCGCCCACACCTGCCTGTCCGATCTCATCCGTGCTTCAGGCCTGTCTCAGATACCACCTTCTCCACTCAGGGATTGGACAGACCTGGGTTAGCATAACACTTGGGGTGGGCTGGACCCACTCCGGGTGTGGTCCCCAGACCAGTAGCATTAGCCTTCCGTGGGTCCTCATGAGAACCACAGAGTTTCAGGCCCAGCCCAGATCGCCTGAACTCGCATCAGATCCCCAGGGTTTCGTTTGCACATTCAAGCTCGAGAAGCACAGGGCTGGGTTCGCTGCAGTAATGGGCCCTGAGGCTCGGTGCTTACAGCAGACGGGCTCACGTCTTGCCTCCACCTGGTGTCCATCATGGGTTTGCAGGGGCTTGGCTCATCGCAGCCACTCAGGGACCAGGCTGACGGAGGCCATCACAACGCCTGCTTCCGCAATGAGAGAGGCGGGGAAAAACGTACAGGGCCGATGGAATGACAGGGACTGGATTTGCTCTCCTTCCTGAAACAACCAAAAAAAGAAAAAATATATCTGCAACAGTGATTTTCACAGGATTGTGATTGGGGGAGAAAGGAAACAAACCAGATGAGCCCTGTGATTGCCCCAGCTTACCGCCCGCAGAGGGGTTCCAGACCACAGCACGGGAAGGAGACCCCAGGCAGAGCCCCGTGGGCCCCCCACATTGAGGGGATGGCATTGGAGAGGCCAACACAGCTCCAGGACACTGGGCAGCATGCCAGAGACGAGAGGCCGCACAGAGAGAGAGCACCCCGGTGATCTTTAGAGGGTCCCCCACCAGTCTTCAGCTGAGTGCTGAGCAGCACGCGGATGTGGGCGGGGAAAGAAAACCCAACAGGAGCAGAGGGAACCATCTCAGAGCTCACACAGACACGAATGGTTCACTTTCCCAGCCTCCTGAACGGGCATCTGGTAGAGAGTCAAAAAGGTGTTGGCTCGGTCGTGAGACCCAATTACCTCTCAACTAAAGGTGTCTCCGGTCCCGCCTCACAAAGCTGGAAGGCCAGTCCCAAAGGGATCAACCTGTGTCAAAGTAACTTAGCCGCGTCCTGTGACAGAGCTTGCTCTTTAAATGGAATTCTGGATCACATGGTCCTTCATTTCACATACTTTTTTGATTGACAGCTACCAATAAAATTGGGCATAATGTTCTTCCAAGAAAAGAACCACGTGAGATAATTCAATCGCACAGCATTTCTGCACCCTTCTTCCCACGTGTCCTCGATATGCAATGCAGTAATGCCTTAGTCATCTCCTGCTACCTAACCGGTTGTCCCAGAAGTTCTGGGTAAAACCACCGCTGTTCATCATCTCATCCAGCTTCTGGAGCTCAGGAATGTGGGAGTGACTTGTTCTCAGGGTCTCCCATGATGGGCAGTCCACACATTGCCTGGGGCAACTGTCACCTCATCGAAAGCCCCAGCAGGAGCTGGAGGATCTGCTTCCAGGAGGGCTCGTCCGCACGTCCGCAGGGCTATGAGGGCTGTGAGCTGGAAGCCTCCATTCCCGACAGTGTGGACCTCTGCCCTGGCGGCTTGAGTGTCCTCACGGCATGGCAGTTGGCATCCCCCCTGAGTGAGTGACCCAACAGAGAGCAAAGGGAAAGCCGCAGTGTCTCTCATGAGCCACCTAGGAAGCCACAGTCCATCTTTTCCACAGTATCACACTGGTGACACGAGTCAGCCCTGCTCATGGAGGGAGCAGGCTGTGCCAGGGTGTGAATTCCTGGAGGCCGGGACCACTGGGGCCATTTTAGAAGCCGGCTACCACGAAAAATAATAGGTACCCTGTAACGAACGCTATGGGTCAGCCACTCTCCTATGTTCTTTATGTCTTTAACCCTTATAATAACTCCATGCGGGAGACACAGTGAAAGATACTTATAGGGAAAATAACTTGTCCAAGACCACCACACCACTCAGTAGGAGAAACGGGTTCCAAACTCAGGTGAGTGTGAATCCAGCCACCCTGCTCACACCCTCCTTCTGCCACAAGACATTTTTTGGCCTCTGGTGAAAAATTCCCAGTCCTTCCCTCTGCTGGGCCTTTGTTCCCCAGCAAATATATATATATTATATATATTTAAACCAGCCCCCTGGTTTTTATATATATATTTAAAATATAATATAATGAAAATATATATATACTTTTTTTTTTTTTACAGGGATGGTGTCATCATTGCAAAAAGAAGTGTTAACCAGGGAGGAGGAAATTCAGCAACTCAAACAGGAGGTGAACCAACTAAAAAGTGAGAACAAAGAAAAGGATCACCAGCTTGAAGCCCTCAGCTCCAGAGTGAGTGCTGGGTCACCGTCATCATCCTTGTAGCTGTCCCCGAAAAGCAGAGCAGAGTCCCATGACTCATGTCACATACCCAGGGCCCCGGTTTTAAAAACCACTCCCATCTCTCCCACCACTGCAAGATGACGCTGCTGTCCCAGGGCTGGTGCCCAAGGGCTGGTGTCCACAGGGAGGACAGCCGCAGGGCAGCCCAAAGCACCAAAGGCCCTGCTGGAGAGACTAAAGGCCGGGGCCAGGTTCCCTGCAAGGTAGAGAGCTTTTTAAATGTAACTTTGACTCTGCGAGTGACGCCTTCAATCCTGACTTCAGAATCCTGATCCCGTGGAGGCAGATTGCTCAGGATGTGTGCGCTGTTTCAATGAGTAAAACCCAATAGCTGTCCTCTCGGGCGACAGCTCAGGGATTCCCGGTGGCTGCCTGATCCGGTAGCTCTGTCCACAGGGATGTCTGGGGGCGGGGTAATAGAGCTCGAAGCTCTGAAGAAAAGGCACAAGAAGTAACCTTGGGTACTTAGTACGATACTGAGTTCGGAACTGAGAAAAGGCAGAGCATGTGCTTTGGGGTTGGACAGACCAGGATCCAATCCCAGAGCTTTCTTTTCTCATAACTTATTTGGCCTCTGTTTCCACGTGTGTGAAATGGGGATAACAAAATGATTTTCTGAGAAGCGAGAGGCTGATTTCAGTTGTGCTGCTCCGCCCCTCGTCAGCTGCCTGGCCGTATGTGCATTTCTCCCAGGCAGATGGACTTCTAGCCGCGCGGGGTCACTGCTCTATGTGGGGTGCGTGAGTGTGTGCGTGCGTGTGTGTGTGTGTGTGTGAGAGAGAGTGTGTGCGTGTGTGTTGGGGAGGGGGGCGGGTTGCAGAGCTGATGCTAAGTATAAGAAATATGGAAAAACAGCCCCATTTTGACTCTTCTACGTCCCGAAGTACATTTGGATTCTCTCTCCCCATTTCCCCTTTCTCGTTGACCTTGGAATGACGTATTTCTCCTGGCTAGCCTGTGCCATCCATTAGCCCATAGGCGTCCTGCCCCCAGGGGGCGGCTCTGAGGAGCATTTGACAGGATGCCTGTCTTTTCTTTTCCTAATTCCCTTTGTCATGCATGTGAATTTTAGGAAACTAGAAGTAGATAATACTGAGAAGCAAAACTAGAGAGATCAGAAAGAAAATGCTACCTAGAAATCCACATTAATATTTTAATGTATAGTCTTCCAATCTTGTTTCTATATATAATAAATAAATAAATATTTTAAAATTTATAATATACACAATTTTTTAAATTTTAAATACTGACTATTTTCCCATGTTAATAAATAAAAGCTCTTACCATCGGTCCTAAAAGCTACATAATATTTTTCTGGACGTACACAATGTAATAAAGCGGTCTATTGTTGGACACGGTTGTTTCTTTCTCTTCCTTTCCTTCCCTTCCCTTCCCTTCCCTTCCCTTCCCTTCCCTTCCCTTCCCTTCCCTTCCCTTCCCCTTCCCCTTCCCCTTCCCCTTCCCCTTTCCCTTTCCCTTTCCCTTTCCCTAGCAATACTGGGAAGAACATCCCTGAACCAACAGATTTGCTGATTTTCTTTTTCTTTTTTTTTTTCTTTCTTTCTTTTTTTTTTTCATCTTTAAGAGACAATACTAACGTGGGAATTCCTGGGTGAAAGAAGGCACATCTTTATGTTCCTAACGCGTGCTGCCTAACTCTCCCCCCCGCCCCCGAAAGGCTGTTCCGTTTACATTGCCACAGCTAGGCGGTTGTGTTTTGAGATATAAGTTGTGGAAAGCACTGAGAGCCATCCAAGTTCACTAGCAAGAACTGTATTCCTGTATTCCTGCAAGCTCTCTTGGCTGGTCACAGAGGAAAACACACCCATCCCTCCACCCTAAGGATCCAGACTCCACAAAGCGGGGTCTGTCCTGTGGTGTAGATTGCTGGTTGTTGAAGAAGAATTTTTTTTTTTTAAGATTTTATTTATTTATTTGACAGAGAGAGACACAGCAAGAGAGGGGACACAAGCAGGAGGAGTGGGAGAGGAAGAAGCAGGCTTCCCCTGATGCAGGGCTCGATCCCAGGACCCCGGGATCATGACCTGAGCCGAAGGCAGACGCTTAACCAACTGAGCCACCCAGGCGCCCCTTGAGGAAGACTTTACACATGTTACCCCCAGAACTCAGGAGAGGGGTGACTAGAACTGCTGCAGGGCCCCGGGTGCCCTCAGACACAAATGGCCTCGCCTCTGGGAATTTGGGGAAGTGATTGGGTGAAACAACCAGAAATGCTCTTGGGGACGCATACAGGGACTAGGGACCCAGACAACCCCACGTGGACTTGCTGTCCTTTCTCTCTGCAGTGCTCCATGCTGAAAGAAGAGTTAAGGAGGGAAGATGCTCAGAAGGAACAGAAGGAAGCCCAAGGGAAAGAGNNAAAACTCTGCAAAATCGTGAGTTGAGCCTCCTCACTGCTAGGTGTCCCCAGAAGGGCTAGGCTTTGACCTTCGGGGTTTTGAGGGGGTCGAGGAGGGGTTCCTTGGCCCATCAGATAGCGCAAGCTGTGAGGCTTTAATGACTGCGTGTTAACCTGGTCTCCTAACTCTTTGAAATGCTGCCTCTAGCCTCAAGGAAGAGATGGCTAAAAATATTAGAAAACACACGTTCCCAGCATTCTCTGGGCCTTGGGCGCGTTCCCCCTGGGGCTGGGCAGGGGACACACGGCCCCTGCCCCTGGACCGGTGGTGCCCAAACTGTCGTGTTCCACTGTCAGAGTTTATCAGAGGCACGGGCACGGTTACCAACACAAAATTCTTCCTGAAGCATTTTCGTGGCAGTATACCAATGTTACACCAATTCATAAAAACAAAACAAAAAGAAAAGGTATCAGTTGCCTTATACAAACGATGACTTTGGAAATAAATAACGACGAAAATATGAGCACTAAAACGAGAACGTTCGTTCCCGGCTCCAGTCGACTGCTCTTGAACAGCGGGCGTGAGTTTCCACCCGTTGGCAGTACGGCGGCTTAGACGCGAGGAGGAGATGCCCCGTTCTCTGTGCCAGGAACATTGCTATTCTCTGCCTCAGAATGGGGAAAAAGAAAAATCTCATTGTTCTGTCCTTCCAAACCGTGTCCATTGTTTCATCTAAGCAGCCCTTTTTTAGGTTGATCTCAAAAATATACCCCCCAGAAGAGCATCTAATGAGTTGATGGATATCTTGTACTATTTAATCCAGGGCCCACGCTGATTTTCAAAAGAAACTAATCATTTCCCTTTACCCAATTTCCCATACAGCAATTGAAAAAACATCTACTTTGCCCTATGGACACAGAATTTTTCCCTCAAGGGAAGCAATTAGGCTAATACCAGACTAGGTTTCTGCCTTAATGAACCCAATGAAACGAGCTACAGAGATTCAGAATTTTCAGCCCAGAAGGCAACTCCTGCTTCCCGTCAGGAAAGTTGACTTTCTGTTGTTGAAACTCTTTCAGCAAATCCAAGACATGGAGAAGGAAATGAAGAAGCTCAGGGAGGAGCTGAAGAAGAGTTGTACTGAGCAGAACATGATCTCTAAGACGCTGCGAGAAAAGAGCAAGGTAAGACTGGGACAGTGTGGCCCAGTGACGGCTCTGGGCCAGGCTCTCTGCACGCATCATCTCCAGTAATCTCACAACAACTCCATGTGGTCACTACTGGTATTAAGACCACTGTACGGTTGAGAAACAGACTCACAGAGGTAAAAGACGTTAGCCAAGTTCCCACAGATAAAGTAGCTGAACGGTCTGTCTGACTCCAGTGCTCCTGTGTGTAACCATTAGTCTAGACTGACTTCAACTCTTAATTGGCAAAATTTATCCAGAAGAGAATCGATCCATTAAATCAGATTTGCCAATGGTGTTGTTCAAACTTAAATGCTTTTATTGATGTTTTTGGCTACGTGTTCTATCAGTCATTGAAGAGGTATATTTTTTAAAATCTCATGATTGTGCATTTGTGTATTGTTACTTTTAGTATTGTGAACTTTTGCTTTGTATATTTTGAGGCTGTGTTACTAGGTGCCTATAAATTTTGAATTTTAACACTTCTCATTGGGAAAAAAACCCTTTGATCATCATAAAACATCCTCCTTCATCTCTAGTAGTGTTTTCCCATTAAAGTCTACTTTGTCATTAATGTAACTCTGGCAGTGGGGCACCTGGGTGGCTCAGTCAGCGTCCAACTCTTGTTCTGGCTCAGGTCATGATCTCAGGGTCCTGGGATCAAGCCCTATGTCAGGCTCTGCTCTCAATTCAGAATCTGCTTGTCCCTCTCCATTCGCCTCTGCTTCTCTCTCTCTCTCTCTCAAATAAATAAATAAAATCTTTAAAAAAAAAAATATATATATAGAACTGGCAGCTACACTGGTTTCTCTTTTGGTTAGAATTTTCATAGAATTCACAGAATTTTCTATTAGCTTGGAAATTCTTTCCTCTTTTACTACGCTTTTAGTAATAGCAAGACAATAACATTCAGCCTTGACTTACCAAAATCCAATAGTAATTGAGTTTCTCACTCTTCATTCTTTTGATGGTCAGCCTAAGGGCTATAATCTACATTCTTGACTCACCAAGATCCAACATTAGCCGATAATTATTCCCTTCTCCTTGGTAAGGCAATGACCGTAGAACACTGACTTCACTCACCCCCTCGGATGTGTATGCCACTGCTGTCGTTTTCTAAACTTTTTTATTTTATTTTATTTTATTTTATTTTATTTTATTTTATTTTATTTTATTTTAAGTAGGCTCCATGCCCAGCGTGGAGCCCAGTGCAGGACCCGAACTCACGACCTTGAGATCAAGACCTGAGTCAAGATCAAGAGTTGGATGCTTAACCGACTGAACCTCGCAGGTGTCCCACAGACTAGTCCCTATATTTTAAAGCCCAGAAGACCTTATCACTATTTCTCTCTAGTCAATATTCATGTCCACACATTACCTCTCTTGCTGTCTTTTCTGCATCTCTGATCATCCATCTGGGATTGTTCTTCTGTCTGAAGAAGCCTTTTAGCGTTTTCCTTCAGCATGACTGTGCCGATGGCAAATTCTCTCAGATACTTGCACATGCATCTTTGGAAATGAATATTTAACCTTCATTCAAAACACGTTTTGACTGAGCACCGAATTCTGCACTGGCAATGACATTCTTCAGCGTGTTACAGGTGGCATTAGGTCCATCATTCCCGTGTCTCTCGGATCCTGTTGTTCCTCTTAGAAGTCATTTAGAACCTAACTCTTGTGCCTTTGTGTAATCTGTTTTCCCTGGCCGCTTTTAAGATTTTCTTTTCTCTTGATTTTTAGCAGCTTTATTATGATTTATTTAGGTGTGGATTTATTTTTATTTACCTCGTTTGGCTTTCACATGGGCCTGTTGAATCCTTGGCTGGGTGTTTGCATTAGTGTGGCATTCGGGTGACGTATCACACAGGCATCGGGGAGCTGCTGTAGGCTTTTGAACAGGGAACCGGTATGATTACATTGTGGTCGATAATAAGGGTGAAGGGTGCCTGGGTGGCTCAGCAGGTTAAGTGTCTGCCTTCAGCTCAGGTTATGATCCCAGGGTCCTGGAATCAAGTCCCGCATCGGGCTCCTTGCTCAGTGGGGAGTCTGCTTTCCTTCTGCCTCTGCCCCTCGCCCCTGCTTGTGCTCTTTCTCTCTCTCTCTCTCTCTCGATCAAATAAATAAAATCCTATCAAAATAATAATAATAATGGTGAAAACAATAGCTGTAATTTCCCATGTACTAGGCATTATGCCAAACGTTGAATCTCTCTCAAACATTTATCCTCTCCATTTTACAGCTGAGGGAATCAAGGCTCCTAGCCACTAGTAAGGTAACCAGCCCATGGCCACACTGTCAGTAGGAGGCGAAGCCACTAGCCACACATAGCTCTTCACCCTGAAATTAATCAAGATTAGGTAAAATTCAAAATTGAGTTCCTCAGACACACCAGCCACATTTCAAGTGCTTTGCTTCAAGTGCACAGACATGGGGCATTTCTGTCGCTGCAGAAAGTTCTGTCAGACTGAACGGCCCCACAGCCTGGTAACCCGCACAGCACCATGAAGAATGTGCTGGAAGGAAGTAAACGAGAGGGAGGAGGCCACTTACCACAGGCCAGAGGTCCTCAGTGCCCGGTGGGAGGGCTTGCCAGGGTAGGGACGGAGATGTGGACTGGATGTGAGAGGGGTCAAGTCACAGGCTTGGAGATCACTGGGTGTGAGAGATAGAGTGGGGTGGCAGTGGAGGAAGACCCTGAGGATTGGGGTGGGGAACGGGAGGCCTTTCCTTAGATGGGGAGCATAGCTAAGGGCAGAGTCCGGGCTGACTTGGCTTTCCCAGCGTATGAGAAAGTCTGCTGAAATAGAAGTGAGAGCACGTTTAGACGTGTTTGGGGGGATGTGCTCAAAGGAAGCTAAGGCCCGGAGAGGTACCGTGGCTACTTAGAGGCCCTGCCACTAGGCCACACTGCTCAGAAGAAAGCCCTACAGGGCTCTTCTGGGTCTTTTATTACTTCTGTGATTCCCCCCCTTCAACCCCCTAAGAAACAGCTCTTGAGGTTGTTTCAGCACAAAAGCCTCGCATTCATTTAGGGGAATTTGCTTCATATCCCGATAGTGCCAGAGCCCTGGGCTCAACAGGTGCTTCCAAAAGGTTATTGTTCGGAAAAGAATGGTGCAGCTGCAGGGTCCCCTAACAGCCAGCAGGGAGCAGCATCGGGCACCTGCAAGCTCACCTCGCCTATTACCCAAACAAGGGGGAATAAATGGGCAAGTTTCCCCCCAGCTTTAAAGCCTTCTTTTGCAATCTGCGATTCTTAAAAGACATTGCTTAGCGAGCCCCTAGAGAGGTTTCCACTGGTGAGTGTGCTAAAACTGGCAATGGCAAATAGTTATGATAATAAGCCTAATAATAACATTTCCCAAGTACCCACCGTGGGCCAGTTCCTAGCAGCATTAGAATGACGCCTCCTGGTGGACATTCCTGTCTGCTTTTACAGATCACACGACCTGAGGCCTGAATAGAGCCCTCAAATACGGGCACTACTCTAAACATTTTGAATCCCCACAATAACCCTCTGAGACGTGCTAGGACCATCATCCCCATTTGACAGATGAGGACACTGTTTGGCGGTCACAGGGCTTCCTGGGGACCCAGAGGGGATCGGAGCCTGAGCCGCGAGGGCGCAGAGCTCGGCCCTCTCCCCTGGGGGGCAGCTCCAGCGAGCCTGCCTCCACCCTGCGCTCGCCTATGACCCCATAACACAGGCCCGCAGCCACCCCTGCCCCCCTGGAACTCCCCCTTGGCCATTAGACCTCCTAGAGGAAGTTCTCCGGAGTGCATTACGATCACATTAGCGGCGAGCACATGCTTTCATCGTCATTTCAGGTTGAAGAGAAACTTCAGGAGGATTCCAGAAAGAAATTGCTCCAGCTACAAGAAATGGGGAACAGAGAGAACCTCATTAAAGTCAATTTGGAAAGGGCAGTAGGTCAGGTAGGCCAGCTCCAGAGCCCCCTTCAGTGGCCCACGCTCCCCGTGGGTTTTCTGCACCCCAGCCTCTGTTGGGGATGAGTGAGGAAGATGTGGGTTGTGGTTGGATTCTCCTTTTTATCCCAGAGGAGAAGCCTGTTTGGCTTCCTGCATCCCAGGGGACACCGCGAACAGGCTTTTCCTGCTGGGAAGCTGCCCACACAAGCAGGTCACCACTGCCTGAGACCCAGGCAGCCCATCTGGTCTCCATGCCTGCCCCCAATTAACCCGCTGTTAATTGGGAAGAGTTTGAGCCTCTTGATCCCATGGTGTTTCTAGTACTTTCTTCCTCATATTTTTTGTCCTGCTATTTACCATGGTCTTGCTTCCTCTGTTCGCCAGCAGATGTCACAGTCAGTGTCCTTAAGGAAATAAAGACCCCAGAACGTCAGAGCGCTCGCTGGCTGGGGAAGTCCCTGGGCAGGGCGGTGAACAGGCCCTGACAGGCTCGTCGGGGGTGCCGTTGCTCTACTGCTCTGGCCCCGGGTGGCCTGGCGGCCCTTCCTCTTACGCGTGGCACAGACATGAGGACCAGAACCCACAAACAAGACTTCACCAAAGGCTAAGGGAGAGCAAATGGGAAGCCAGGATGGGGACACTGACCCTCCAGAATATGGCCCTCCAAGGGCAGCCCACCTTGAACTTCTCTTCAAGGGGCTCTCTCCTGGCAACCACCAGGGGACCCAAGAGCATTTTGCGTGTATACGTGTTTGTGCTTTTGTTTTTCTGGGAAGCAGGGTCCACCACGTTGCCCATTGGATTCTCGAAAGGGTCTGTGAACCACCAAGGAAGGTTAAGAACCACAAGCCTTAAACGAGCCCTCTATCCCACAAGGCCCAGCTCCCAAAGCCCTTCTGGGCCTTCACGGGGCAGCGTGACCTGGCTTTGTGAGAGGCACGTACAAGTTAAATAATGGTGCTGACCACTGGGCAGACCTTAAAGCCCCTTCAACAAATGTCACCCCCAGTGTCATCTCTGCAGGGTGCCAGCACAGAGCTAGGACAAAGAGCCTGTCAATCTGGGCCTCATCTGTGCACCTGGACCAGCCCCTCCCCTTTGCTGTGCTCCGCAGCCGCCAACACGCACCTGATTGGAAGCGTGGTCTGTGTCACTTTCGCCAAGTACCAAGGTCCAGGCTCTGGCTCTGGGGAGAAGTCGTGTGGGAGGACCCTCAGAGACACTGAGATTCCCCCAGGTCTAGACCCGAGAGACAGAGGGTGAGCCCTGTCTCTGCCACCTTCCCATCCCACCCCCGTATTTCCATGGCCCTGCTGCCCGTCTGAGATTCTGCCCCTCCCCAGGCAAGCGGTTCCAGACCGAGCCCATGAACCAGGAGGACCTGTCCCTGAGCAATGCGGTAGGGTGTCTCTGGTGGTCACGGGGGCCATGATTCTCCATGACCTCTTCCTGGGCTAGTTAGGACCCTCCCCTTGGCTGTAGATCCAGAGGATGGCCTGGAGTGCCTCGACACCCGCCACTCCCCACCCCAGTCAGCTTTGGGCCGACTGGTGGCAAGGGTGTCCTTAGGAGATCCGTCATTCCACTATTGGGGTCCCAGAACTCCACAGTGTACAGTAAACCCTGCATGTTAGGACCCTTCGACTTTCCAGTTGACTCTGTGGCATTCATGGCCCCTTCAGGGCTCTGTTTTATTTATTTATTTATTTATTTATTTATTTATTTATTTATTTTTATTTGTGTGTGTGTTTTCTTTTTTTGTTTGTTTGTTTGTTTTATTATTTTTTTTTAATTTTCAGCGCTCTGTTTTGGAGTCAATGACCATATTTTGCCAGTGAACCAAAAACCGAGGCCATGTTGGTAAATTCTCCGAGAAAGTGGGGCTGCTTTGCCTCTCACTTCTCATGGAACTGGACACCTTGAACTTGAACTTCTGTGTGCCCTTATTTAATTTAACTGTGCTGCTTCGTCAGCCGTAATCTGAAAACACCAGCGCCCAGGAGGCACTCAATGAAAGCTGGTTGAACCGAAGTAGAGGACCCGGTTTTTGACAGATGTCTCTGCATACAAGCAGCCAATGAATATGTATTGAGCGCCTACTCCGCCAGGCACTGTACCAGGCTCTGGGGATACAGAGACAATAGACACAGTGTTCAGGACACGTACGGTCGGAGGCCCAGAATGGCAGAAGGGAGCACACTGTCCTCTCGCCAGGCACTCGGGCTGATGACACCATTTACTTCGGCTGACAGCCTCAATATTTATTTCACAGTCTGGTGCCAACTTAACAATTATGGAAGAACGCTCCCGGCCCCAGACTTCCCACTGGATAATTGGCAGCAAGTGGCTCTTCCGAGGGCGCGAGACGTGTGTGCGCTGACCACGTGGGTCGGTTGGGTTCGGCAGGCAAACCTAAAAAGTAATTAAAACCTGCTGTTCTGTTCTCTTCTGTCGGCACTGCCCCTTCCAGTGAGAGGTGAAGATTTTCATGACCCTTAATGACCATTAGCGGGGCGCAGACCCTCCTCTCTCCTGGACCCTGGCGCCAGAAATGACGCACCTGGGCTCTCGGGCCCCCGCCGGCCCCACTGACTCTGTCGCCTTCCCTTTGTGCTGTAGCTGGAACATTTCAGAAGTCAAGTCATCAAGGCCACCTACGGACGAGTGAAGCCGTTCCTGGACAAGCCTGTCACCGATCAACAGGTCTGTCTCGCGTTGTCACTTCTTCCTTTGGGGACCCGGGACTCCAGACACTGGGAGCATATGCTTCTGTGTTTTGTTGGTGGTACATAGTTTTCACACTGTTGCTACACCATAAAGATTTGTTTTGATTTTATGGGATTTCCTGGCTTTTAAAGTAAAAGCCAGTTAAACTCCCTTGAAATGTTTCTGTGAAAATCAAATTAAACCACTCAGGCCTATTTCTGGTCTCCAGAACACACATTTACCCTTCGTTAGCACCTTAAAAGAAGGGGGGCTGCCTCTCCGTAGACATGCATTCTCATTTCTTCCTTCTGAAGGCCAGAGATGGTAATGGGGATGGACTTCTGGCCATTACGATTGCCTGGTCATTCTCCCGATTTTCTTTCCAACCCTCTGTGTCCACGCACATGTAAGAAGACACACCGTGGGCTGCTCTCATTGGCTGTGGACACTGACCTCTATTTATGGGCCCACAGCATCAGGCACCGTGTTACGAATCACTGCTACCATGCAGAAGAATCTAGAACACACTCATGGCAATATTATAGATCTTTGGCTCTTAAAAGCCATCTCTGATCCTGGGAGACACATCCTGGGATGTGGAGACACATCCTCCAGAGCCATCACCAAAACGCATCAGGGCCTCCCTGCTCACCTGCGGACCCGGGAGCTTAAACTAATGCTCCCAGCTCCCCTCCCAGAGCCACCCTGTCCTGTAAATCTCTTTCCCTTTTCTCACCAGCTAATAGAGAAGATTGCCCAGGTCACTGAGGACAACATCAACTTTCAGCAGAGAAAATGGACCCTGCAGAAAGAGACTCGGCTCAGCAACTCCAAACAGGAGGAAATCACAGAGGACATCGAGAAGCTGAAGGCATCTTTAGACAGCTGCCAGGTGGCGTCTCTTGGCTTTTTACAAATGTCCCCTTCATCTCATTCTTATGCTGCTGGTTTGGGAAATTGCCCAGTGTTCGTGGAGCGGGTTGGGCAGAAATGCTCTGCTCTTTTTGTCCTTTTCTCTTGTTGGAGAAATCTATCTGGGAGCAGAAAACAAAAAGCCTTAAAAAAATGCCTCCCTGGTGAATTTGGTGTGGCCAAGGAAAGGACGCCTGACACACCCCTGGTACTGACTTGGGGAGACCCAGACCCCAGCAAAAAATAAGTAAATAACTAAATAAGTCCCCTGTTATTTCCAGAAAAACCAGAGAAACATCCCTGTTCTTTATTTGCATTTTTTCCTGCCTCTTTTGCTTTTGACTCTGGAGGAAACGGGCCCAGACGTCTGCCTGAACCCCCGCGGCTCCCACACCGAGATGGAGCCTTCCAGAACAGGCAGCTGCTTCTGCTTTCTCTGGAAATACGCAGCTACTATTTGGGGAGCCTGTGCAAACGCTGGCCTGTCAGCACTCTCTCAGATCAGAAACCCCGCTCTCTGACCAGCTGATGCGTTGATCTCAAGGGGAATTTTGATGAAATGGAGTCACCAGACTGGGTTCCCATTGGCGCCAGGTGTCCTTGGCAACTTGGCTTTGGAATTGCAGATACCTAAAAGTGGGGTCTCTTTGACCATTCAAAGTCCAAATTAGAGTGGAAAAAAAAAGCTGCTCCAAAAGAAGGTAAATCCAACGGAGCCGTCGCGGTGCGGCCGGCATGTGGCGTCGCCTGCTTCACAGCAAAGGCGAGAGCTGGGCTCTCCAGGTGCCACTGCTGGCGACAGTGTCTGGGTGCCTCACGATCGTGTGTCTTTGCAGGCTTGCATGAAAATGTCCTGCTGTAGCAAGGACCTGAAGAAGGAGGTGGACGTGCTCCAGACCCTTCAGGTGAGCCCACCTGTTTCTGGGCTCCAGAAGGTGGTGTTGGACATCCTGCGCCTGTCGCTGTCCTGGCTGGAGGAGACGGAGCGTCTCCTCCGGGACGTCGGGATCCAGTTACCCAGCTCTGACACAGGTTAATGGCACTTTTTTTTTCTCACGTAGTTGCATGACTCTAAAATGTCGCGTTGAATCTTATCATGATGGGACATCTGTTGAGGAAGGCTTCTTAGGTATATGGCCAAGTATTCCCTTCCGCAGACTTTCTTTGAGAAGTGATTTTTCTTGGGGGTAAAAAAAAAAAAAAAAAAAAAAAAGTGAGACATGATTACTGAAGAAAAATGAGACGTGACACAAGCAAAAGGAAAATTAAATCAAAATTATGCTAAATCCTATCTCTCAGAAGCAACTACCGTTATATATATAATTTTTAATAGACTTTTTTTATTTTATTTTTTTAAAGATTTATTCATTTGAGAGAGAGACAGAGACAGAGAGAGCACAAGCAGGGGGAGAGGCAGAGGGAGAGGGAGAAGCAGACTCTCCGCTGAGCTGGCAGCCTGACCTGGGGCTCAATTCCAAGACCTGGGGATCATGACCTGAGCCAAAGGCAGACGCTCAACCCTCTGAGCCCCCCAGGCGCCCCTAATAGACTTTTTTTAGAGCAGTTTCAGGTTCATAGCAAAATGGAGAGGAAAGTACTAGACAGAGGTTTCCCGTGTACCCCCTGCCCCCACGTCCCCAGTCCCCCACATGATCAGCATCCCACTAGAGCGCTACATTTGTTACCATTGGTGAACCTACATTGACACATCATTACACCCAGAGACCATGCTTCACACTGGGGCTCACTCTCGGCGTTGCACATTCTATGGGTTTGAGCAAAGGTATCGTGACATGTATCTACCATTATCCTATCCCGCAGGATAATTTCATTGCCCTAAAAAGCCCCTGCTCTCTCCCTATTCATCCCTCCCCCAACCTCCAGCTCCTGGCAACCACTGAACTTTTTACTGCCTCCATGGTTCCGCCTTTTCCAGAATGTCATGCAGTTGGAATCATACCACCTCTCAGATTGGCTGCTTTCACTTAGTAATATGCATTTAAGTTCCCTCCGTGTCTTTTCATGACTTGATAACTCACTTCTTTTTAGCCCTGAATAATTGTCTGGATGGACCACGGTTTATGTATCCATCCACCTAGTGGAGGACATCCTGGTTGCTTCCAAGTTGTGACAATTATGAGTAAAGCTACCATCACCATCCGTAGGCAGGTGTTTGTGTGGATATAAGTTTTCAGCTCCTTTGGGTAAATACCAGGGAGTATGATTGCTAGAGCATGTGGTAAGAGTACGCTTAGTGTTTAAAGAAACCACCAAATTGTCTTCCGAAGGGCCTGCACCCTTTTGCCTTCCTGCCAGTGACGCATGAGAGGGTCTGTTGTTCCACATCCTTTGCCAGCATCTGACGTTGTCACTACTGTTATATTTCAGGTGTAACTTTCACAGCATTTTCCCATGCAGATAGCTGTACGATTCTTACTCTCTCTATGCCTCAGTCTCCTTACCTGTAAAATGAGGATAATAAGGAGTACCGACCCCGTAAGGTTGTTGTGAGGATGAAAATGTATCGGTATATGTAATGTACTTGGAGTAGTATCTGGCCCAGAATAGGCACTATCGATACATTTTAAAAAAAATTTTTTTTTATCATGAGCATTTAAGTTGTTTCCGGTTTTCCATTCCTACGGATAATGCTGATGTGAACGCCATCAAACATATCCCTATTCACTTTATATTTATCATCTTTGAGGTGGAAGGACATTGAACCACTTTCATTCAACAAAGATTTATTGCATGCCTACGGACACCAGCACGGTGCGGGGCAGAGATGTAGCGGGGTCAGAAACAGGTGGAATCCAGGTCAAGAGCGTATGGGAGTTAGCTGGAAAATTCCTCTAGCTTTATCTATACGTTTGAAATTTGCCATAGTAAAATATTGAGGGGAAAATAGATATTATTCCTACCCTGAAAGACCTTGTGGTCCAGGGAGGGGAGGGTAGGCACGAATTGAAAAATCACTCACACATAGAACTTTAAAGGTGACAAGTGCTACAAAGGAGAAGTGCAGGACTCTGACCTGGTCAGGGAGAGCAGGGCACCTGCAGGGTACATGGGAGTTATTTGTCAAAGAGGGGAGGGGAGAGAATTCTGGGCAAAGAGTGTTGCGTGGTGGTGGGAGGGGAGCATGAAGAACACGAGGGACTGAAAGAAATGGGGGTCACAGGTGGACAGGGCTGGCAGGGAAGGTCAGCAGGGGCTGTGCCACGTGGGCTTGCAGGGCCCCCGCTAAGAAGCTCTGCTTTATCCTAAGAGCAGTGAGAAGCCAATGAAAGATTTTAAGTAGGGGACTGATGGAACAGGTTTGCTTTTGGAGATAATCCTCTTGGCTGTGAGTGGAAAATGTCCTGGAAAATGGCCATCACAGAGCACCAGGGAACAAGTTGGGCTGTCACAAGAGGTGATGGTGGCTCCAGGGCAGGGGTGGGATAGAGAAAGAAGTTTCTCAGGCACTTAAGAGGTAAATCAACAGGCCTCAGTAGTGGAATTGGATATGGTTGGAAGGGAAGTGACAGAGAGAAAGGGTCCACAGACCTCCAGGTTTTTGTCTTGTGTAAAAGGACAGACAATGCTTCCTTCGCTAAAATCCAGAGTACGGAACACTGCATGAAGACCAGGTTTGAAGGAAGTGCTGGTGAGATATTCAAGATGAGGTGGCAAGGATGCAGCTGTCACTCTGTATGTCTAGTCTGGAAATAGATGTTAGTGTGGCGTATCTCTAGAATCCAGAAAAGCATGTGCAACATAGTGGGTGCTGAATAAATAACCATGGGAGGGATGGATGGGTGGATGGATGGATGGATGGATGGATGGATGGATGGATGGATGGGCGGATGGATGGATGGGCGGATGGATGGGTGGATGGTGGGTGGGCGGATGGAAGGGTGGATGGATGGATGGGCGGATGGATGGGTGGATGGATGGTGGGTGGGTGATGGGGAGAGGGAGGGAAGGAAGGAGGGATGGTGGGTGGATGGATGGATAGATGGGTGGGGTGATGGATGGATAGATGGTGGGGGGGATGGATGGGTGGGGGGGATGGATGGATGAATGGATGGATGATTAAAGCCATAGGTATGAATGCTATTGCTTAGGAAGAAAGTACATGATGGAGAGAGCCCAAGGCTACACCTTGAGAAACTCTGACAGTTTGAAGATTGTTGCTACACCTTGCCAAGTCACCCTTCATAGAGGCTACATGAATTTGACATTCTTGAGCAATAAATGAGAATAGAGGAGTGATTTTCAACTCTGATTATTCAACTCTGATTATTCAACATCCCTAGCCATGATGTCTTCAACGTAGTTATCAAGTGGTGTAAAGTTCTTAAAAAAGGAAGGCAAAAGCAAAAACAAGATGAGCTTCTCTAACTGCCTGCCCCTCGTGTATAGCACAGAGAAGAGGACAGCTGGTCTTCTCCTGACCACCCAGTGGCTCCCCAGTCCCAGTATTACTCTTGTAATCTTAGCAGTCTTGAGCAAACACGAAATCAGGTAAAACGTGGATCACAGTGCTTGTTGTTCTTCAAGATTAGAACTAAAACAAAGACCATCATCTCTCTCCTAGTAATAGTGGGGCCAAGCTACGTGTGTACCATCCCCTCCTCATGTCCAAGACCATTTTAGTCATTGTAGCTTATATGCATAAATCTAGTCATATATGTTATCATAAAGAAATGTGGGTTATAGAGTTAAGTTTCAGACCAGCATTTCTCAGACCTGCCATCTCAGGTGCAGAGTCCTTCCTATACTAATTTGCACCATGGATCTAGAAAAATGGAGTAGAGAATGCAGTGTTCCCAAAACACATTTCTCCTTTTTTGCTGTCCTCACCTGCATCTTAACATCTTTTGGAATAATGCTCTATGGAACACCTGTGGGGGAAACACAGACTACATTCTGTGATTACAACTATTTGGTTCTGAGAAGTCAGAGGAAGCGTAGAGGGTAATAACAGGAAAGTCGGTATGTAGGGCCCATCCTTCATTCATTTGGTAGGAGAAGTTGATGGTAAAGGTGTTTTTCTCTTCTAGCACAAGCAGTATTATGGCAAGGTCCCAAAAGACTAAAAGAAAGGGGTGAGCTGGAGAATTCCCTGTGTTAGGTACTACTGTATAGCTCATTCCTAGCACAGACCCATCTACGCACAGATGGCAGCAGCCGTGGTGGTGATAGTGAGGATGGTGAAAATGGTGAGGATGATGAGGAAGGTGGGAGTGAGAATAAGTGAGGATGATGATGGTGATAGGACTGTGATGCTAGTGAGGATGGTGATAGTAATAAGGATGATGGTGGTGGTGGTGAGGATGGTGATGATGGTGGGGAGGATGGTGAAAGTGGTGATGATGGTGGGGAGGATGATGGTGAGGATGACGATGGTGGTGGGGAGGATGATGATGGTGGGGAGGATGGTGAAAGTGATGGTGATGGTGGGGAGGATGATGGTGAGGATGACGGTGGTGGTGAGGATGATGATGATGGTGGGGAGGATGGTGGTGGTGAGGATGGTGATGGTGGGGAGGATGATGATGATGGTGGGGAGGATGGCAATGGTGATGATGGTGGTGGTGAGGATTGTGGTGATGAGGATGGTGATGGCAGTAAGGAAGATAGTGGTGATGAGTATAACAATCATGGTGGTGATCAGATGGCTATGGTGGTAATGGTGAGGAGGAGGGGGATGGTGAAGGTGATAATGGTGATGATGATTGATGGCAGTGGTCATCATTCACTACTGAGCACTTCTATTCTAGATGCTATTCCAAGCATTTCTATATATTATCTCAGTTCATCCTCACAACAACTCTGTGAGGCAGGTAGTGTTACCCTCATTTTAGAAATGAAGAAACTGGCTCAAAAACCACTTTTGTGAGTATTCCACCATGAAAAGGAGACTTAAGGTATTTCACATTACTGAGGCCGGCAGGGGGGCCCCAGTCGTTCACCGCCATCCACAAGCACTCCTAAAGGCCTTCTGTGTTCGCAGACCCTGAGAGAAGGGTGGGAACCATGGTTTATTCAGGTCCTCCCGGGAGCTTCTCACTGTGTTAGATGTTTCACATGCGTTGTGTAATTTTATCTTCCCGTATCCCAGTAAGCAAGGTACTATTACTGTCTTTATTTTTCAGGTAAGGAAACTGAGTCTCAGTGCATTAAGAAACTTGCTCAAGGTCACACAGCTGGTGCCTGGTAAGGGCAGGGGTCAAACAAGTCATTGTGATCCTAATACCTGTGGTTTTTTTTTTCTGTAACCCCACACTCTCTCTGAAGATCCAGAGAGGTACCGGGTACATGCCCAATTCCTAGAGGACAGATTCTGTCATCCGCTTGGGCAGAGAAAGAGCTAAGAGTGCTATCCCCCAAGGCGAGCTGCCTCTCTGATGCACACCGTGAGCCAGGCCCAAGGAAGGCTCATTTGCATTACACAGCAGAATGGTTCTGAGCATGGGCTCTGGAGACCAGCTGCCAAAGTTTGAATCTCAAGTGTGCACTTACTAGTTGTGTGAGCAGGTTGCTTGACTTCTGTGTGCCCCTGTTTACCTGTTCATAAAATGGGGCTAAGATCCCATCGGGATGTTGTGAGGATTAAACACTGAGATGCATCCGCCAGTCATGGAGCCTGGGCCACAATAAGTCTTAGTAAACCGGAGCAGCCATGATCACCAACCTCAAATACTTGTTGACCTAATTTGACCTAAACGTGGGCCAGATAGGTATATGCATGGGCAGTCGAGCTTGATTTATTCACACCAGGGTAGCTTGACCCGCAAGCTCTGCCCCATCTCCATTTGGCAGCAAATGGGATTTTCTTAGCCGTGAGCACTCAGTTGGGTTGAACCCAAAAGAGCCCTTCCCAGGTCTCCTTCCTAGAGTCATGACGATAGGCCAAGTGTCCCAATAGCCAAATGGTAAAGCTGGGATTCGGTTCAGATCCCTCTGACTTCCGAGCCCCTACTCTTAACTACCATACTACCTGTCTTTTCCAATACGGTCCTAAGAGGTAAAGCACACCGAACAGCTAGGTTTGTAAATCCTGAAATAACTCCCCCAGGGGAGAACTATTTGAAGTATTGTTGGCTAGCGTCCTAAGGGACCCAGAAGGTTGGTGTTGCCACTAAAGACCTCACTGGTGAAGGATTTGCTGTGTGGTCCAGTTGGGAAGATGTGAAATGTCTAAAGAGGGACCTTGAAAGTTAGTCCCCACTCCTCCTGCCTGGTTTCTCAGTTCCTTTTGATAAAGGAAAGAAAGGACTGCATTTTCTCTTGCAAGGTCAGTTGTTTGTGTCTATTTCTGCAAGACTTTGTTACAAATAAAAGGCTTCCCAGCATGCATGGTAAATCACTCTTTCTCAGATATCCAAAATATGCAGCATTTTTAAATGAAAAAAAAAAAGAAGTTGTAATACGGGATGCATAGTGTGCTCCTGTTTCCAAGTATCGGTATCCAACCAAAAGAAAATTTGAAGAAAAAGACATGCGAGTGTTGAGAGCGTTATCCCGCATGGTGGGATTGCGTAGGACCTTTGCTGTCACTTGGTCGTTCATCAGCTACTGTGTGCCGGCCAGGGAAGCTAGAGCGGTGAACACTTACCACATCATGGGTGTCTGTAATGTTTGGGTTTGTGTAAGAGACACATAACTTTTGTAACCAGAAATATAATGAAGAATTGCTTCTTTTTCTCGAGAAGAGAGAAATCCCATCATGATTACAGCTCATCGTCAAACCCAGACACATGATCACACACTCCCTCTTCCCCTTCAACATCCTTGAGTCCTTCCTCTCCCTAATCCTCTCTGGATCCTACTCATGCTTTGATCCTTCCCCTTGGGTTCTTGGGTCACAGATTGAATCCGAAGGTAGCCACCCCAAATCCATGTGCCCCTATAGCTCATGCCAACGTCACCCAGGCCACCTCCCCCAACGCCTGCCATCTTGATGTCCTCACAGAACACCTCTCCTGATGCACCCTCCATATTTGCCACCCCAACCCTTACTCCCCAAGCCTCCAGTCGCTTGAAAGAGAAGGACAGACCAAGGTCTGGATTCTGCATCTACCACTTAACCAGCTCTGTAGCTCCACCTTGCTGAGTTTCCGTTGCCTCACCTACAAATGCAAACACATTTCCTTGCTGGGTTGTTTATAACGATTAGAAAGTATCACGAGTAAAACTCCTGGCATGGTGCCTGGCACACAGCAGGTACTTAATACTTGATAGCTATTATTATAATATTTCTGTTCTACTCTTGCATGCTGGGAATTCTCAGAAAGTTGCCTTGCCAGGGATCAAGGCCCCAGGCATGCACACATTCAGCTTTCTTGCTTTCTCTCTCTCTACCATCTTTTCTCCCTTCCCTCCAAATTCCCACTGTATTCTTGCTGCTTTCTCCAGATGCAGCTCTTCCCTCCCTGTGTCTCCCCTTCTCTGTCCCTTCCCGGGGAGCCTGTGCACAAGGTCCGGAATTATGACTTCTCTCCCTCTTATTTCTCCTCTTGCCTTCAAACATCTTGCCTCTCAAGATGGCAGTCCTTCCCTGGAACGTGCTGGGTCTTTAGCTCTTTTTCTACTACTGACACTCCTGTTCCACCTATGATCTTGAGGAAGTGTGTTATGTCCTCTGTCTTCATTGCAAATGCCCTACTCTGTTTTTGCCTCCTTGCTTTGCCCCTGCATGTACCTGACACGAGCCCTCCTGCCCTGGCAGCCCCGCCATCTTTCCCCAGCCTGTGTTCTCTCTGGTGCGCCCAACGCTCTTGGATCTCTTCCTGGAAACAGTCTCACCCCTTGGCTCTCCTGGACTGGCGCACCCTGCCCATCTCTCCTGACCTTCCCCATTTGTTTTCAGCAGCCCCTTTCACCTCTACCTGCCCCTGCCCGAGTGTCTCCTCCAATGCAGTCCATGGTCCTCCCCTCTCTCTTGTCTCCTTTCTCATGAAGAAGGTCTCCATCCAGGTGCTTCAACAACCCCTCCCGTGGCAGCAGTGGCCAAGTGGACATCTCCACAACCGTGCTGCTGGGAATGGTAGTACAGATTTGGTGCCACATAAGGCAGCAGGTGGGACCCCTGGTCAGGGCCACATCCGCCAGGAAGAAGGCTGCTTCCTGCTAATCTCACGAAGACCCTGGGTGGGTCAGGCTATCCCGGCTCTCTGCCAGCCACCCCTCCTGAGAGTCCTTCCAGTACCTCAAATTCCACACTCCTGAAAACCAGCTTGACAGCTCCTCCCTTCTCCCCAGCCCCCACACCACCCAACCTGTCTCCTCTATCTGGCAGTGGGGCCACCATCCTACCCCTAGAAAGAGCTTTCTCTCTCTCCTTTTTATCCCCATTCCTCCTACCCTCGTTTAGAACTTCAGCACTGAAGGCCTAGACGTCCGTGGGCTCTCAGCCTCTAAGAGGAAGGGATTTGGCCACTGGGAGACACCTGGCAATGTCTGGAGATATTTTGGTGTCACCTGGGCGGCTGGGGTGGAAGGTGCTCCTGGCTTCCTGCAGTGCACAGGATGGCCCCCAGCAGAGAATTGCCTAGCCCAGCCTATCAGTAGAGCTGCAGTTAGGAAACCCTGCTACGTCCTCCGCCTCTAATTCATCTCAGCTATTTTTCTGAAAAAATTTTTTTAAAAAAAGCAAAACAAAAAAAAACCCATCAGGGCAGTTCACTGCTCCGTCAGCACCTGAAGTCACAGCAACTCAGACGCTGGCATCACACTGACTTGAGCCCAAGGCCTGGCTCGGCCATCTGCCAGCCTGGGGGCACTTGGCCACCACAGGTCTCAGAGCCCCGCTGCCCCACCTGTCAAGCAGGGCGATGCTCAGGTGACACAGTGGGGAGATGCACTGACTGCTTGGCCGAGAGCCGGGCACACAGCACATGCTCGGTACACTTCTGAGACGTTTCAATCAAGTTTATACTCTTTAGGCTACTGTTCGAGCCCTGCTACAGATCCACCCAGCCTTCCCCTCCCACTCCACCTTCCGCGGCCTGCCTCACATCCTCTGTGCAGCCCAGTGAAGCGCAGCCCCTCCCAGCATACGCATGGCCTTTCCCTGGCTCCCCACCTGCCTCCCCCCCCGCCCCGCGCTGGTTTCCTGTGGCTGCTGTCACAGATACCACAAGCGCAGTGCCTTATTCTCGCACAGTCCTGGAAGCCAAAAGCCTGAAATCAGCTTCCCTGGGATAACGTCAGGGTTAGCTAACGAGAGGGTTAGCTGACAACCCTGGGGTGTCAGCGAGGCTGGGTTCTTCTGAAGGCTCTAGGAAAGGAGGCATTTCTTTGCCTTTCTGGTCTCCAGAGCTTTATTTCTCGCATTCCTTGGCTGGTGGCCCCATCCTCCAGCTTCAGAGCCAGCCGTGCAGCGTCTTCCCGGCTCTGTTTTCTCACATCCCCTATCCTCTGTAGTCGGATCTTCCCATGTGATTATATTGGGTCCACCCAATAATTATATTATATTGATTATATTATATTGATCCCAGTGATTATATTGTTGTCCACCCAGGACAACCCCTGGCATCTCAAGGTCTTTAACTCGGTGACATCTGCAAAGCTCCCCCTGCCCCGTAGGGTAACATTCACAGGCTCCAGAGATTAAGACATGGGGATCTTTGGGGGCCACTATGTAGTCTAGCCACAGCTTCCATTCCGAAATGCCCTCCCCTCCAACCCTGAATTCTGCCCACCCAGCAGTGCCCATGCTCAGGGGCTCCTCGGCCAAGTAGCCTCCTTGATCGATCGCTCCAGGCAAACAATCGCTCCTCCTCTATGACTCTCACACTCCCGCACTCCGTCAGCCGTCACTTACATGCCACACGGAGCCACTTTTTTCCATCAGACAGTTAGACCCCGTCTCTCAGACTGAGCCTTGAGGAATGGCTTCATAGCATCCCCCACCCCTTCCCCACACTCAGCTCATGGCTTTGCACACGGGGCATTTAGTCGATAGGTGATCTGTTGATGGGTTTTATTTTCCACCTTCAAAAAGATACTGGATTTGAACCCATTCAAGGCTGACCAACCATTTTAAAAACACACATTGGATGGCAACTCATGTCTTGATGGGAGGGCCATGTTGCCCACATCCACCTGTGAGCAAGCTCTGGCACAACATTATGCGAAAGCAAAGGAGGTGAACTGAATTGATACTTACCTTCTTGCTTCTCTCTTCAAGGATTGACTTTGTATCTGGAATATCTTCTGGTGTACTATAAAAAACTTACAAGCCAAACCCAGGAGCTTCAGGTAATATTTTAACTTTGAAAGTTCATTTCGGCCCCTCCTTGGCATTTATATAGTACTGTGCATTTTAACCCTGTTTTTTCTCTGTTAACTAGTCCGTCCACTTTCTCCAAGACGTGACATGATATCTCCATTTGACACAGAAAGATTCAGACACGGTGGCTAGGATCTCCCGGGAGGGCAAGGGAAAAGACCGGATGCTTGTTGTCTTCTGTCAGGATGATCAGAAAGATTTAAATGCCATCAGATATTGAGAATTATGCCTCTTAAATACACAGCTTCCCGTAATATAGGGAGCAGAGTTACCAAGAGTTACGTAATGTCCACATTTTAGAGGTAAATGATCCTTAGGGATTGTGCCACTCTGCAAGCAATTGCCATAACAAGGCTTGGTAACAAACATCTACAAAACTTTAGTGGCACTCCGCAATCGCTGTTCACTGCTCACATGTCTGGGGTCAGCCACTAGGTGGGTACACCCATCCTGGACAGGCTTGCCCAAGTGTCTGGGTGTTGGCTGGCCCTTGGTTGGTCTGGGCTGGCCTCAGCTGAAGCAGCTGGACTCGGCTCCACCTGTCTCTGTCCTCCAGCAGGCTAGCCTGGGCATGTTCCCATGGCGATGCAGAAGTACAGGAGAAAATGCAGCCCAATCATGGAGTGCTTTCCAATTCTCTGCAGTGTTAACATCCCATTGGCCAAAGTAGGTCACATGGCTGAGTTCAGTGTCAGAGCAGCATATGAGTGGGCACTGCAAGGTACATGGCCAAAGGCATGGATAGAGAGAGGGTGAAGTATTGGGACCACCATCGTGAGCAACTCCAACAGGCCATCTAGTCAGAGGTCAACAGATGTTTTCTTTTTTTTTTTTTTTTTTTAAAGATTTTATTTATTTGACAGAGATAGACAGCCACTGAGAGGGAACACAAGCAGGGGGAGTGGGAGAGGAAGAAGCAGGCTCCCAGCGGAGGAGCCTGATGTGGGGCTCGATCCCACAATGCCGGGATCACGCCCTGAGCTGAAGGCAGACGCTTAACCGCTGTGCCACCTAGGCGCCCCAACAGATGTTTTCTAAAGCAGAGGGCCAGATGGTCAATATTTTAGGCTTGCAGGCCGTACAGTCTCTGTCACACCTACTCAACCCTGCTGCTACAGAGTAAAAGCAACCATGGACAGTACGTAAATGAATGAGCATGATGGGCGTGGCTCTGTTCCAATAAAACTTTATTTATAGAAATTGGCAGTGAACCAGATTTGACAGGACTCTGTCAACCCCTGATCTAGTCCATTCTTCTTATTTTACAGATATGAACATCGAACTTAGAGGCTAGGTGACATTTCAATGTCACACAGCTAGTTGATGGAAGAATCAAGACAAAAGCTCAGGCCTTCTGACCCTAGCTCACTGCTTTTTCTCTTCCATTCAGCGAATAATAACTAGTAATTCTAGCTGCCGTTAACTGAGCACCTGCTATGTGCTGAGCACTGTGCTGAAAGCGTTCCATCACCATCTCACTTAATCCTTACTCTAAGAGGCAGATACTATTCTTTCGCTCATTTTCTAAATGAAGAAGCATCTAGAAAGAAGTAGAGCTGAGAGTCTATCCAGATCAAGAGTCTGAGTTCTTAACCACTCTACTGCTTCACCACCAGAAACTAGGCTAAGCATAGTTTTTATGTGATTTTAAGAAAGTTGTGTGTAAACCTTTGTACCCCCAAAGGTAAAGAACTTGTAAAAGAAAAATGTTGAAATGACTCCTTTAGTTAGGCCTGTCCCCCTCATCCGCTTCCGTTTCCTTTCCTCTCGTTTCAGATCAAGATCCACAGTTCTCAGGAAACTCAGCAGTCTTTCATGCAAGAGAAGCTGCGGGAGCATCTGGCAGAGAAGGAGAAGCTGAATGAGGACAGGCTGCACCAAGAGGAGAGGCTGAAAGCCAGAATCAAGCGGCTGATGGAAGAGAAGGCGGTAAGGCAGTGCCTGTCATTTTCTTTACTCCTGGAAACTGATGGAATGGCCTTTTCTGAAGGCATATACTTGGGAGGAGAAATCTCAGCAACTCCTTGTTTGATGCTATGGAAGTAAATTAATTAAATAGGTGAGTCATGTTGGAGGAACTCACATGACGCTTGAATTCTAAAACTCAACTTGAAACGGCAAAGTTATTGAAATTCCTGGAAATGGTACCTTATTAGCTCAGATGCCGCAGTCGGTTCACCAAGTTCGAGTTATTACTGCCGGTCCCGGTTTGTAACCGACAGACCGTCTCTCAGTGCGTGCAAGACCAACCCCACATTATTTCCGTCTTCCGCTCTCTCTTGATACGTATCATAGGAAGCGAATGGCCAAGATTGCTACCGACTTCTCTAAAAACCAAATCAGTTATAAGATACTTTACAGGAGCCCCTCTCAAACTTAGAGGTGCCCAGGAAGCACCTGGGAAGGCTGTTAAAATGCAGATTCTGACTCGGGAAGGTCTGGGGCAGAAACTGGCATTCTGCATTTCCAGGCAGCTCCCAGCTGGTGCTGCGAGCACAGGTCTGCAGACCACATCTTCAGCAGCAAATCTTAGAGGAAGGTTTGCCCAGAGTTGCCTGAGAAGCACCAGCTGGACACTTGTTAGAAATACCGATTCTCAGGCCCCAGCCCAGACCCACTACATCAGCATCTCTGGAGAAGGTCAGGAAACTGCATTTAATGAACCGATTCTCATCTTTGTCCAAGAGTCTGCCCTTTGTGATATTCACGGACTGCCATGAATTTTTAACTACTTCATTGCCATCACCCTAGATGAGTGGCTCATGACTTTGGCTGCACTTTTGTCATCTAGGAGATTAAAAGATCCTACTGCCCTGCCACTCTCCTCCCGCCCCCATCCCCAGGTTCTGATCTGATTACAGTGAGGGTGTGGCTCATGCACTGGGATTCGCAAGTGCTCCTGGGCGGTTCCAGTATGCAGCCATGGTTGAGAACCACAGCCTGCTGCCCCTGCTCCCGCCCACCTGAAGACAGCAGCCCCAGATCTGCTGGACCCCCCTCCTCCCCTGAGGAGGACTGCACCTGACACTCTCTCCACCTTTCCTCAGTCACAGCTTGGTGACTTCTGGCTTGGACCATCCCTCCCTGTCGCACACACCAGCTCTGCAGACCTCTCCGCCTTGGTCAGCGTCTGATTCATGCCCAGTTATCTCAAGAAATCTCTCTCCTCCTCCTACCTCTTCTTCTGCTCACCCCTTTCTGCTTTCTATGAAGGAAAAGACTAAAAAGGGAAGAACCATCTGGCCAAGATCGTATGTGGTCCCCTGAAGGCAGTATTAACAATACCCTTAAATCAAGGCGAGCCCATTTTGAAGGTCAGTTCGCCATGGAGAAAGCCAGTGTCATTCAAGAGAGGAAAACAAAACCGGAAAGAACTGAAAATCTTCAGAGTCCACGCAAAGCTCTCCACCTGCTTCCTTTCTCCTCCCTGATTACCCTCTTCCTTTCCAAATGTCTTATTTTACTTTTAATTTGGGGTTGACTTTTTCCACTGAGGGTGTGCAGTATTTCAGTCCCACCATGTTCAAAGCAACTTGGGCACCAGCCTGCGCCTCCCAGATGCCCATTTATAACCTTGATCCTGACGCAGAAAGGGTTTGAAGGGCTGGCTTCAAACCCCCTTTAAACAGAATGAACCTCAGAGCACACCACCCCAGCAAGAGGGGAAAGCACTGTCAGGTATCCACCCAGCCAGTACCCCTGCCCGTGGTCATTAGTGTCCCACCGAGGGTCACCACTCCCCAGATGCTTCGTAGATCAACTTGTCCCAAGGGACTCATCTGAACGTACTGTCCCAGACTTAACACCAGGGGTCCCAATTTTTTTTTTTTTTAAGATTTTATTTACTTGAGAGAAAAAGAGAGAGAGAGCACAAGAAGGAAGGGCAAAGAGAGAGAGAAGCAGACTCGCCACTGAACGTGGAGCCTGACGCAGGGCTCCATCCCAGGACCCTGAGATCATGATCTGAGCCAGACTGAGCCACCCAGGAGCCCTGCAGGGGTCCCGATTTTAAATGAAACTTCCTTACACCATAAGACACCATCACCCCCACCCTTTCTAAAAATACATGTGTCAAAATTCACGAATCAAACTCGTTCTCATGAATCCTCACTCATTTGAATACCATTTGAATAGTAAGCAATTCTCGGTTGCTTTATGAAGCTAATCCTTCTTTATTATGACCTGTTAACATGTACTTGACGTGTGCACTCTCATGGGTTAGGTCAGGGTCAGCAAACTTTTTCCATAAAGAGCCAGCTGGTATATACTTTCAGTTTTGCGGGACACGCTGCTCTGTCGTGACTGCTCAGCTCTGCTATTGTGAGTGCAAAGGCAGTCACAGGCAATCTACAAGCAGTGAGCAAGGAAGTGTTCCAATAAAACTTTATTTACAAAATGCAGACAGCAGGCCAGATTTGGCTGGTAGGCCATAGTTTGCCAACCCCTGGTTTAAAAAACAGGCTCTTGAGTCAAATGGACCAGGGTTCGAATCCCTGTCCACGTGATTTGCTAGTAAATTTGGCAGATTCCTTAATCCCTCTAAGTCTGTTTCCTCCTCTGCAAAGTGGAGATCACAGAAGAAATGACTGACCCATATTAATGAATGGTGATCACATGCCAAATGGTCCATGTTCAGTCTCTCATCTGCCCCTCACATTCACCCAGCGCAGGAAGCACTATTACCATCTCCATCGTACAAATAGGAAGACTGAGGCATCTATCGATTCTCACCTTCCTAAGGCCATGCACCCGGAAAGGCCCGACCTGGGGCTCTGACCTGGGCCTGCCCGCTCTGGATCCCTTGCTCCTAGCCACCCATGGGGTTGTTGTAGGAGTAAAGGGCTAGCCCGTGCAATGACTGGCACAGAGTCCAGATTCCTGCCATGGTAACTATGTCTATTAAACAATAGTCATTGACTTTCAGGTTTTGGAGGAAAGCATTACTCAAGAGAAGAACAGAGCAAAAGAAGCATTAGAAGAAGAGCAGAAGAGAATCCAAGAGCTGGAGAATCGCTTAGCCCGTCAGAAGAAGGTATGCAGCTGGGGGAGACAGAGTCGGCCTGAGCCCAAATCAAGGTCACGCACCCAGAAGGACCAACCTGGGGCTCTGATCTGAGCCTGCCCACTCCGGATCCCTTGCTCCTGGCTGCCCAGTCTCCCCCGGGGGGTTGTGGTGAGCCGCGAAGGGCTACCCGTGCAGGGCCTGGCACGGAGCCTAGGTTCCTGCCATGGCAACTATGTCTGTTAAACAGTGGTCATTGGATTGCAGGTCTGGGAGGAAAGCATTACTCAAGAGAAAAACAGAGTGAAGGAAGCATTAGAAGAAGAACAGACCAGAGTCCAAGAGCTGGAGAATCGCCTAACCCGCCAGAAGGAGGTATGCAGCTGGGGGAGACAGTTGGCTCAAGCCCAAATCTGGCTTGCAGGCCCTGTGGAAGTGAGTTCTGAACCATGGATGATGGGGGTAGAGTGTGGCAGAGCTTTCCTCCAGCGATCTGTCTTTGGGAAGGTTCGGGTACTCTGGGAAGCAGTGGGGCTCAAGAAGAGAGCCCTGGAGTCATAACTTTGACAGCCAGTTAGAAAAATTGTAAACAGCAAAAATACAGACATAGATAGGACTTGGGAGACAGTCGGGGCTGGTGACACAGGCATCTCCTGCATGGAGATTGTGGCCCAAAGCATAGACGTGGAGGAGGTACAGGGTCCTGGGACTTCAGGGCTGTGTCAGTCCTCCAACAACATCCTAAAATCATCCAGCCCTCAGCTCCACCGTCGAGGAATTTTCTACAGGCCAGGGCAGCCTAGTGGTGATGCCTCGGGCTGGCAGAAAATTCTTCCTTTAGTTTAAGCACAAGCAAACTCTTTCTCCCAGGAGACATCAATCCCCCACTGGCCTCCCGGGCTCCTGCAAGACCTGTCCACCTCCTTCTCTGCATGATAACCTTTTAGAGTATTGAAAATAGAGACACCTGCTCCTGTCCAGACCCGAATGCCCTTATTTCTCCTGGAGCCTGGCCTTGGTCCCCTCCTCTGGCCTGCTCCGTTCTCCAGAAGGCACAGATTGGCAGCTCACTGGCTGAAAAGGGCCTGAGGACATGTTATGTTTGGCCCCCGAGTATTTTATTTTGAATTCATAACATTTAACTTAAAAATCCAGATTTCCATCCTCTCCTGAAAAGTCAGAAAATCTGGCCCCATTTCTGCTTGGCAGAAGTGGACGGGAGCCCAACCAAGCAGCAGCAATTTCCCACCATCCCCACCACTCCCTGTTGTGTTAAAAACAGCCCACTTCCTCGCTGGCACCTGTCTGGCCCCTGTAGACATCTGAGTTTGCAACCCCTGCTCTGTTTTCTTCCCAAAGTGCGGTAGTCAGAACCTGACCCGGTGACCGTTGGTGGCCCAGGGCAGGACTCTTCTCGCCTGTTGAAGATTTTGTACTTGTACTGATGCTCCCCAACCAGCTTTGGGAAGAGCTCTATGACATCGTCAGCGCAAGCTTATCTTGTGGTCACCCTTGGACCTCGGGGTCTTTTTCACGTACTGCTCTCATGAGCTCTTGCACCCTAAGGCAACACAGAAAGGTGAAGAGTACAGGCCTTGCAGCCACATGCAGGTTCAAATCCCGGCTCGACAACATTCAGGCCTCAGCAGATCACTCAGGAGCCCCCTCCTCTCAAGGTGGCTGCGAGCGTTGGCGGTCATGCGCAGTGAAGTGTTCGACCCAGAATTATTGCTCAGTCAGTGTAGCTGTTAGAATTATCACAGGCACTTCTTTCCCTATCGGCCCCCTCCCCATCCTCACTGCTCAGAGTGAAGTCCTGGCCCACCCACCGCTGCGGGAGAGACAAGGAGGCAGGCCAGGCAGAGCCCGTGTGATCCCATCTGGTCCAGGGAGGGAAGATGTTTGTGTGCTGGATGTCACCTGGGGTCACCTGTATGGCTGTGCCTGGCGGCCTGTGTAAACAGTGTCACTGAGGCCTGGCCCTGAGTTATATCTCCAGGGGTGGTGACGAGGAACAGAATCTCCCAAGGGTTCAATGGGGCCAAATGCCACCGAGAGGTCAACATTTCAGCTCAAGGGCCCAGGGAAGGCCCTTGAATTTAGAGATTTCGAGGTCATGGGGGACTTCAGGAGAGAGATTTAAGGAAGAAGGCAGAATGGGGTCAGCCTCACTGCAGGGAGGAGCTGTGGCCGGGTCACCCCAAGCCTAGGAAAACAGCAGCCTTACCTCTCCCGGCAGAACCTCTCTGTGGTTTCTTGACGGGGAAATCTGAGATTAACAGTCCCAGACACAGACTTTAATCAACCTCAAACATTATTTGATTTTTCTTTTTATTAGACCTTCTGCCACGTGATCAGATGAATCTTTAAGGGCAACAGAATGCTAGGTCATAATGCGGTTTTGAGGTAACGTTAGAGGTCGTCTCCCATTACCTGCCTGGGAACGTGGGAGCAAAGCGGCGGAGGGGGCCAGGGCCCGTGCGTGCCGAGTCGTGCAGGGACAATCTTCCCCTTAGCGCCGCTCTCAGCTGCAAAGGAGCTGCCGGCAGCAAAGTCGTGAGCATAGATGCGAGCTCAGGTGCAGTGGAGCCGACCCTAAGTCACCGGAAAGTGCTCGGAAGTCTCTTTCACAAATTACAGGGAACCCCGACGCCCACCTCAGATGTTCAGAAGCACGAGTCTGCCAGCTCCCATGATGCTGCTCTTCTGCTTGCCTTAGGGCTGATATTGGAGCAGCTGAGCGTTGGGATTTTCTTAAATGACCTCACTGCAAAATACATAGCATTTCAGCCAGGCTCATGTGGGCGAGCTAATCTGGGACCCTAACCACGGGTTACAATGGAACCCATGTTCCAAGTTCCAGACATCTTACCGTCCAGCTGGTACTTAGACCTCAACCCATTTGAAGGCTCACGTGCTCTTTCTTGCAGTGACTGGAAACAGGGGCCTTGTGGGCAGTTCCTACCCTTTCGGGTTGGCGTTAACCATTTACTTCCTAAAACAAATTCCTCGAGCAGGAGCACCGAACCACACTTTTCTCCATACGCCCTCTCCGAGCTCCACGTGTGAGGTCCACCCCCACCCCTTCTAGAAATTGGTATGTTGCCGCTCATGAATCTAATACGCTGTCCCACATCTCGAAACCCGATTCTCTTTAAGAGATTTATTTTAATAATAGGACATCCATTATTAATGAGATTCTTCTTCTTCTCAGAGCGACTGCCTGGCGCAGTGATAAGAGCTCAGACTCTAAAATAAGACAGACCCTGCTCCCTCTGCTCACGTGCTGCCTGCCGGGGGCCTCTGGATGCGGGCGGTGGGCCGTCCTCCGCACGGGGCTCAAATCCTGACCTCACCACCAACACACTGCATGACCCCTGGGCCTTCCGCAATTTTCCGTTCCTCGGTTTCCTCATCTATAAACTGGGGCCACTAATTCCTCTGCTAGGGTCGCCGTGATAGGGTTCACTGTGTGTGACATGCTGGGCGAGGGCTCCAGCACGGATACCCACCCCCCAGCGTGGGGGCTACTACCACTATTAGTAGGATGGCCAGAATGAGCAGCCCTCCCCCGCACTGGGAAGGCAACCAAAAAGACTGGTCGTTGATTTTCAGGTTTTGGAGAGCAGCGTGGCCCATGAAAAAAGGAAAGCAAAGGAGGCTTTAGAGACAGAGAGGAGAAGAGCTCAAGATCTGGAGAACCACTTGACCCAACAGAAGGAGGTACGAGGAGCAGAGAGATGAATGGGTCGTAGGAGCCAAACCCCTGCGGAAGGAAGTCCGAGGCCAGACGTGAGGCCGTGGTTCTGTGCCCCGATGGAGAGTTCGGCAGGCCAGTGGGCAGGTGCTGGGCACACTTCCGTGGGAAGTGGCCGACGTCATGTACAGCTTACAAGCTGTATGACCTAGGGCAGGTCACTTAACCTTCAGGGCCTCAGTTGTCTCCTCTGCAAAATGGGAGCAGTAACCGTCCCTGCCTCGCAGGATTAAATGCATAGAGACAGAGGACTTAGAGCTGCACCCTGCACATAGCCGGCCCTCTACATAAGCATTTCCCTGCTCAGCCCAGGGCAGAGAGACGCGCTCCAGCAGGGAACCCTTGGGTCGGGGGCTGGGTCAGTCCCTCAGCGAGAATCAGTAGAAGGACACTCACTCCCAGCTCCGGTCTCCTGGTTTCACAGACTTTTTGTAGAGACACAAACAGTTGTGGAGTAAGATGGTGTAGACCGATACGTAGCAAGCTGGCACAGCAGTCCCACGAGTAAGTGCCAGAGGGCCGGAGCGGAGGACAAGAAGTGCACCCTGGGGGAGAGCGTGACAGTGGTGTGGGCAGCGAGCGCCATGCCTGGAGAGCACTGGAGACATCCACCTCTAGCCACCTCCAGCAGCCTGGGGACTGGCCCCCCAGCCATACCGGCCTGGAGCCACCAGGAAAGACAGGGTCCAAGGCTGAGAGGAGGGATGTCGCTCGGGTTTAACCCAAACACCCCAACCGCCCCCCCAAGAAGTCAAAGAAGGGCTCTCAGGAGCTGGCAGCCAGGGGGAGAACTCAGTGACCTACAGTGGCAGCTCTGTGAGCTGGGCTCCAGGGACACAGAGGGCACAGACATGGGCTGGCCCTCAGGGAACTTCCAGAAACACAGTAATGACTCCATGAATTGTTTCATTCTGTGTCATTCATCATCCACAAATGCTTCCCGAGCCCCCAGCATGGGCCAGGCCTGTTGGATGTTGGGTGTTGGGGATACCACAGTGCGCGAGAAGGACCAGAGCCATGTCCTCCCAGAGCTTCCATTCTAGGCTGGAGGGACAGACAGCACGTAACCAAGTGCACATGACAACTCCAGGGCCACAAGCCTGGGGGAAGATCAAAGGGGTGGGCTAGAGAGTGGCCACGGGGTGGGGGCGGGGGTGGGGGCAGGCTTCTCTGAGGAGGGGACATTTGAGTGAGACCTGGAGGGGAGAAGGAGCATGAAGAGAACATCTGTGGGGAAGAAAATGCCACCGGGTCAAGTGGCCCAGCTGCAGAGTACAGGGACCTCCCTTAGCCAGGGGCACAGGGGCAGTGGGGTGAGGAAGGAAGGAAGCTGGAACAAGATGGAAGGCAGATGAGGGGTCCAGGGAAGAAAGCCGGAGGGAGACACAAAGGGGGTAAAGCAGGAAGGCTTGGTAGGCGAAAAGTGCCGATTCTGTTTCAAATCCCAGCTCTGCCCCAAAGTGCTGTTTGACCCTGGGCAAGTGCCTTGCCGTCTCTGTGCCCCCATCCGTAACATGGGTGTAGTGACAGAACTACCTAGACGTCTGTTGTGAGGAGTCAATGTATTCATTAGGAAGCACCTGCCCAGGTGAGGTCAGCATCCAGGTGGGCTGGGGAGGATGGTGTGTGTCCAATCCAGGGTGGCAGGGGAAAGGGGGGGGGAGGCAGACAGTCCAGCAAAGACCTTGGCAGTGAGTTGTGTCAGCCTGTGCAGGGAGTGAGGTCAAACTGTTGTCAGCGGCTGTGCCCCGAGTGTCCCTTATACAGATGGGCCAGGGGTGGTGTCTTGGAGCATGGGCTCCTGCCGTGGTGCAGGGGACCCTGTGCCCGACTGAGTATGAGCGCAGAACAGGTCTCCGCCTCTGGGGAGGGTGGGGTTTTAATCAGGACCACACAGAAGTCAAGGTCCGGAAGCCGAGCAGCTGTATGGTTAGGGCAGGGCTCTGGTGTCCCAGCGTGCACCGCCACTCCCTGGTGGTGTGACCTCTGTGCATTACTCGTCCTCTTACTGGCTCGGTGGCAGCCGCCATGTCCTCACCTGCAGAATGCGGCTCCCTGGGCAGACGCGCTCCGGGGGTTTGCCGATGAGATGCACCGCCGCGCTCAGTGCCTGGTGCCGAGCGCTCGTGTTGCAAGCATTTCAAGCGGAGTCAGTATCATCACTACTTTCAACTGTGACTCGCCAAGCGGCGCAGAATCCCACGGGGCACGCAGAAGGGGGCCGGCAGCCTCTTAGGACTGGCAGGGTGGGGGCTGGACAGTCTCTAACAGACTTGGCAGCAGGCAAATGCCAAGCTCGTGCCGGGAGGTGAGTCAGAGCCCAGGTGGGGTGGGAGGCCTGTGCAGAGCGGGGCAGGGGGGATGGTGGCCGCGGACACTGTGCTCAGATGGCAGGGCTGATGGAAAGACCGTCTTTTTCTCCAGGGCCATGCAGCCCCAAAGCCTCGTCCTACCCCCCAGCACCGCATTCCCTAGTACAATTTTCATTTTTCTTTTTGCCAAATAATGTATGTTCACGCAAGAAAATGTAGAAGATACAGACTAGCGAAAGGAGGAAAACGTAAATTGCCATAATCCCAATCCCCCAAAATAACCGGTATTTACATTTCAGTACATATCTCTTCAGGCCCTCGCCTATGCATACATGCATATATTTAAAGTATTTTTCTGTGAACTTTGTGTTTGTATGGGAGCACCACTGCAAGGATTCCAAGCTGCAGATTGAGTTTTCCAACCCCCCTGCTCTGTGTGCCTCCTGGGGCTCGTGTAGGTGAGGCTGGGCCTCGATCCCCAGCTCCGAGTCACCGGACCTGCAGGCTATGTGTTCTCAATTCCAGACTGTCCTGGACATCAATTTTTGAACCCAAGCCTTTGAAGGCTGGAGAGAGCCTGAAGCCACAGGCGTCTGGTCCTCTGGGACGGGAGGCGTCTCCCCCCACTTTGCCTCTCCTGCCCCACCTCCCAAGAAGCCAGGTACTTCCCAGCGGAGGGCCCACATTCCAGTTCAGTTAGTGGCTCAGTGCCAAACGCCTTGACCTGGACACTCACCAGCACGTCACTTCCTGAACACAGCCCCGAAATCCTGAACGATGAATAACCCTCTCTTTTATGCGGTGACTAACCAGACACGACCTTCAGGTTCTCGCCGCCGTGGCGGGCATGCCAAGACTCCCACCCCTCTCTCCCGTGAGCGTCCTGTTCCCTGAGCCCTTACTCCCAAGCCCTGACTCACTGGTCTGGGCGATTACTAATCCTGGCTTCCCTCATGGTGCCCCTTCCCGTCCTTTCTCGCATACACTCCCTCAAACCATTTGTCCCTGACTTCCAGATTTCAGAGAGCAGCCTCGCCTACGAGAAACACAAAGCAAAGGAGGCCATAGAGAAGGAAAAGAAAAAAGTGCAAGATCTGGAGAACCACATAGCCAAGCAGAAAGAGGTAAGAGTCTCAGAGAGGAGCAGACACGGACGCGCCCAGCGTGGTTAGGAGCAGGGCTCTGGAGGCAGGCGGTCTGGGTTCGAATCCCATCTTTGCCGCTTTCTGCCTGTGCAACCTGAGGCAAGTGTCTTGCCATCTCTGTGCCTACGTTTCCTTACTTACGAAATCCAGATGATGCCAATAGATCAGCCCCATCGAGTGGTGAGGCGTGATTGCTAACAAGCTCATAAAACACATAGAAAAGTGTCCAGCACTCAGTGAATGCTCTGTGTGTGTTGGCTGCTATTATTATTCATCACTGTTCCCCTCCTGTCCCTACTATCCCCGAACAGTGTGTGACCTCAGCTGCCTGGGGTCACAGAGGGGATGGCAGGAGATGGGTACCTGAATTTCTCATCACCTGGGCAGCAGCCTCTCCACTGGAACTTGTCCCCGTGGGTATCAAACTGCATTTACAGTTATTCGTGGGAGGAGCAGACGTAGTAGGAGTACAGGTTGTTGCCTGGGACCCTGTCTTAGGCACCTCCACACTGCAGGACAGAATTCAGTCCTCCTGGGTCCCAACAGTACAAGGGACACACACACACACACACACACACACACACACACACACACAATGGCTAATATCACAAAAGTCAAGGCAAGAGATTAAATGCACAACCTGACAATAGGGGGTTAAATTTAAATGCAGGTAAATACAATTTCAGAGGACTTTGAAGACCAGATGGGATGGAAAAAGGTCTTTGCATCTATTCACATCAGTCTTAGATCATTTTCTTTGAAGCCAGATTCCCAAACATTAGCATGCAGAGAATCACTTGGAGCAGGGGTATTGGGGGGGGTTAAATGCCCATTTCCTGGGCCTCACCCCCAGAGATTCAGATTCACCATCTATGGGGTGGACTCAGCAATGTGCATCTTTACCAAGCAGCCCCACGTGGTGCTGGTGCACTTGGCACATCCCTGCCCCAGAGAGATGAGCGTCAGTAAACCACATCTGCATAACGCATCAGTCCCGCTGCCTCTTCCTAAGAGGGACCTGGACCACCTGGAGCGTGCCCAGAGAAGGCAGACTGGAGTCGGGGAAAATGATGCAGGGCTTGTTGGCCCACGGCCAGTGCACTGAGGGAGGGCAGGCAGACGCTGCCGGCCCACGGAGCCCCGGGGGCGCAATCTGTTCACACACAGCCTTGTTTCTCCAAACGTTCACCGTAGATCTTCCATAAAATACTTCAGTTCAGAGTAGGAGGAAAGGAGACAGTAACATTTTTAAAGTAGATTAATCACGACATCAAATGGATCAAGGATGAGATTAATGCCCCCCCCAAAAAATGTATCAGTGAAATCAACAAGTGGTCAGTTTTTACTCTCACGGTTACAGTGAAAGGGAGGGCTCAGGTGGCTGCACAATTCTCTGGAGGAAAGTGAACCAGTGGCTCGTGGATACTGGGCCAATCTCGGTAGTCAACCCAGAGAGAATCTGTCCTAAGGGTCATGACACAGAGGACTCTGCTGTGTGTCCAACACCCTCACCAGTCTCAGGGAAAACAACAGTGACATCAGAGGGCGAGGTCTTGTGACAGCCCTCCGGGCAGACTGGTGGCATCACACCAGACAAGGAGAAACGGGATCCCTCCCCAGGAAGTCCCACGTACCAGGAAAGACCAAGGAAGGACAAGGTCAAAGACCCACCCAGACATAAGAGTCGCTTATTCACGTGCTGTTTTACTCGGGTGCACAGAAGAGCAATGGCATAAGAGAGAGGAGGAGAGCAGGGAGAAGAAAAATAAATCCAGACCCAAGCTCACAGTCAACTTTGTGGTCCTGTCCTTGAGTCAAAGCAGCTGAGCTGCTGGCGAGGAGCAAAGACGCCAGGCGGTGCGTTCGGCCCTGGGCAGCTTCACGGCCCATCAAAGAAGCCATTTGCTTGCTGGGGATTCCCCGAGACAGCTGGAGTGTTTCGCTGTGCGCTGCAGGTGACAGGCGGCCCTGTGGGATGCCTGCCAGCGTCCCCGGTGAGCACCTTCTCTGGCCAGGCCTGCACGTGGTCTGCCCCGGGATTTCTCAGCAGTCACCGTGACGTGAAGGCCCCGAAGAGAGTCAGATGGAGTTCAATGGTGATACGCCAAGAACGAAGCCCTCCCAGGTGAGGCTCACAGAATCGCATGACGAAAATGGAGTTTTCTCGTTGTTTTTAATCCATTTCCTGTCCCAATTATAAAAGGAGCAACTATTTACAGAAAATCACTCAGAAGAAGATTAAAAAGAAACTGCCCAGGGGCGCCTGGGTAGCACAGCGGTTAAGCGTCTGCCTTCGGCTCAGGGCGTGATCCCGGCGTTGTGGGATCGAGCCCCACATCAGGCTCCTCCGCTATGAGCCTGCTTCTTCCTCTCCCACTCCCCCTGCTTGTGTTCCCTCTCTCGCTGGCTCTCTCTACCTCTGTTGAATAAATAAATAAAATCTTTAAAAAAATAAAAAGTAAAAATAAAAAGAAACTGCCCATGATTTCCACTGAGCCGAGTTACCGCGAGTGACGTTTTGCTCTGCTTCCTCCCAGACCGTCTACATGTTGACCATTATTGCAGACATCGGCAAGCATCCCCTTATCCCAGAGTGATTTACCCTGTTACACCGTGCACACCGCCCGGGATGCTATATTTTAACTGAATACATTACCAAAATGTCTCTATGGCATGGAACATTCTTCCTCGACCTGCCATGGACGGCTGACTGGGGTTTGCACAGCGTTGGATGGACCCCAATTTTTTGACCTGTCCCCTAGGGTTGGGCCCTAAGGCTGTGTCTCACTTTCCACTCAGGTAAAAAAACACTTGGCTGAACAGCCCTGCGCGTCAGTCCTCGTGAATGTGTGCGGTTATGTCCTTAGGACAGATTCCCAAAAGTGGAATCCCGGGGTCACAGGATATAAACATGTTCAGCCTCTTGATACACGTTCCCAAGTGACCCTCCGAAAAGGTTGTGCCCGTTTCCAGTTCCACCAACAGCGTCTGAGAAGACCGAGCACGACATCTCATCGACTACTGTTTTGCATTGGATGAAATAATGTTTGTGAAAAGCCCGCACACAGTATGATTCCAAGTCTGTGACATTCTGGAAAAGGCAGAACTCTGGAGACAAGACCAGGAGTTGGTGGAGGGGAGGGATGACTAGATGGAGCCCAGGCGGTTTTCAGGGCAGTGAAACTACTCTGTACGATACCACAAGGGCGGATACGTGTCATCGCGCATTTGTTCAAACGCGTAGAATGTTCAGCACTGAGTGAACCCTTGCACAAACTACGGACTTTTGGTGACTGTGATATGTCAGTGCAGGTTTCTCAGCTGGAACAAAGGTACCATCTGATGTGGGATGTTGATGATGGGGGGGTTCTTCCATTGGGGGGGGGAGAGCATATAAGAGACTGTATTTTCCTCTCAATTTTGCTGTGAGCCCAAAACCGCTCTTTAAAAATAAAGTCAAGTAGGGGCACCTGGGTGGCTCAGTCAGTTAAGCGTCCGCCTTCGGCTCAGGTCATGATCCCAGGGTCCTGGGATCGAGCCCCACATCGGGCTCCCTGCTCAGTGGAGAACCTCCTTCTCCTTCTGCCCCTCCCCCACCCTTGCTCATGCACTCTGCCCCCCCCACTTGCTCAAATAAATAAATAATCTTTTTAAAAATTGAAAGTAAAGTAAATAAATAAAGTTCGTGAGGCCCCCACCCAGGACTGGTCACAAAGCTTGCATTCCGCATGGTCTGAGGAGGGGCTCCCGGAGGAGAGTAGAATTGGGAGAGTCCAGGACTGGAAGAGTGGATTCCAGGAGGAGGGATGAGGAGTGCACAGACGGGCGAGAAGAGCCCAGCTTGCCAGAGGCCAGAGGGAAGAGGGGAGGCTACCCCTCCAAAGCCAGGGAGGGATGTGGGGGAGGATGCTGAGGGCAGATCCCGTGGCTAAGAGGTGAAGGAGCTCATCACATTTATCCTGGAAAATAGATTTAGAGAGAGACATGACAGCCTTCTTCAAATATTTAAAGGGCTGTCTCATAAAAGACAAATAAAACTTAGTGCATTCCAGGTGACAGAACTGAGCTCAGAGACCAGAAATCACAAGGAGACAGTCTCAGCTGGAGAGAAAAGAGAGCTCTATAATAATTGGAACCTTCCAGAGAAAGCATGGACGTTGGGCTGAAAAAGGGACAATAACAGAATAGAGTTCACCTCCTCTCTGAAAATGGGGGGCCAGGGCTAGGGGGAGCAGCTAGGGTAAACATTCATTCCTGAATTTCTGTTAATTTGGTGTTTGCTGTTTGTCCAGGAAATAGACTTAAAAGTACAAAAAGAAGACATCTTAAATAGTAAACTAAATGACGCACTGGCCATGGTAGAAGAGGCTCAGAAAACCAAGACGGCCGAGAGCCAAAGAGCAGAGAGCCTCACCATGAAATTAAATGAAACGTTAGCTGAACTGGAAACCACCAAGACAAAAATGGTGAGTTGGTGCCTTCCGGAGACGGGAGACTCTTGGGAGACTCTTTCCCTCAATGAAGGATCACAAGGCCGGGAGAACTCGTGATTTAGCCCGGGGCTCTCAGCCTAGGCACTGCTGGTGCTCAGGCTGGATAACCCTTTCTTGTGTGTGGCTGGCCTGTCCATCACAGGAAGCATAATATCTCCCCGGGTCTCTACCTGCCAGACTCCAGTAACATCCTCCCTCCAGACATGTCAACCCACAGTGTCTTCAGACTTTGCCAAATGTCCTCTGGGGGCCAAAATTGCCCTCTGTTGAAAAGCACTGGTCTCGAATGAAAGGGGAACAGAGGCTACAATGCCCTCTCTCTAGGCGTTCTAAGATGTTGTAATACAGGGTCCTCACAGGATCAGGCTGAAGGACTGAGCAGCCCCAGACCTTAGTAATCCTGACTATTCCACAGACTTTAATGGTTTAAAATTTTAGCTCGGCATTCAAGGCCCTCCACCATCAGGGCTCAATACTGCACTCATTCGTCATTCATATATTCTGTGGTCTGTG
>NW_024425786.1:11030222-11262261 GCF_017311325.1 Ursus maritimus
ACCGCTCTTTAAAAATAAAGTCAAGTAGGGGCACCTGGGTGGCTCAGTCAGTTAAGCGTCCGCCTTCGGCTCAGGTCATGATCCCAGGGTCCTGGGATCGAGCCCCACATCGGGCTCCCTGCTCAGTGGAGAACCTCCTTCTCCTTCTGCCCCTCCCCCACCCTTGCTCATGCACTCTGCCCCCCCCACTTGCTCAAATAAATAAATAATCTTTTTAAAAATTGAAAGTAAAGTAAATAAATAAAGTTCGTGAGGCCCCCACCCAGGACTGGTCACAAAGCTTGCATTCCGCATGGTCTGAGGAGGGGCTCCCGGAGGAGAGTAGAATTGGGAGAGTCCAGGACTGGAAGAGTGGATTCCAGGAGGAGGGATGAGGAGTGCACAGACGGGCGAGAAGAGCCCAGCTTGCCAGAGGCCAGAGGGAAGAGGGGAGGCTACCCCTCCAAAGCCAGGGAGGGATGTGGGGGAGGATGCTGAGGGCAGATCCCGTGGCTAAGAGGTGAAGGAGCTCATCACATTTATCCTGGAAAATAGATTTAGAGAGAGACATGACAGCCTTCTTCAAATATTTAAAGGGCTGTCTCATAAAAGACAAATAAAACTTAGTGCATTCCAGGTGACAGAACTGAGCTCAGAGACCAGAAATCACAAGGAGACAGTCTCAGCTGGAGAGAAAAGAGAGCTCTATAATAATTGGAACCTTCCAGAGAAAGCATGGACGTTGGGCTGAAAAAGGGACAATAACAGAATAGAGTTCACCTCCTCTCTGAAAATGGGGGGCCAGGGCTAGGGGGAGCAGCTAGGGTAAACATTCATTCCTGAATTTCTGTTAATTTGGTGTTTGCTGTTTGTCCAGGAAATAGACTTAAAAGTACAAAAAGAAGACATCTTAAATAGTAAACTAAATGACGCACTGGCCATGGTAGAAGAGGCTCAGAAAACCAAGACGGCCGAGAGCCAAAGAGCAGAGAGCCTCACCATGAAATTAAATGAAACGTTAGCTGAACTGGAAACCACCAAGACAAAAATGGTGAGTTGGTGCCTTCCGGAGACGGGAGACTCTTTCCCTCAATGAAGGATCACAAGGCCGGGAGAACTCGTGATTTAGCCCGGGGCTCTCAGCCTAGGCACTGCTGGTGCTCAGGCTGGATAACCCTTTCTTGTGTGTGGCTGGCCTGTCCATCACAGGAAGCATAATATCTCCCCGGGTCTCTACCTGCCAGACTCCAGTAACATCCTCCCTCCAGACATGTCAACCCACAGTGTCTTCAGACTTTGCCAAATGTCCTCTGGGGGCCAAAATTGCCCTCTGTTGAAAAGCACTGGTCTCGAATGAAAGGGGAACAGAGGCTACAATGCCCTCTCTCTAGGCGTTCTAAGATGTTGTAATACAGGGTCCTCACAGGATCAGGCTGAAGGACTGAGCAGCCCCAGACCTTAGTAATCCTGACTATTCCACAGACTTTAATGGTTTAAAATTTTAGCTCGGCATTCAAGGCCCTCCACCATCAGGGCTCAATACTGCACTCATTCGTCATTCATATATTCTGTGGTCTGTGGGCAAGGAAGTAATGAGGATTCATCTGGCAAAAGAGTGCAAAGTGAATTTGAGAGGGACTGGAGTCTGAGACGCCAGCTCGGGCTTCGGCACACGGTGGCCGTGTCTGTAAGCCCAGAGTCAGAAGGACCTGCAGACTCGGGGTGGCACAGGACAGGCAGGAAAGAGTCGCTGTAGGGACAGACACAAGAGAAATGGCAGGACGTGAGAAATGATTGAAGGGACATGAGCACCAAAGAGAGGGAGGTGCTGGGCTTCAAGCTGGGGCACCCAGGGCGAGAATGGCCTGTGGGTGGCATATTGACAGGCCTATGGAGGTCAGACTGGCTCTTGGGGGGAGGGTCTGTCTTCTGGGGAAGGTGAAGAATTCAGACTGACGCGAAGGTGGGGTAGCGAAGTTCAAAAGTGCCCCCAACTTTTGGTGGTTCAATAGATTTGAGGGAGAAAGCAAGACAAGAGGTCTCAATTTAGAGGAGGAGTTTTCGTTAAAACGGTGTGCATGTGTGAGCTTCAGGGTCGGGGACCGAGGCCCAACGTGTCAACCGGGAATAAGGAGCAGGAGTCTGATGTCATCAGAGCTGAGGAAGATGTAGTCGGAGAAGCAGGAGGGGAGCTGGGATGAGGCATCGAGAAGCCCCGAGAGCAGTCTCAGGAAGGGCAGGGGCGGCTACGGGAAAAGGTCCAACTCACCTCTTGGTGATGATTGGGAATTTCTGCTTTCAAGAACTAGAAATTTGGGGCTCCTGGGTGACTCAGTGGGTTAAGCATCTGACTCTTGATCTCAGCTCAGGTCTTGATCTCAGGGTCATGAGTTCAAGCCCGTTGTTGGGCTCCAAGCTGGGTGTGGAGCCTACTTTAAAAAATAAAAAAAAGAAATTTAAAAAAGAAATATAAATTCATTCTCTTTTTCTTATAAAATTGTTCATTCGTTAATTCAACAAGTCCTTATTGAACAGCTAGGTCTACGTGCTGCAGGGGCGGGTCTAGGCACCGGGGCTGTGGGTACATCGGTAATAAGGAAAGGTCAGTTTCTGCTTTCCTGCAGCTACATTCTAGTGGGGATGGGAAACAAACGAGATCATTCACACGGCGATAAGCACATCATCGAAAATGAAGGCAGAGGATGGAATAGAAATGTCTCGAGCTGCTGCTTTAGACAGGCAGTCAAGGAAGGGCCCCTCTGAGGAGGTGACGTTGGAATTGAGACCTGAAACACAAGAAGGAGTCAGTCGTGCAAGGAGCTGGGGGGAGGAGAGTACCATGCGGGGGGGCACAGCATGTGCAAAGGCCCTGAGGTGGGTCCGAGTTCCGTGCCCGTGGGTGCAAAGGTGGCATATTGCTATTGTCGTCCTTGACGTCACACCCAGCTCCCGGGATCGCACTAACGACTTCCCTGTCTTCCCAGCTCATCATGGAGGAGCGGATTCAGCTGCAACAGCAGACAGTGAAGGCCCTCCAGGAAGAACAGAACTCACAGAAACACGGCTTTGAAACGGAAATCAGGGAATATAAGGAGCAAATCAAACAGCACTCCCAGACGATCGTGAGCCTCGAAGAAAGACTCCAGAAAGTGACTGAGCACCATAAAAAAATAGAAGGCGAGATTGCAACCTTGAAGGACAGCGACCCAGGTCAGTCCAAAGAGACGCTGAGAGGATCTTAGCGTTCAGGGTGGGTTCTGATTATCCCCTGGGTCCCAGTGGGCTGATGATGGGTCAGAAAGGGCGGCACCTCGCTTGAAAGCTCCTCTTTTCCCTAGAGGCACCATTTTCTTCCCATTACACAGCAAGGTTAGGGGCCCTCGAGGCCCAGGCTAGACAGAAGTCACAACAACGAGACGGGACGTCCTTTGTGCCGAGCCAGTGAGCCGGTGGAGACGCACAGGCTGCCAGGCTGCCGAGGGGCGTCAGAGCGGCGTGCATCGAGCAGTCTTTTCCACGTGAAAATATCCCATGCAGAGGCCTTTCAGAGCCTTCTCTCTACCCTCAGGAGTCTGCGACTTCGTCTAATGGCCTTTCCTAACCAGCTTTGAAAAGAAATCCAAAAGGGGCTGAGAAAAGAACTCAGGGTTGTGAGCGCGTACTCACCCTAAATGACAAGGCAATGCAATGCATTGCAAAGATGCTGAGCTCTCGGAGGAGAGTTCTGGAAGTTGAGCCTCAGGCCAGGGTTTCTCAGCCGCGGCACCCCGCGTGCCAGCAGCAACCCCCCACTCCAGTGTGACTACCAGAAATGTCTTCGGACATTGCCAGATGTCCCGGGGGGGGGGGGGCAAACTCGCCCCTGATTGAGAACCATAGTCCTGGTCTCCAGCCAGCTGACAAGCTACCAGAGCTCACTTCATGCTTTCATTCACTCAGTGCTCTTCTTTGAGCATCTGTTAGGTTCCAAGCTTATTCTAGGCACTGGGGACTCCGAACGGACAGGCCAGGCAGGGTCCCTGCAGTTCCTCAGATGGCGGCCCTGACAGGTGACCCAGGAGGAACAGGGCACCATGGCCCAAGCATGGAGTGGGACTCAGTTTCCCAACCCAGATCCAGGTCAGAGGGAGCTGGGACCCAAAGGGTGACAACAAAATAGTCACATTTAGCTCAGAATCTACCAGAAAGCAGACATTCCATAAGCACCTGGTGAATGAGTAAACGTGTCACTGAGGGTGAGGGTGGAAACCGGAAGGCCAGTGGGCTGAGGAGGAAGTGGGAGGAGAAGACAGGACAGGACTTGTCTGGGAGGAAAGGCGGAATAGGGAGGAGGCGTGGCCCGGTGGTTGGGGCTCCACCCCCTCGGCTTGCTGAGCGGCGCCAGCAGGTTCTGCCCCTCCTGTGCCCATTGCCTCCCCTGTAAATGGAGTTCATGAGCCCTGCCTCATAGAGTAGCTGGAAAGATTTCATGAGCTCGTATGTGGGGGGAGGGGGTCCCAGCCGTGCCACAGAACCCATGGTGGGGCTCATTAGGGGGAGAGGGCGGCATACAGGGACATGGCTAAGTTGGGAAAGATGCAGGTGTATTTATAAGCCCAGGGGAAGGAGAGCATCAGTTGCACGCGGACTGCAATGACACTCACGGGGCCCTCTGATTCAGCCCAGGAGGAGGTGATGCAGCGAGAGCCCCCAGCGGCGCCTCCGATGGAGAGCAGTGTCAAAGACGAAGTGTGTGACACCTTGATGTGAGTACCCGACGGGTGTGTGCACACCAGGCCAGAGACACCCCCCCACCCCGGCTTCTGGCCACATCATCAGAACCTGAAAAAAAGGAGTCGAGTCTGGGGTCTTCTTGCTGTCATTTGAATTTCTCGATCCTCTAGCAGGTCAGGATGGTGTCATGGAAAGATCCAGGTGGATCTATGATCGTATCTATGCAGATGTGTGGCTCTGGGCAAGTCACGTCCCCTCGCTGCACCTTAGCTTAAATGGCTTGTGAAATAAGCCAATACTTGCCATAGCTCAGCCTCAAACTGAACCTGGGATCCTCTGTCCTATCTCCGTGTACTTTTTTTTTTTTTTTTTTTTGCATCGAAATGAATTGCTGCTTTGAGAATTTTTAAAAGAGCATATGCTTCTCTCCCTTGCTGGGACTGGCGTCCGGTGGACCCACACTGAAGGAGGGTCACCTCGCATTTCTACCTGGCCCCTTCCAGGCACTGGGGACATCCCGGAGACTGAGGTGAGCTAACTCGGCCTGTCTTTGTGAGTTTCAGAGGGGATCTACTGACGGCTCAGAAGGAGATCCTGTCTCAGCAGGAGGTCATCATGAGGTTAAGGAAAAACCTCACGGAAGCCCACAACCGAATGTCAGATTTGAGAGGTCTGTATGATTGCCTGCCTCTCTTGACTTCCTGACCTGCTTTGAGAAAGGAAAGAACAGGCTTAAGAGTTGGAAAGCTTAGCATTAAAAATCCTGCTGACCTGCTTTCCTGGGCGGTCACAGCATTTGAGCATTTGTCCCTCAGTCAGCGAGACTGATGCCTTATCAGGGAGCCACGAGGAGCATTCTTAGAGGGCTTCAGACCTCTGCATTGACACGCAGCTTTCTTTTTGGGAAAAATCCCCTTTTATCTCAGAGATTTGTCTCTGGAGACGAAAGCTGGGAGTGAGGGCACAAATCCCAGCACCCCCCAGCTCTGGGACCTAGAGCAAGGTACTGTCTCCTCGCCTCCCCTTCCTCTGCTGCAAAATCACCTACAAACACCTGCTTGCTGGAGCTGGCTGGACATCAGGGGCCACCTACACTAGGGACCAAAGAGCAAGAGCCAGTCTAGCTGAATACTTTTTCTCTCTGCCCCCCCCCCAACCCTGTCCTTTTCCTTCTGCCTCCCCTCTTTGGCTTCTTATAGCCCTCTTCTCCTTCCCAGACCCAGCCTCCACCAAGCCAAAAGGCACAGGCAGGCAGGAGTCAGGAGACAGAACTCGGTTTGGGGAAGTCGAGGGAGGGTGAGGAGCACTCCTCTTGTCTTGTCCCCATCTCAAACCCAGTGCACCCCCAAAACCTTGAGTGGTATTTACTCCTTCTGGCTGTACTGTCAACGCCCCCAGGGCATTTATGGCTGATTTTTCAAAGAGTGATTGTTTTCATACTGAGGTATGAGAAAGTGTAGTAGCGAGCCTAGCAGGTCCCGTTCTAGAATCAGGAGACTTTGGACCTGGTTCTGGATCTGCTATTTATTCTAGTCCCGTGCATTTCGGCAAGCGCCTTTACCTCTCTGAGCCCGTTTCTGCATCTGTGAAGTGGGGTGTGCCGGTAACTCACTTGTAGGGTTGCTGTGAAAATCGGAGCTAATGCAAGTGTCTCCGTTTGGGTTCTGCCAGAGGCTGACCCCGAGACCAGAATGCTGCTGTGTGCAGTGTGTTTGAGAGGTGATCCTGGGAACCAGCCGCCGTGGGCGTGGACGAGAGGCAGGGAGGGGAGGAAGGCAAAGAAAGCTGTGGTGTCAGGCGGGGCAGGGCGGGCAGCTGGAGCTGGGGGGACACTGGGGAGCAGGGTACAGCCCAGCCCCCGGGTCGACCACCCCAGGGGTGAGGGAGCCAGGCTGTGAACTCCAGTCTCATCCGTGTCGGTTGGAGGCTGTTGCACCTGGCAGACCCCAGAGGCCGTGGAAGGAACACCCTTAGGCAAACAGATGCAGAAGCAGGCCACTGAAGGTCGACCAGGGAGCCCCAAAATGCCACAGGTACAGAGACGGAGCCCTGACCATTTTTGGAACGCTGGGGTCAGGCAGAGCTTTGTTTTCCTTTGCTAAGACACAGGCAGACCCCCTGGCTGTTACTAACGCTCCCTCCCATGGAGAATTCCTGGGGGGTGGACACGCCTCATGGTTCTTGTAGGCCTGGCCATCTCGGCTGTGGCCCTGGCATAGCCCTGGGGCAGGAGACCCCCTCACCAGCTTTCCTGTCTCTCCCAGGGGAGCTTAATGAAAAGCAGAAGATGGAACTGGAGCGGAACGTGGCGCTGGTCCAGCAACAAAGCAGCGAGCTGAGAGCACTCAAGGAAAAGATGGCGCAGCTGACCGGCCTGGTGGAAAGGAAGGACAGGGAGCTGGAGGTCCTCAAGGAGGCACTCAGGTGTGTGGGAAGGACCTCATGGTATGGGGAGCCCAGACACACCCAAGTGCCCAGGGAGCCTCGCACGCGGAGGTCATTCAGTAAATGTTAAAGGGATGGAGGGATGGAGGGATGGAGGGGTGGATGGATGACATGTGTTTCATTACTTCACAACCTCATCATTTAAAACAGGGTTTTGCTTAGTTCTGTGCCTCTCAAACATTCCTGCCCAGTATTCCAGGGGACAGGTCTCAGCTTAAATGCCACTTCCTCCAGGAAGCCCTCTGTCACTTACCCTCACCAAACATAGCCAAGGGCTCCTACTCTTTCCAGGGTCTCTCAGCCCCTACGCTCCATACGACCTAACACTTCTCACACAGCCAGGCTGCTATGGCCTACTTAATTGTCCACCTTCCCCATAAGGAGCCCCGCGTAGACCTTGCCTGCTGTTGACTCCCCAGCATTCACACAGTGCCTGGCACATAGGGAACTTTATAAGTATTGATTGAACAAATGTATAAACTGGGGTAAAAGAAGTCAGTTTAAAATAAATGTAAAATTTCGTCCTCATTCCACATTAATCTAAAAAATACATGTGAGTTTGCAGTTTCATCCACAGCTTAGCCTTATTTTGACATAAGAGTAACGTCTTCTCCAAGAAGGGTCGAGTAATCCACATCTTGTGACTACCCTGTAGCTTCATATGCCTCTTGGCTCATGGCCAAGGCAGAGTCACATAGTTGTTAAAGACACAGGCTGCCCGGATTCAAAGCCGGCCACCTTCTCTTACAAGCTTCATGGCCACGGGCAAATTACCGTGTGTTCTTTCCTTGCCTGGAAAATGAGGCAAGGAGAGCCTCCAGTCACACAATAAATGCCCCAGGAAATGCCCCAGCAGGTATCCCGCAGACCTGGTAAGGGAAACAAGGGTGGACAGGTGTCTACTGCCCTGGCCACGATTTTACAGGTCCCCTGAAACTAAATTCTCTAGGAATCTGTGGGCAGGAGACTTGAAGACCCGAAGGTTTCAGTGACCTGTGAAATGGAGTTCCTTTTTCTGTTCTGCCAGTGGCTCCAAAGGACACTCGTGGGTCCTAGAACCTCATGGTGCCAGCCGCCCTGCTGTCCAGTGACTCATCTTCTCTGCCCTAGGGCCTCCCAAGAGAAGCACAGAGTCCAGCTGTACAAGGAGAAGGAACAGAAGCCCAGGAACTCGGCCCAGATGTGTGACATCTCGGTGCAGATGGAACCGGTCCACACGGACATTCTCTGGAGCAGTCAAGAGGTGAGTGCCACCCAGGCCTGGCCACGCGGGGGGACAAGGCTAAAAAAGAGCCCAGTGATGCCTGTCTTTGCTTCTGAAAATACTTTCCTTCTAAGTTCCAAAAATATGACTTGCTTATGTGAAATGTGTAAAAAGAGATAGAGCCCGCCCTCCTCCCGCGGCCACCGGAGGTCACGGCTGTCGGCAGTTTGGCACGTGCGCCATCAGCCCTTTTCCTCACAGACACTGCCCTACCCTCGTACAGGCGTGACCCTGCAGTGTGCGAAGGTCGGCCTCAGCCCCGGGCTGCCCGCGTTCCATCCCGGGGTGGGACTCCTGCACCAGAAATGCTGACCTCAGAGAGGTAATCGTATGCCGGCTGCCTTGTCTGCAAAGTAGGCGTCATGACGGCCAGCACGTCATGGGATTGTAGAGAAATAAATTTTATTTATGCGCACGAACACACAGAAGCTATATATACATGTTTATTCAATGCATCTTTTTGCAAAATAATGGTATTAAGCCATGTATATTCTGCAACATGTTTTTGTCCCACTGAATACCGTGTAAAGGCTATCTTTTCTAATAAGTGTAAAAGAGCCGTTTTGTTCTTTTAATTGGGTGCATGGAATTCCACCGCATCCCTCTTGTCCCTCCTGTGTCCCTGCTCATGGACATCGAGGCTGTGTCTCCTTTCACATGTTGCTACAGTTAATATCCCTGTACATGTGTATGTGAAACAGATTCCCGGATGTGAAAATGCTGGGTCCAGAGGGCATCCCAAATTGGGCTTGATGGGGCCAGACTGTCTTCCCCAAGAGCCATACCATTTCTGCTCCACGCCTGTCTCTCGGGGGCTCCTCTCGGGGTGCCTGCCCAGAAGCCTTTGCACGCCCGGAAGCCCCAGCTGCACGGAGCACAGGGAGCGTGTGTCCGAGTGAGAACAGCTTTCGCCACGCTGCCCCCCGAGGTGGCACTCCCACTCTGCCCTGGGCTGGGGTGCGGGGCTTCCTCGAGGCCTCCGGTTTCCTGGAGTCCGGGGACATCCTTCTCCCCTTTGCTTTATGAAACTAGACAACAGGGCATTTCAGTAATGGGCTTGGGATTTTCACTTGGAAACAGGGCCAAATGTGTCAGCTTGCCTTCCTGCTCTCAAAGATGCCCTTCCCCTGCCAAACAGCAGCGAGCCAGCGCCGTGCACGGCTTGAACGAAAGGGCTCGGCGGCCCGGCCAGCTGTCCTTGGCACCATCGCTGTCCAGAGAGCGCTTTCGCAGAAGTCGAAGGGGCTCAGCACAGCCCCAGCCATCCCGCTCCCTGGGCTCCATGGGGCCGGGAGCGAGTCTCGCTGCTGTCTCCGACTTGTTGGAGTCCCGAGCTCTCTGTGCAGGACCCAGCCCATATTCATTCACTTGTTCAACAACCACTGAGTGTCTGCTGTATGCCAGGCCCCAGGGCTGGGCGCAGCGTGGCCCAGGGTTCCTGTTCACACCAGACCCCCTCCGACTCTGCACGAGTTTGCAAGGACAGATTGTTGACGGGACGCCAAGATTATTAGTTTCCCTTCTGAGGCAGGATTAACTGAAGAGGATGGGGGAGGGAGGCTGCAAGATAAAAGGGAAAAAGTATTTGTTCTTTCTCAGAATGGCTTTCCAAACCCAGGCTACTTCCGGCTTTCTAAGCCAGAGTGGGTCAGAGGGCTTCAGAGTTGTATGAGAAAGAATCTCCATCTTCTTCTCTAAATAAACAAATTCCCAGAAGAGCCATGAGGGTCACATCAGGCTCAGGCCTACTCTTCAGGCAGAATAAAGGCTATCACCCAGCCTCGCTGCTGCGGCTGCCCCGCCCCCGGGTCAGTAGACCCTACCCTCCTCTCCACACTCCTGCACACGTGCGTGCATGCATGCACACGCGCACACACACAACACACTCCTGGGCAAACACACATCCTCAAAGACAGCAAGGCCGGTGTGGAACCAACCTCGGAAGAGTGGACCGGCCATCCAAACTATAAACAGGCTGAAGGCAGTGTCAGGGTCAGGGAGGTCCTACTAAGTGCAGCCAGGGGTGGAGAGCCCCTTTCTTTTTGCTGCCGAGCCCTGGTCCCAGCCAGAAAGCTGGGACAAGCTCCTTCCCACTCCTGTTTCTGACCTCTATTCATTCAGGCGCCATAATTATCAACCGTCTACTAAGCTCGGGCGCAGTGCTGGGCCCTGGGAACACCACAGTCTCCAATGGAGACAAAGACTTTGCTCTCACAGAGCCCATGTGACTCATAGAGTCCGTTACTGGGTTTCAGGGGGGGCCTGAACCTCCAGAATCTGTATGCAAATTTTTTAAAAGATTTATTTATTTGAGAGAGAGTCGGGGTGGGGGGGCAGAGGGAGAGGAAGAGAGAGAATCCTCACGCAGACTCCCCACTGAGTGCAGATCCCAGGATCCTGAGATCATGACCTGAGCTGAAATCAAGAGTCGGGCACTCAACCAACTAAGCCACCCAGGCGCCCCTGTATGCAAATTTTTGTGTGTCTGGGAATTTTTCTGAAAGAAGGAACCTTGCATTCTTCTGAATCTGAAAGGTGGACATGATCCTTAAAAGATAGAGAAGACCTCTCCTTGTCTATGCCCTTTACAAGCCCTACTCGAGCTCTGTGCCTGGTGGCTGCCATATTGGATGGTGCCGTGTGGAACTGTTCCCTCATCCCGGAAACTTCTGTGGACAATAGAACCTCCAGAAGTCTCGGAGGAGGGTCTTCCTTTCTCCAGACCAACCGCGACCCAATATGTCACATTCCCCGTAGCAAATATTGAAGAGCCATCCTTATTACCAGTCAAGAAGAAAGTACCATGTGTTCTTATCTAAAAACGCCCCTCCTGGAGCAGAATTTGGTGGGATTATTCTGAGGCAAGACCCAAATGACAACAAATGGAAACCCAAGCTTAGAAGAATATTAGAAGAAAATATAAAACACGGGGAGGGAACATAGAGGGGGGTTTTATTTATAGATATGCTAAGTAGGTAAGAGAATTGGAAATCTTCCTAGATGTGACTTTATATTTGAAATGAAAAATTTAAATCCCTTCTGCACTGAAGCCCCTGACAGTAGCTTCCAAGGTATAAGCGCCCGGGTCTCTGCGAGTCATGAGTTGTACATGTTGCTTGGACTATAAGAGACTCTGACCCCTAACAAAGCTGTCCTCTGCACCCTTCTGGCCACAGGAACAATCCTTCAGTGATCTAGGGGCCAAGTGCAAAGGGTCCCGACATGAGGAAATCATTCAGCGTCAGAAAAAGGCCTTGTCTGAACTGCGTGCGCGAATTAAGGAGCTCGAGAAGGCCAGCTCATCCAGTAAGTTCCCTCCCTGCTGGTCTCCCTGTCCCGGCTCAGAGCCCTGAGCCCCAGACTCTAGAGGTCACTCTGGGCACTGACATCGGCCAGGACCACCGTCTTCTGTCCCATCACTTCATAGTCGAAAGGACGTTGTAATACAAGGAAAGATGGCAGGCACGATCTCAGAGTCAAGGGCAAGCCTTGATCTTAAATAAATGGGATTTCATGAAAAACTCACTACATTGTCCTTTTTCTTATTTCGCTGTGGCCTGGTGGGACGTTTGTCATGGACTAACACTGCAAGGATCAGCGTTGGGGAACCTTCTAGAATGCTCTCTTTAGAGGGGATCTGTTCTCAAGACACTGCACCTGTTGCTGGGGGGAGTGCTGGGCTAGGCCCCAAAAGCCGGGGTTCAAGTTCCATCCTTGTTCCTGTGGCTGAAAGTTCACCCGCCATGCCTCAGCACTGGCTCCTGGGAGGCACCAGCCTCCTACTAGCTGTGTGTGACCGTGGACAAGCCATTTACCTGTCTAGGTGTATTTCTCACCTGCTAAGGGAGGGCGGTGGACATCAGCACTGGCCTGCAAGTCAAGGTCCAGTAAACAGCAGCTGTGATTTTTTTTTTAAGACTTTATTTATTTGAGAGAGAGAGGGCACGAACTGGGGGGAGGGGGGAGAGGCAGAGGGAGAGGGAGAAACAGACTCCCTGCTGAGCAGGGAGCCCAACTTGGGGCTCAATCCCAGGACCCTGAGATCATGACCTGAGCTGAAGTCAGATGCTTAACCAACCGAGCCACCCAGGTGCCCCAGCAGCTGTGATTATTACATGCAATAACTTCTTCCTGACCCTTTCTTTTGACTCTCAATTATTTATTTTATAGATCCTAAGGACGACCTGACTGAATCCTATCTAGACTTAAAGACGGTCAGAATGGAAAAAAATGTCCAGAAATTATTGGACACAAAACCTGATTTGCCAACAATCTCAAGAATAGAGATCAGAGCGGTAACCAAAGAAAGTTTCTCTCTGCGGTGACGCGAGAAGAGGGTGGGCGTGGGGGCAGACACTAGCCGCGTGCCCTGGCATGGCCACGCGTGTCAGTGGCTTGGGGGCCAGACCTCCCTGGGAGGCCGGCGTCTGCACCACGTGCGCAGGCCTTTGCCGAACCAGAAGCCCCACGTCTGAACAGAGAGCTTGCTTTCCGTTCATGCCCAGCGTGTTAAATCTTTGCATTTGACATTGCCCCAGAGCCGTCTCGCGTGGGCCCTCCTTTCCACATGATGTGATAAATCCTGCAGAAAATAGTCAGCAGGCTAATTTTTATTTTTTTAATCTTTTTATTTTTTTTATTATGATATATTAGTCACCATACAACAGGCTAATTTTTAACATTATGCCATGAGTTTGCCTGAAGTTTGCTTTTTTGCGGCAAACTGAAAAGCATGAACACATAAAGAGTAGCTGGAGGGTTGATTAAGAAGACACAAGTTCTAGAGTCAGAGGGACCTGTGTCAGAATGCCAGCCCCGCCATCTGTGTGACCTCGGGCGGGCTCTTAGCCTTTCTGGGCCTCCCTTCCCGGCTGTGAACTGGTGAGAACCCAGAGACATCTGTGTTAAGTGCTTATCCCCGCGTCTGGCTCAGAGCAAACACTTAATAAATGATTATTGTTTAATAGTATTTAGATACTGTCACTCAAGAAAAACCTTCCTCTCTTAAGGGAAATAGTTTTATTTGCTAGGATTTTCCGAAGTAATTTGACTGTGATGCGGAAGGTGCCCTGTACCCTGAAGGGATGTTTGATGGGCGCCTCATTGACACCTGACAATGGACAGCTTGGCGCAGCGTCAATCCCGGGATCCGCTGGGCATGGCTTGCCGCCATAGCTGGATCTAAACCATGCAGAGGCTTCTGGAAGACGTAACGAAGTCATTCTATCTGTACCAACATTCTCCTGCACAATTTTTCTAGACATTCGCTAGGGATGTGAGTCTTCAGGAATGTGTTGGCTTCCTGGCTAAGCCCTCATTCTCTGAGGTTGGAAGTAGAGGGACAGTCTCCAGGTGGGGAGCTCAGCTGGCTCTCATATCCTGAGCTGCTTCCAAGATGTACCTTCCCCCTACCACTGACCCTATGCCACCACCACCGCCACAGAGCAGGAGAGCCCCCAGCCCTCCCAGAAGACCTCAATCCTCCAAGGTTGGCAAAAATGCAGATTAAAAGAAGAGAAGGAGCAGGAGGAAGCCTCGCTGACATCTACTAAGTTTTTGCTGTGTGCCAGGCACTGAGCTAAGCTATCGTTTGTCGTTCAGCCAGTCATCATTCAACCCTCACGACAGCCTCGTGTTGGAGTTACTCTCATGATCCCCGTTCTTCAGATAAGAAAAGTTAAAAGACTTCAGGCAGTCCAGTACTTCACCCAAGGTCACGCATAATGACTGATGGACCCAGGACTGCGTGTAGCTCCCTGCTAGTCTGCAGAGAAGGGCATGGGGACTGTGTGATTGAACCTTGTAGACCAGACCCTGCCTTAGGTGACCCTCCATCAGGAAAAGAAGGGGAACCCGGAGCAGGGTGCAGGGGACCCCGCCCTGGACTGGAGACGCCGAGTGGCACTTAAGGCTTTGTCATCCTCAAACCCCCTCCTTCACACTCAGCACTGTAGACGTAGAGACAAAGAGCCCAGGCTTGTCTATCATAGTCACTTTCTGAGGCTTTACAGTTTTGTAGTTGGGTTTTATTCATCTCAGAGGTTTACCGTGGAGTGCCAGCAAATGCTGTGGGCCAAGAGATGCTCGTGGCAAGCACTTAAAACCCAGTTTGCTTTTTAGGGAGATTTATTACAGTTATTTGTGGTCCTCGAGACTCCCTGATCCGTCTGGTGGCTTTTCCGTACGGTCAGTAGGGACTTTGAGCAGCCAGCTGGCTGAGAGCATGTTAGTGAGGGCACAGCTGTGAACACCATTGGGCATTGTTTCTTTTTTTTTTAATGATTTTTTATTATATTATGTTAGTCACCATACAGTACATCCCCGGTTTCTGATGTAAGGCTCGATGATTCATTAGTTGCGTATAACACCCAGTGCACCATGCAATACGTGCCCTCCTTACTACCCATCACCGGTCTATCCCATTCCCCCACCCCCTCCCCTCTGAGGCCCTCAGTTTGTTTCTCATAGTCCATAGTCTCTCATGATTCATTCCATTGGGCATTGTTTCTGGAGTGGGTTTGAAGGGATGCTCGCCCAGCAGCTTCCAGCAGCTTCCAGCACTAGGAGAAGGTTTAGCCAAATTTGGTAAGGGTTTAATTTCTGTTACCTAAAAATGAGATTCCTTTAATAAAAGGAGGAAGGCTATTTTATCTGCCCACTCTGTGCCCGGTGCCATGCTGGGCACAAGAAATGAAGAGTGTGCAAAGGCAACACGACCTCTGTTTTTATGAGGCTTGTCATCTAGACTGGGCATTCTCGACCTGAGCACTACTGATATTCCTTTGTTTGGGAGGCCGTCCTAGGTACTGTGGGATGCTTAGCAGCACCCTGGCCCTCTGCCTGCTGAATGCCAGTAGCACCCCCCACCTCCAGTTGCAACCACCAAAAATGTATCTCGGCATTGACAAACGTCCTGGGGCACGCAGGGGAGGGTGGACGAAATCACCCTCGATTGAGAACCACTGGTCCAGAGGGAACGCAGACAGTAAGTAAGCAGAGAACAGGGCAAGTGGGAGTCATGCTCTGAGGGGTGGGCGCACAGTTACCAGAAAGCAGTTGACAGAGGAATCAGACGGGCTGGTCAGGAACTGAAACGAATATCAACTCTCTCAAGTCATTCTTCAGTCACCACGGTGTTTTGTCTCCGGGATGTAGACATGCACAATGGCATGCCAAGAGAGTGTTCACTTCTTTTTTATTTCAGCCTCAGAATGGCCTTGCCAGCTCAGCCATCCCGGCCACGGAAAAGCCAGGGAAAGTGGACGTGGCTGAGGCTTTAGATCTCAGTGAAAAGCTGGTATGTACCTACAGCACCGTCCCCTCCTGTCCCAAGCTGGGGCCCCCACACTCAGCGTTAGCCACCGGAGAGAATAACTAACACCAGGCTCGCACACGTATTTCGTTGTAATAATAGCTCCGCAAGACCCATCTGCTCTCCCAGCACGGGTCGGACATTGCAGGGTCCAATTCCTTGCACATCTCTGTAGTTAGAATGAATGTTTATGTCTGTTGTCACTTTTCCTCCTGGTTCTCAAAAAGGCACAGCGTAAAGGGATGTGGAGTAAATGAAGGTCCTACTGAAAGCCCAGCGGCCTTCGCTTCCAAACTTGGCTGTGTTCTCTGCAATTGTAGAAAACGAACGACCCAGAATTAGGTGTTGGCTTCCTTGAAGCAGCCACCAGCAGCCTTGGGCCAGGCCTCTTACCGCCAAACGCTTGCCTTGTAGTACATGGACATGAGCAAAACGCTCGGGAGTCTGATGAACATCAAGGACATGTCCGGGCACATATCCATGAAGTACCTCTCCGCAAAAGAGAGAGAGCGAGTCAACCGGCTCCGACAGAGGGACCTCGATCTGGTGTTCGATAAGATCACCCAACTCAAGAACCGGCTGGAGAGAAAAGAGGAGCTTTTGCGAGGATACGAAAAAGACATAGAACAGCTCAGGTACTGGGGGTGACCCCACAGAGAAGGCCAGGTGTCCGTTCTCGCGGCTGAACCTCGGAGCAGCAGGAGACCCAGGTCCAGAGCAGGCAGAGACCTTGGGGGAGGGGAGCATCTGCAGGGGGGTGGGGAGGCGATGACTGGGGCCCAGCAGAGGCGAGTCTGTCCATGAGAAAGCAGCGGCCCAGGTGCTCAGTGTTCGTTCTGTGTCTCTCTCCACGAACAAGCTGCACCTTGTGTGACTTTTTACTTTGGGCTCACCATATGGACTTTCCATAGCTATTCCAGTGGCCACAGTCCCCCTACACCCTCCCTGGGAAATGGGGGGGGGGGCTGGAAGCATACCCCCTGCTACACGTAGGTACCCGATGAGCTGTTTATTCTGCCCTCTACGCCCCAAATCTGCCGGCCATGAAGCCACTAAGTTATAGCCGCAGCCGGAAGTATTCTGAGACACTCGCAGGTTGGGGACACAGATGAGAAAGAGGGGGGGAAAGAACCTGTGTCCCTCCGTGCGCTCAGGCAGAGTAAAGTGTCCACGCAGACGTACCAGTCGCAGATGGCAAAGCTGGAGGACGACATCTACAAGGAGGCGGAGGAGAAGGCTCTGCTGAAGGAGGCTCTGGGCCGCATGGAGCAGCAGCTGCAGCAGGAGAAGAGGATCAACAGGGCCATCCGGCAGCAGAAGGTGAGGGGTCCTTGCCTGGGGCGGAGCCTCGGAGGCTGCGGCCCCTTGGCTCGCTTTAGAAACGGCGGAGCGAGGGCCCGGGGCAGCACAGAACGCATTTACTGCTGCAAAGGGAGGCGGCCGAATGGCTTTAGCGTCAGACACACCTAGCTTCAGACCCTAGCTCTGCCACTTACGGAGTCACCCCAGGCGGATGCCTGAACCTCTCTGAAACTCATCATCGAGCTCATCGGTATCGTTGTAAATCGTGGCTATTGTTTGTATCTTTATTGTTCTTCCAGGTGGTAGGGATACACAGATGAACAAGCAGTCTGTGGATAAAGATTTGGGTTCAGTATTCTGAGTGCTTGGAACATAGGTGACGTCCAATAAATATTTGACGGATGGATGGATGGGTGCGTGGATGGATAGATTTTCAGGCGGATGGATGGATGGCTGGGGATAGATGGTTGGATGTCTTTGAAGACCATATCCTTTAGTGCAGAACAGACAGGTGAAGAGCTGACTTCAGGCTGATGGAAGGATTTAAAGTCTATGTCTAACGCGTGTCAGGCTGTGTCATCCAGAGGCAGGCCCTCAGCCAGCCCAGAGCATTCCGGGAGTGCTTTCCAGGTGATCACACCTACAGTGAGTTGCAAAGGAGAGTCGGAGTGTGTCCACCAGACGCACGGGTGAGTGTGCACTCCAGGCTCTGGGAACCCCAAAGGAAGGGCAGGAGGAGGAGAGAGCTGCCTCCTGGCATGAACTTGGTGGTAGCATTGCCTTGAGAAACCAAGATTCACGACTCAGGCTGGTGATCCAGCCAAAAGCCACCTCCTCCCCTCACCTTGTTATCTCTTTTGTCACACGGCAGAGGAGTCGGTCCTGGGTTCACATCCCCCCCACTTCCTAACTGTGTGGCCTCGTGCAAATCCAGTCCCCTCTCTGGGCCTTGCTTCCTCACCGGTAAATAGGAGCTGGCCGCACCTGCCCTGCAGGATTCTTGGGAAGACTGCCTACAAGGCAGGTACCCTCCCTGTCTGAGCTCTCACAGTGTGAACTCATGGGCCATGGGGTTTCGGAAGATGAAGGACACTTGTGCTGCCTCTAAAGCATTAGCCCAGGGCCTGGCACTTGGCAGGTAGACGCTGCTCTCCACCATGTGGCCAGAAGCCTACACATGTGGCTCGGGCTAGACCCAGTAGCGTTGTGGCTGACAGCTGGGCACGTGTGACCAGCATCCAGACAAGCGCTTCGGAAGCTCCCAGCAGACCTGGGCCGGCCCCGTGGTCGGCAGAGGGGCTCTCTTGTCTTCTCTGCAGGTTACGCCCATGAGCCCTCACTCCCGCATTCATTTCCAAACCAGACTCTCCCTCGTTCTTAACTCATGCCGGAGGTAGAGCACGTCTCAAGACTAAGATCGGGCAAACAAGGAAAATTACACAACTTGGTCATGGTCTCGTGACCATCTGCAGGCTCCGGGCTCCCCCCAGGCTTTGCAGCCCTGATCCGGGTTCCTAATGCCTTGGTAGCCCGGCTTGGCTGCTATGATGACCCCCACCCCCTTTATAGATGAGGCAGCTGAGCCTCAAAAAGTTAAGAGACTTGCTTAAGTTCACACCATAGCTGGTAAGCGGAGTCTAGACCTGGCCCCGGCCCTCTGACCCTAGCTCCTGTGTTCTATGCTGGCCTCTCCCCATTCTTGTCCTTGTAAATGTCAGTTTTCCTGACTCAGGGCTGTATACGTGTGCACGCATGCTTGCATGGGTGCAAATGTATAGAAGGGTGTATACGTATGCACTGTATGTGTGTTTCTGTGTGTGTATTTATATGTGCGTTTGCATGTGTGTGTGTGTGTGTGTGTGTGTGTGTTGCCTGCATAAGCTCTAAGGAGGCCAAGCCATAGAAGGCTATAAAGGGCGCCCTCCTCCCCAACCAGGAGGTGCTGGTCAGATCAGTTCCTTGCAGGAACCTGCGCTCCTCCATCCTGCAAACCTTCCAGACAACAGGCTCCCGGCTCGTAGCCCTAGAAATGAGAGCAGCCACCTGCTCGGAGGGAGCCTCCGATGCGGGGTCTCTAGCGCCCATGGCTCTGAATTAGACATCACAGGCTTCCGGCGAAGGACAATTTCCTTTCACACCACGCAAAGTCAGGGAGAGCGGGGCCGGGGACAGAGCTCTGACTTTTCCTTTGATGCCCCCTGGCGAGCTCACCCCTCCCTCAGGTGCCCCCCCGCCCCAGGATTTGGCAGGCCAGCCCCCAAAGCTGAAACACCAGACCACGGAATGGGACAGCAAAGGGCCCAAAAAAGGCCATTGTCATGTGCTGGCTAAAAATCTAAGAAAACCTGAGGATTTGCATAATCAGGCTTCCCATGCATTATTCATGTGCTGCCTCATTCATACACAATGCAAGGGCCTGCCAGCCTGTTGGGCACGAGACACCCTTCTGTGCAGGAAGATCTAAAATGGCCAAGTTGAACCTGCGTCTGTGTCCCCAGAAGAGCAGAAGCTGGGAGCGTTCAGATTCCAGGAATTCACAGTTTAGGGAAAGATGAAAACCACAGCCACAATCACGGCAGTGCGGATGGCATTGTTTAACGAGCACTTCCCGAGTGGCAGGCCTCTGCTCCACACTGCACGCGCTTCAACTCTCCCATCAACCCTGCAAGGACTGCTGGCGCCCGGCCCACCATTCAGACAGGCTGACAGAGGGCAGCGTCACCTGGCCGCCCAGCAGCAGAGACGGGGCTACCCCCCGCCCCAGGCCTGCTGCCCTCCCCAGCTCCAGTCCACTTCTCCACACCTGTTGCTCTCTGCCCCTCCCTTTCTAGGAGCCCCCCCACCCCACCCCGCCACCGCCCCGATCCTCCACTCACCATCATTCCTGGGGTTTTCATTCCAAGGCTTGGGTTTGCATGTAAGGTGTGTTACTAATACGTTGTCAGAAAGTCCTGTTTGTCGGGAAATAAAAACCCGTAAATTTTAAAGTGTTGCGGGATCCTAAAGGGAACATGTATACATCTGTCTTGGCCTTGGTTCCTTCCAAGGAATATATTCGTTCTTTAAATGGAAGCTCAAGAAAAATAGAATTCCTTTTTGTTTTAAGTTTTACGCCTTATATTTCCACAAGGAGCCTTAATGTTTTCAGTCTCATGTATAAAATTTCATTCATAGAGAAGGAGCGGTTGACCCACTAGTTAATGAAATTACTCCCCTCGAGCTTCAGAACCAGTACCCTCCTCAAGAACAAAACAAAACAAAAATACGGTTTTTAAAGTAAGATGTAGTTTTCAGTTTGAATGTTTGAACTGCTCTTCACCAAGCAGGGCTTTCTGGAATCATACTTCCACGCTCATGCCTTTGGTGGGAACAATGAGACTTGATACAGAATGCGGGGGAAACCTCAGTGCGGGGCCTTCACGGAGCACCTGCGGTCATCAGCTCTGAACTCGGGAATGCCCGGGGCTGGAGCTCCCTCCATGCGACAGAGGGACAATGACAGTGGCCCAGGCTGGGCTCAGTCTCTGCGACTCTCAGAGTTCAGAGGCGGCCTCTGCAGTCAAACAGAGGGTCGAAGCCCCACCTCCGGCCCCAGTGACCCTGAACAAGGGGCTCATGCCTCGTACCCCCGAGGCCTCGACAACCACCACCAAAAATGGTAACAACGGGACCGGGAGGGTTAAATGACCCAATGCCGACAGTGCCGGGCCTTAGCACGCACGCACGGTTACTGTGGGGGAGAGAAAGGACGACTTTCGCACGGGCGGGGCGAGGCCTGCTTTTCTCTCAAGAGAGCTCCCTGCCCGGGACACAGGCGGCAACCCCCAGGACGCTTTCCCGGAGCCAGCAGCGCCTCTGTGAATACAGCCAGGGCGACGGCCAAGAAGAGCTCAGATACTTTTTGTGAATGGGTTAAAGCTGCAGTTTTCAATAGGAAATTTTTACACGCACAGAAGTGGCCATTTGGAAGCACGCACTCCCCTTCCTGGCCCTTTCTTTGGGCTTCAAGTGTGAGAAAGGCTCGAGTCTGGCTGGGGAAGCCCCTCGGTTCGCCTGCCAATCAAGCCTCCAGCCAATCAAATCCTGGCCAGGGGGCGTGGCCACAGCGTTGCCGGGCGGTGTCGGCGGGGCCGGACCTTCCCCGTGCTGAATTAGCTCAGACCCCTCATCTGGAAATGAGAGCGAAGGCGGCACCCCCTCCATGCGTTCACTTCGAGGAGAGAAGGGATGCAAGATCGTTAGCACACAGAACTACCCGATACGAGCACCTATACAGCATCGATAGCATCACTAGCTTATTTAAATCACGGTTTTCCAAAATTTTCGTGGGCCCGAGCATTCTCGAGATCCAGGTTTCCTCAGTGCCACCTGCGTGATTTTGACCAAGGACTAGACGTCGGCGGATGGTGTGTAGGATGGGAGCGGATGGGCAGCGGTGCGGGCGGTACCTTTGGCCCAGGCAAGGGTGAGAAACTGAAACGTGCTTAGGGTGGTCCAGCGGGGGGGGCGGGGGGGGGTGTAGGAGATGAAGGCCCTCCCCGCCCTTCATCCCCTGCCCACGGATTCCAGTGAGCCCCAGTGTCTCCCAGAGACCTCGGACGTGTGTCCCAGAATGGAACAGGACAGGACACACTGAACGCTCTCTCGCTCACCTGCTGTTTTCACTCAGGAACGTTTAGAGGATCACGAACAGAGAAATGCAAAAGAATCAGCACCTTGCAACTGTTCCTTCAAAGAGAAAGAGAGGCAGGTACGGAGAGGTGTTCTGATCTCGAAGCGAGACACAGGGTAGATACAATACGGTCAAAGGGTAGAACCTGGTGGGGTGTACGTGCCAGCGTGCACGGGGCCAGGAACATCCACACACCTCCACCCCCTCCCCTTCCCCGCCCCAGCCCTGCCCCTGCCTTGCCTGCAGTCTGAGCAAATTAACCTAAGAGGCAGGCAAGCATCCAACCCACTCTCTGGAGGTAAGGCTCCGGGACGGGCAAGCGTGGTTCTGGCTGAGCGCCCGCCTTGCCACTAAGTGATCTGGGGACTTGGAGACCGGTCATGAGAAAAGAAGAGAGGAGTGGGGAGTCCCAGGAACCCCCGCCCTAAGGGTGAAATAAGTGCGTGAAAGAAGGGGAGGAAAGTGGGCACAAAATGGAGCCAGGAGTGAGGAGGAAGGTGCCAACTCTAGCGACCTTCTTACCCGCCAAGGGGGAGCCGCCCTTGACTGGGCTTTCCGGCAGCCAAGGGGCTCTGGGAAACCCAGAGCTCAAGTGTCCATGAGATACAATGGATGCAATGCTCCGAAGTGTTCTTAGAATAAGGACAGTACTGGACTTCCCCCAGAGAGGACACTGTGTGATTTAATGAACAAAATCCCCGAGAAGAACAGCGTAGTGTTGGCTGGGCCATGTCTGAGGACAGCTCTTCAGACAGACTGATGTCATTACAGCTCAGCGAATTCAGGAAAGTTAGGAAAACCAGGTGTGCAGGATCTGCCCTTCAGTGTTCAGCTGTCCACTGATTGGATTTAATCCAAGGAAGATATTTTGGAGCAATGCTCAAACTGGGGTTCCCTGGAGCCCTTGGGTGCCGTGGAACAGTGTGACTCTCAACATCCCCACCCCGCACCACACACACACACACACACACACACACACACAGACCTTGTTTCCCCCAGAGAAGTTCTCCTTTATCTGTTTCATATGCCAAGTCCCTCATGGGATTTTTGCTTAAAGCATTGTGCTGGGGGGAGAAAAAAAGGAAGGGAGGTTGCTGATTTAAAAAACTACTGCTTTACAATTATCTGGGAATTTGTCTTCTAAGCTTAGCTCCTCTCAACGGAGCCTGTGATAAATGCTGAGTGACTGCAGGCTTTCTCCGTGAAAAATGCCCAGAGGGCAACTCAGTTCAAGAAGACCCCTCAGCCATCTTAGACAGTTGCTTTAAGGGCAAGTTGGCACCCTTGTGCAGGAAGGGAAGAGACTCACAAGTACCCATGCCCTCTCCAAAGATGGCGAGCTGGGGCCTCCCTGCTCACTTCCGCCATGACTTTTGTGACGCCCCAATAGAGTTGCCAGATCTCAGGGCAAGCAAAACAAAACAGGATGCCCAGTTAAATTTGAATTTCAGATAAACAACAAATAGTTATTTAGTATAAGTGTGTCCCAAATATTGCATGGGACATACTTATACTAAAAAAATTTATTTCTTTCCACTCTGGAAGTCAAATTTAACGGGGCATCCTATATGTCATCTGGCAACCCCACCACCAACTATTTACTGAGCACCAACTAGAAGCCAAGGAGGCAGGCTCTGAAGCAGATGTCACAAAACGGCATTTCATTTGGCTCATGGGTTTTCTTTTGGGGGGAGAGCGGGGGGATTCCTTTTTGAAGTAACATTTCCAAATAGGGCACCTTCACAAAATACTCTGGATTTCCAGCTTCTCTGTGCAGCTTGGACGATCTGGGGCTTCTAGCCCCGCAGTCCCACAGCCACCATCTTCCAGGCCCCTTAGAAAGGCACTGGGCGTGTGGGTTTGCCGCCTTCCCCACCCAGGTGACTCCACCCACTGTTTCTACTTCCCCAGCCCCTGCAGGCATCTGGCTGGCGCCTCCCGCGGATGCTCAGGACTCTGAGAGGCGCCCCCCTTCCCACACCCCTGCACCATCACCCGCTGCGGTGTCAGTCTGTGAGGGAGGCCCCGTGTGCCCAGCGCCTAGGACGCGCTCTTTTTTCCACAAACAGTCCCGAAGTGCAAGGTCTTGAGACCAGGGTCAGCAACAGTCATCAAAGCCCGGGGGAAGGGCAAGCGCCGGATCTGCAGCGACGCTGGCCCCCAAGCAGGGGCCCACAGTCCCTGACGGTGAGGGCAGCCACTGCGGCTTCCTCATGCCCGGGCCCTCGGGATGCTGGGTAGAAACCCACGTCTTCAGCCTCTTCCGCTGATCCGGGAGGCTCTGCTTCCACCCAAAGCTGATTTGCCCCCAAGAGGACTGCAATGATCCTCCAGGGGCCCTTGCTTGACAAGGCTCCTCCTCTCAGATTCCTCTGGAATCCGGAGCAGAGATCCCTAAGGAGCTCAGCAGGACAGTGGAGCAGGGCCTGAAAGCCAGGCCCCCTGCTGCAAATGCACACCCTCACCGCCCCCCCGGCCGTAGGAAGGCCCAACATTTCATCCAAATGGGTGACATCTGAAAGTGGAGGGAAAAAACACTTTCCTCTGATGCAAAAGGGAAAGAAGAACATCAGCTAAACGTCGTCAATGTTCTTTCTGCATTCAAGAGACGGACGTTCGTAGAGACGGTGAAGAGCAAGATGCGGAATTCAAGTTCCCAGGTGAGCTAGGAGAAAGAAAACAGTAGGACGTAATACCCTGTCTGTTACGTCCTGAGCAATTAGTATGAACCAGGCACAGAGCTCCGCACTCGGCAGGCATTACTTCTCATTCAATCTTCAGGACAACACTAGGGGTACGTATCGTGTGACTCCTCCAGTAGCAGAGGAGATGTCTGAAGCTCAGAGACTTTACGTTATTTGCCCAGAGCCACACAGCTAAATAAGAGAGCTGGGACTCATTGCAGATCTGGACACCCAGGTGAGCCCCGCCTCCCCTCCTTTAGGTAATCAGCCTCCGGATACAAAACCTCGTACATTTCGGGGGACTTTCGTCTTGAGTTGCAAGGAAGCATCCTCTAGAACACTCTTTTTTTAAGAGTTGGGAATCATGTTGAAACACTGCCATTCACAATTCAGCCCTGGAACCTCCCACACTTTCCCACTTTGCAGAAGGTAGAGGTGAGCTCTCAGGAAGCTTGAAAGCTAAACACGTGGGGTGAAACAAGAAACTGGAGCCAAATTCGGGTTTGATAAAAGGCCACGATCATTCTGAGACAACAAAATGATCATTTTTAAAAAAACGAAGATATTCTAGGTAAGGGACATGTTGGGAAAATAGAAGCCTCTTCTCAACCAACACCCTTTTCTAATTCTGGAAGGCGGTTACTACCCAGAGCAGGGCGTGGAGAGGAGAGAGTGTCCCGGGGGCTCTCCCGCTCTGAGGCCCTCTGCAGCCTGCCGAGTGGGAATGACCCGGAGCTTTGTTGCTCATTCACGCATCTACAGGGTGGAGCCAGGAGTAGGCAGGAACCGCCCTGCGGGGAGGTCTTGTCCAAGGACCACCTGGGGATGCGGGATGACAGAGGCTCTCCAGGCTGGGCCCTAGATGTCAGAGGCACCTTGTGCTTCTCTGAGCTGTGGCGCTCCCTGGAATTTCAGGCCACCTCTGGGCATCACACAGTGTGGCAGGTGCTGCTCGGCTAAGAGCAAAGCATGAGCTTGCCACCTCCCAGCCCTCCGGCCTGAGCTCAGAGGTTTGGTGTCTAGGATCTCCACCGTCCTTACGGGGTGCGGCTTGGGCATCCCCTTTCTCCACAGTGTGCCTTGAGTCCTTGAAGGAAGGAGTGGCCATGAGCCCCTTGAAAAAGACAGGACATGTAAAATCTGCTTTTCGCTCTTGGCTGCTCATAAAAAGAGTCTCCATCCCTAGTCCTCAGAAATGGATTTGGGGGTTAAGCCTCCTTCCTCTTTGAGGGCCTATGGGTTTTTGTTTTCTGTCCTTCCTAATGCCATTCAGTGATCGTGTATTGATTTCCATTGCAGCGAAAAGGCATTTATAGTTGTTTGGGAGTTGTATGCTTAAGAGGACGGCTTCTAGCTAACGAGTATTTATGGACGACCTGGTCTAGGCCACAGGCCACCCTCAGCAGGGGGATGCGGGAGGGACAAAAAAGTACTGTCCCAGCTCTCATTCATTCCAGGAACATTCACTGAGAGCCTACAACATGGCAGGTACTGGCCAGGCGTTGGGGTTCGATCAGGAGTTCTCAGTGGGGGCAGGATCACCCCTGAGAGGACGAAAATTATTTTTGTGATGTGTGAAGCTCCCACATATCTGTCAGTTTCATGGGGGCGGGAGCAGCTAGGAAATGGGCGTCTGAGGGACTCCTTAGTGCGGGACAATAATGAGAGCAAGGGGGGCGAGGCGGGCTTAAGTCAGAGGAGACACACGGAATCCCCTGCCTTGCTAGCTTCCATTCTTGGGCAATTTTTTTTTCCAGTAGATACAGTAGTGGTTCAATAATTACCTTGGTTTGGGAACGAAGGTCAGTTGCTGAGTTCAAGAGCAGATTTCACAGGGACTCCCTCAGTCCAACGGCCAGGAGAAGCCTCCCCAAGAGGAGAGGCTTAAATAGAGTGCTGAGGCTGGGGGGGCGGGGGGACGGAAGGGGCCTTTCCAGAGCTTGCGGTCCCCTCAAACAGCCACTGCAGTGTGTCCTGAGTTTCTTTCCATCTGCGTGTCACCATGTAATGGCCTAGCTTCTATCCCTGACCTTTCTTTTTTTATTTTTTAGATTTTATTTATTTATTTGAGAGAGACAAAGTGAGCAAGAGAGAGAGCAAGGGGGGGGCAGAGGGAGAGGGAGAAGCAGACTCCCTCCTGAGCAGGGATCTGGAAGTAGGACTCGATCCCAGGCCCCTGGGATCACGACCTGAGCCGAAGGCAGACGCTCAACCGACTGAGCCACCCAGGCGCCCCTGTTCCCGCCCTTTCATTCCAAGGGTGAGGCGTGTGGTTCCCAGACATAAGCCTAAGGCATGGCTCTCACCTGTGGTCCCCATTCAGGGAGGGTGCCGCAGCATTTCCCAGCCCTTCCCCCCCACTTACCCCCCCGTCCTCCTCTTCCCAGGTCATCCTTCCGCCCTCTGCTACTCCCCAACCTTGTCTCTCCAAAAGTGGAGTAAAGCTTGCTTGCTCCGGGGGGCTTCCCACCCCAAGCTCCCGGCAGACCTAGGGGCTGAGGATGCTGGGACCGGGCACTCTATTTCTAGCCAGCTCCCTGTCTCCAACTCTGACGGCCGGTGTCACACCGGGTCAGGTCCCTGGAATTTGGGAACTATCCACAGCGGCCAGCCATTTTATGGAAAATCAAATAAAAAGGGTATAAAGGGAAGGCGGTTTGGAGGAGGTTTTTTGACATTTGCTGTCTGTTTTCATTTTCACTGGGCATTCCCACCAAGATTTACTTTGTAGGCTCACGTAGAGAAGTTAGCCCTTCTCACCCGGAAATGATTTTGGATGCAGTCTCGAAGCACATTCAAGGCCCCCGTCAGCCACTGGCACAGGCCTCGGGAGGTGATTTTTATACCTCCTGAGTAAAAAGAGCTCAAGAGATGATCCTAGCAGTCCCTTCCTTTAAAATCCACCCAGAGGGGCACCTGGGTGGCTCAATCAGTTAAGCGTCTGCCTTCTGCTCAGATCATGATCCCAGGGTCCTGGATTCGAGTTCCGCATCAGGCTCCTTGCTCAGTGGGGAGCCTGCTTCTCCCTCTGCCTGCCGCTCCCCCTGCTTGTGCGCGCTCTCTCTCTCTCTGACAAATAAAATCTTTAAAAAATAAATAAATGAAATGAAATCCATCCAGAATCTTCTCTCGGCCCCTGAGGAAGTCGGGATGAATATTCTGGTACCGATTTGACAGATGAGGAAACTGAGAGTCATGCAGTAAATGGCTGAGCTCAAATGTGACGACCCATCAGCCCTCTCCACCCCCCACCCCACCCCAGGGGTACGCGATCTTTTGTTGGGAGTCAAATGCTTGCAGGAAGTAGGGCTGGATTTGGAGCCTGTTGGAAAGAAACATGCAAGTTATGATCCCATTTACGGTGTGTACAGAAGTGTGTGAGAGGGAGATTCTTGCGTTGCAACTAAGGGAAATCTACTGAGAAACAAGGAGGGGTGCTTTTATACGGGGTACAGGAATCCGTGCATCATGAAAGCGAAGGGCTAAAAGAGGCTTCCGCCTCTAAAGAAAACTGGTAAGCCCCAGGTCCCAGGCACCGGCTCCCTGACACACACACACATACACACACACACACACACACACACACACACGTCTTCCTCCTCCGGGTCTCCCTATATCTGCTCATCTCCTCTCTCTCCAGTTACCCCACTGCAAGAGATGACCTCACCATCCTGCCGTTGAAAGGACCGGCCCAGGGAGGGACTAACATCTCAGAGCCCATAACCCCAAATCCTGGGCGCGATCATCTGGAAAGCACAGCCCGTGCCAAGTATCCAATCAACTGTGACCAGGGACAGCGTCACACACGGGGCTGCCGGGAGGAGGGGCGGTGCTCAGAAAAGGCCTAGACGGAAGACACACGCAGCTCAGTAAGAGCTTTCCAGGGGAAAGAGACTCCGTCACAATGAATATGCCCATCATACGAAGCTCCTACTTTCAAAAGCACAAAAATGTAAAAAGGGAAACACTTACTTGCGTATCTGGAAGTATGCCGCAACAGTCATAATGCTTACCTTTGGGTAGTGGGATAATTGTGGATCATTTTAGCTTCTTTCTATGCCTCTCTCTCCCTCCCTCCCTCCTCCTCTCTCTCTGTAATTATATATATATTTTTTTTTTTTACAGCAAACATTTTATTTTGAGTAAAAAAAAAATCAGTTGAGTGGACCGTTTTGGGATCTTGCCACAATTATAGAGTTTGTGCATTTGTTTCTTCTTGCTCATTGAAGGTTGGAGCCCGAAAAGCCGCCCCAAAGATGGACCAGGAAAGGGAGACGTTGAAGAGAGACACGTCCAGCAAATCCAGCCAGAGCCTCCTGTTTTCTAAGCCTGGCGACAGGAACTAGAAGTGTCATCCCGTCGGGTCTTGCGTGATTCTCCGTGAGTCACGTGGGTGACTCAGAATTCTGTGTCAAAATACTAAGACGCTTTTATAGGACTTTAAAGGTCGTTACCCTAGTATGTTGCTTCCTAGACTGGTGTTTGCGCGATGCTGTATTAGGGAGCATGCAGGGATAGGGGTTCTTTTTTAAGTTACTCACGGATGTGTACATCTTCAGGCATATGAAGAATGCAGGTCGGAAGCCCAGACTCCTAGGCCTGGTCAATACAATTATGCGCCACATCTGAGCGGTGGCGTGCCCACGTTTCCACCTCTACGGAGCGGCAAGAATCCCGCCACTGGCAAAGCCCAAGACATGTACTGGGGCCACAGGACAGAATGGCAACCTCGGGGCCGAGGCTGAGGCCACGGGAGAGCATATTTATATCTAAGTTTATTATAATAAATTTAGTATGCCTGGTCGTCTCATCGCTTCTGTAATAGTGACTGACATGTCTGTGGCACTCTGCGGTTTTCAAAATGCTTCTCACCTAATCCTCCCCCAAACCCTGGGAGGTAAATAGTACTCTGATGCCCATTTTACAGATGAAGACAATAAGGCCCAGAGAGGTTAAAGTGCCTGTCTAGAATCATGCAGCTAGTAAATTCGGAAGCTGGTCTGGAACGCAGTTTCTGACTCCCATCCCATACTGCCCATTGAGCGGCACCAGGGTTCAGGCTCCAGCCTCCCGAGGACAGACCCGATCCCGGTCCCAGAAGAGCACGCACTGCCCAGGTGGGCACACCCCTTTATCATGGTGTTTGTAGAGACCCTCATTCTTCTTGCTCCCATGTTCTGCCCATCTGTCTGCTTGCCGCCTTTCTCGTGTGGCCGGAACCGCCGAACACAATGGGAGGAAGAGCCAGAAGGCATGAATATTGTTTCTTTTTTATTTTTAAAAAGCCACAATAAAAATATTTTGCAATTTTAAACCAAATGGATTCTTTATACTGATGAAAACTAGAAGGAAATAGGAAAAGTTCTTGGTGGGATATTCCACTGAAGGTTCATCTGACACAGGGTTAGGATCTAAAGTCAGTGAGAAAAGTGAGCTTCACCTGACCTTAAAAATACTCTTGAAAATCCCGGAAAATGTCCGTAAAGAACATCCTGGTATTACCGGTACTGTACCATATCCCCAAAGTCCGAAACCGCAAGTTTTTCTCCAGCACCAGAAAAGAGCACTTAGTCAGGCAGCCGTTCACGTAGCTGGCTCACGTTTGGTAGCCAAATCGTGTGGGAAAAGAGGTTTTTGCTGGTCGAACCTGTATGTTTGCATTTGCACGAGTCAAATACCCAGTGCCCGTGTGACCGCCCGTGTTTTACATCTTCCGAGAACATGTCAATTTTTATCCTATCAACGTTACAACCCAGGATGGCAATTTCTTCTCTCCACTCCGCCAACTACATACATCATTTTGGGGGTGTCTCCTCAGACACGCCCCCTTTCCCTGAGAATGAGCCCCACCCCCTCCACCAATCACGTTTGCCCTACCTCACGCTGCTCTCTTGGCTGCACCTGATTGGCTGAGCGGTACATACCCAGGCCAAACCAGACCAATCAGCTTCCTTTTCTAACTCAGGCTGGGCTAATTAGCGTCTTTGCGCTTGGCATTTGAAAGTTGGCCACTGCGATGCCACCCAGGTCACTGGTGCTGCTGGAGCTGAGAGTCTTGATGCGGTTCTAGGGCTGGGGTGACCATTTCCCCACGTGTGCTCCGAGAAACAAAAGCTAGTCTTCAGAAAGAGAAGGGTGGGGTAGATACTCAGCAAGAAAGACAGGAGACCAGGACTCCCAGAAAGACAGTAAAGCAGACACTCCAAGCCCCTTATCATGACCTTCCTCTACTGTATGGGCTGGCGCCGGAACACCTTGATTGCCGGCCTCCCCTGCAGCTAGAGCTGGCCATGGTATTCAGTTCCGGTCAATGGCATGTGAGCCAAGGCCCTGGGGAGGGCTTACCTTCTGTAATAGAAAGCAAGCCTTGGGGCACCCGGGTGGCTCAGTCCATTAAGTGTCCAACTCTTGGTTTCAGCTCAGGTCATGATCTCAGAGTTCTGAGATCAGGCTCGGTGCTCAGCACAGAGTCTGCTTGGGATCCTTTCCCCCTCCCTCTCTTTCCCCTTGCTCCTCCCCCCACTCGCACTCTCAATCTCTCTCTCTCTCAAATAAATGAATTAATAAAATCTACAAGAAGAAGAAGGAAGAGGAGGAGGAGAAGAAGGAGAAGAAAAAGAAGAAGAAGAGAGCAAGTCTTCACTAGGAGAAAGTATTTTGCTCTTTGTCCCTTTGCCGAGTCTCCTTATTCACGCCTGGAGCTCAGGCTTGGAGCTGAAGCAGGCACCTTGGGGATCCCCAGGCACCAAGCAAGAGGCTGAAGGCCACCTCCAAGGACAAGGCAACTAAGGACAAGAAAGGCCTGGCGGGTGCCTGGGAGCATCCCTGAGCTCTGCACCATGCCTGGAAGGCCTCCCTCTGTACCTCTTAGTCTGTAAAACAAATCCCTGTTTAAGCCACTGTCGCCAGGTGTCCTGTTTGTGCTATTAAAAAAAGCATTCAAAACTCAGTGATGAAAAATGACAAATATTTATCGTTTCTCATGATTCCGTGGGTCAAGCCATGATTCCATGGCACTCGTACTGGTCTAGGCTGGCTTGCCTGGGGCTGGATGGTTGGAGGTGGCCTCATTTCCATGCCCAGTCATTGGTAGGCAAGTTGGGTCAAGGCCGCGGTCCTCAACCAGGGACAGTTTTGCCTCCCAGGAGACACTTGGCAATGTCTGGCCACAATTTTGGTTGTCACAACCTGGGGGGTGGGGTGCTACAATCATCTAGTGGGTAGAGGCCAAGGCTGCTAGATGCACAGAACAGGCTCCCCACAACAAAAACTTACGTGACCCAAAACAAGAGTAGTACCGAGAATGAGAAATCCTGGTCTAGCGAGGCCTCTGCGAGCCATGGTCCCCTCATCGCGGAGCAGGCTGGACCAGGCTCTTTCACAGGGTGGTGGGCACAGGTTCCCAAGAGCAGCAGGAGAGAACAAGCCCCAAAGCACAAACACTTACCAAGTCTCTCTGCTTGTGTTTGTTAATATCCCATCAAACAAAGCAAGTCACATGGCCAGAGTCATTTTGGGAAGGACTCCAAATTTTTACAATCTACCCACGGTCAGTTTTCTGTTATTTGAAGCAGAAGGCGTTCCAAGTGAGACAGATTAGTTGCCTTGATTCCTGAGGATTTTCTGGTTCCTAGTTTCTTTCTTTGGCAAGGCCAGTTTCAGTGCCGGCCCTTGGGTTCCACTAGGACCCTTTGTATCACTCAAGATTCTTCGGTTGCCCCTAACAGAAACCTCCTGTGGCTCATTTTAGCAGAAAGGGAGTTTATTGAAAGGAAATGAGAAAGCTTAAAGAATCAAAGGACAAGCAGAGCTGAAGAGCCAGGACAGTCAGGAACTGGCTTTCCTTCCCCATACCTGCCCCCTTTCTTGCTTCCACCGGTTTGACTTTCTGTTCTTTGCAACCAAAATGGCCTTTACTAAGACACCACCTCCACTGGTAGTTCTGAGAAGCTGCCAGCAACCTTTCCCCTGGGTTGGTATCGAGGCACAACAAGGTACCCGCAGTCCCCAAAGCCTCCCAATCTTCTGATCCCCCAAGCAGCGAAGACAAGCAACTTCCTTCCACCCTTGCCAGTGGTAGTCTATTTGGATTCTTGGATTCGTGACTTTGCAGATAAGGTGCCCTTCTCTAGCAGCCTGGCAGAGCCGCCAATGCCTGCTGTTGTGAAAACCAGAGTCATGAGTGTCTGCAGAAAAAAATAGCTTCCAGATCTGCATTCCATAGTGTGCTCCTGGTAAGTCGGAGTGGTTTCCAATTTTTCTGGGTCTTAGAAATGAAAGCAATACACTAACGATGAGAGGAAACCCAAAACCTGCTAATGCTAATGAATTCGTCTTCGAGCTGAGGCGCTCCTAAAGCAGGAGGTGGGGCGCCCGGCGAGGGCAGACTTGGCCTCGTTTCCATCAAGATGTGCCACTTGCATCCGTGTGCTCAGTGGCCCAAGTTATTTGGGGCCAATTCATGACCTTTTGTTTTTAAACGTTTTGTTCCCCAGGAACCCACCACCACACCTCTGCGTGCATCCTGTGCTGGGAAGCATTCGAAGCCCCCCTCTGTTTTGAGTGTCCTCTCCTCTGTACCATGCGGCTCTCATTCCGAAGACCCTAAGATATCGGAGGCGGAAATTTTATCTTCCGGCTGACTGTGGTCTTATCATCCTAGAAATCAGAGGTGCCCTTTGGCTGATAAATCACTTCTTTATTTTGAGTAGAGTTGGCACATCTTGTTAGACCAGTTTCAGGTGTACAGCATAGCGATGTGACAAGTCTATGCATTATGCCGTGTTCGCGGCCAGCGTAGCCGCCATCTGTCGCCATACATCACTATTACGGTCTCATTGACCATATTCCCTGTGCGGTGCCTTTTATTCCCATGACTTAGCCATTCCATAAGTGCGAGCCTGGATCTCTCACCCCCCTTCCTCCTATCTTGCCCAACACCCCACCTTCTTCCCCCCTGGCAACCATCAGCTCGTTCTCTGTATTTATAGGTTGGATTCTGCTTTTTGTTTGTTTTTAGGTTTCACTAGTGAGTGAAATCCTATGGTTTTTCTCTTTCTCAGTCTGACTTATTTCACTTAACACATTACCCGCCAGGTCCATCCATGTTGTCTCAGATGGCATGATCTCATCTTTTTCATGGCTGCATAATATTCCATTGTTGATATACTTGCCACATCTTCTTTATCCATTCATCTACTGATGGACCCTTAGGTTGCTTCTATATCTAGGCTATTGTAAATAATGCTGCAATAAACACGGGAGGACTAATATCTTTTTGAATTAGTGTTTTCATTTCCTTCGGATAAATCTCAGTAGTAGAATTCTTGGATAATGTGGTATTTCTATTTTTAATCTTTTGAGGAACCTCCACACTGTTTTCCACAGTGGCTGCCCCAGTTTGCTTTCCCACCAACAGCGGACCAAGGTTCCTTTTCCTCCTCGCCAATACTTGTCATTTCTTGTCTTTTTGATTTCAGCCATTCTAACAGGTGTCCAGTGCTATCTCATGGTGGTTTTGAGTTGCATTTCCCTGAGGATGAGTGATGTTGAGCATCTTTGCATGTGGCTTTGGCCATCTGTATGTTTCCTTTGGAAAAATGTCTGTTCAGGTCCTCCGCGTTTTGTAATTGGATAGTTTCTTTATTTATTTTTTGGGTTTTGAGTTGTATACGTTCTTGATATATTTTGGATACTCACCCTTTTAAGGATGTGTCGTTTGCGAATATCTTCTCCCGTTCAGTAGGTTGCCTTTTGGTTTTGTTGATTGTTTCCTTCACTGTGCAGAAGCTTTTTATTTTGATGTAGTCCCAATAATCTACTCACACTTCTGTTTCCCTTGCTTTCGGAGATGTATCCAGAAAGATGTTGCTATGGCAGATGTCAGAGAAATTATTGCCTGTGCTCTCTTCTCCTAGGATTTTTATGGTTTCAGGTCTCACATTTAGATCTTTAATTCACATCGAGTTTATTTTTGCGTAGGGTGTTAAAAGGTAGTTCAGTTTCATTCTTTTGCATGTAGCTGTCTGGTTTTCCCAACACCATTTGTTGAAGAGACTGTCTTTTTCCCATTGTACATTCTTGCCTCCTTTGACATAGATTAATTGACCATTTAATCATGGATTTATTTCTGGGCTCTCTATTCTATTGATTTGTGTGTCTATTTTTTGTGCCAGGACCATACTGTTTTGATTACTACAGCTTTGTAACCTAGTGTGAAATCTGAGATTATGATACCTCTAGCTTTGCTTTTCTTATGATTGCTTTGGCTTTTTGGGGTCTTTTGTGGTTCCATAAAAATTTTAGTATTATTTGTTCTAGTTTTGTGACAAATGCTGTTGGTATTTTGATAGGGATTGCATTGAATCTGCAGATTGCTTTGGGTAACATGGACATTTTAACAATATTTGTTCTTCCCATCCATGAGCATGGAGTATCTTTATGTCATCTTCAATTTCTTTCTTCAGTGTTTCATAGTTTTTAGAATATAGGTCTTTCACTTCTTTGGTTAAATGTATTTCTAGGTATTTTATTCTTTTTGGTGCAATTATAAATGATGTTGTTTTCTCAATTTCTCTTTCTGACTGAAAAATCACTTTGAGGGTTAAACACCCAGACTTCATTCATTCAGGCAACAAATACTGGATACCTACTATGTGCCAAGGACGAATGATACTGTTCTAGACCTCACAGCCTTGACCTTTGCTCCCCTTTCGGGTTCTGATCTGCTGCTCTCCTGGGAAGGAGCTGGAATCATTAATTCACTGGGTATGTTGCACAGGAGAGCTCACCTTTGATGCTCACATCCTCTTCTGGGGCTTTCTAAGGGATTACTGCTGGGCATTCTGTAGAGAGAGCTGCATGCAGCAGTGACCCTCTTCTGGGAGTTTCTTTGTCCCTCTCAACAGGGGGAAATTTAATAGTTAATAATAGCACACTGTTTACAGTGTCCTTGCCAACCATCAAACACTCACAGTGCTAAGCACAGTCCAGACATTATCCCACTTCGTCCTCACTCTGCGTATCACTCCCGCTTCACCTGTGAAAACGATGAGTCGGTAAGGAGCTTGCCCGAGACCAAGAGCGTCAGAACTCACGCATCTTCCTCGTAACTTCTCTATTGTACCGCTTTCCTCAGGGAAGTCCAGAAGCCAGCTGGTCATTCACGACTCAAAGAGGATCGGATTGGCAAATGTTTTCTGTAAAGGGCCAGAGAGTAAACACCGTTTTCTTATAAAGGGCCATTCACTTCAGGGACCATGGGATCTCTGTCGCCACTACTCACGTCTGCCATTGCAGAGGAGCGTGGCTGTGTCCTAATAAAACTTTATTTATAAAATAAAATAACCGTGGAGTCTGCTTGTCCCTCTCCCTTTGCCCCTCCCACTTGTGTGCTCTCTCTCATAAATAAATAAATAAACAAACAAATAAAATCTTTAAGAGAAAAAAGTTGATGGGCCAAATTTGCCAATCCCCATGTCAAACTCGCACCCAGACTGGATTATTAATATCCACACGGCTGTTGCCTGCCGTCTCATGACTCCCGGGAAGTCAGACTATCACCATTTCTATCAAATGAGCTTTTACTATGCACCATGCTGTACGCTAAACTCTTGACACAACTTTGCTCATTTAATCCTCTCGAGGGCTCTGAGAGGAGATCGTTATTGCCATTTTCCAGACAATGCAAGTGAGGCCAGAAGGGTAAGGTAACTTACCCAAGGTCACCCCACTGGGATGTTCAAACCCAGTTCCTAACCACAAACCACATCACCTTTCACCGTTGGAACCCTGCGTCTGGACAGAAAGGAGCTTTGCCGGTGAGGCCGGAAGGCCCACCATCTGCAGGACCCAACTTGCAAGAACCACGTCTTCGGGACACACCCCTTCCTCCAGGCCCCTGGGCTTACCGGCCCCCTCCTGAAAGAGTCTCCTGCTTCCTTCAGCTAATACCTTAGGTCAGGTGTCCCTGACCTACTGTTCTCTCTTTCAACTGACGTTGCCTACCTCCGCACGATGCTAACTACAATTTCCCTTCCAAGTTTCCCAAATTCTTGGGTGCCCCTGCTGCGGTCACACACAGCGCTGATCTGTCCCCTCCAATTTGTTTCTTCCACCTTGCCCCCTGAGCAGAGAACTGCTAAATGACCTCTGAGCCACACTGATGCCCAAGGACCAGCAGGTCACCCGGCCCCGATCCCTATCTGATGCCGCTGACGCTGTCCTCAGAGGCGAAGGGGACAGACACTTGAGAGGCTTGTTTTTCAAGAGCTCCTGTTAACTTTTGTGTTGAGTCATGTGGGTGCAAAGAGGTGTCATTTTAGCAGCTTCTCTTTCTTGGCAGTGACCTTGAGACCTAAAAATGGGGCCACTGGATGCTGTAGAGGGGACACTGAGAAAACACCTAGTCCATCCCGAGTCATCATGCATTCATTCAACAATGATTTCTCCAGCAGTACCTTGGACCAGGCACCACGCTGGGCACCGGAGAGCTAGAGTGGACCCAGACAGACAGGTCCCTTCCTCCAGGAAGTTGTCTCAGGGGTGAGGAGGGGGGAAAGGGTGTCAGATATTTTATGAAGAGCTTCACTGTGGGTTGTCATAAGTGCTGAGCCACAGCACTTATCGTCCAGCTGTAATAGTTGTCACCGCTCTGCTCCCCAGCGTGGGGTCCAGCAACTCTCACTCTTCAAACTGGCTAGTCCTGCTCCTCCCCCCACGCCACCCTTTGCCCATGACCCGAAGAATTCCAGGACCAGATCCCAATGCCCAGAATACTTGATAAACTGCCTGCATGTAGACTCACACCACTTTCACTAGAGTAGGACGAAAGTCTAAATCAGCAGCCCATGTGGTTACCGTCTTTGCGAGGGGTCCAGGAAGGCGCTGGGCATGCAGCATTGCTGGGGTGTAAGCCACAAGGCGTACACACACACACACACACACACACACACACATTTTGAGGGTTCAAAATAGGGCTAACACTGAGGCCTGTCAGGTGTTCAGCTTGGACACTGAACTGCCTGGAATTTCACAGAAGCAGAAAACCTGCTCAGCTTTTTTCCAGCTCGCCCAGCAGGGCATATGCAACTAATCTGAAAGACGATCTTGGTTTCCAAGTAGATTGATCCCATCCAAGATAACCACAAAAAGAGAGCTCTACAGATAGATAGGTTGGGTCCTAATGACCTGCAGATGGGTCTACCTACAGCCGGTGCTCAGCGGCCCATGGAACACCTGCTTCAAACCCGCCCCCCCCCCCCCCACCATGCATCCTGTATACAGCTTCCAAACTTTGTAGGAGGCAAGAAAGCCCCTGACACCAACCAGGCTGTGACCCCATTCCTTGCCCTCACTCCTCCAAATCACTCAAATGAGTATTTGGGCTGTCCCTGAACCTTGACCTCTGCATATCTTTTTCAATCCATCAAGGGTTTCCTGGTGCCTTCGGAGCGTTCGTGATGATTAATTAGTAAGCTGGTATTTATAAAGTGCTAAGTGAGGGCTGCAGTTTATGAGCCCACTTTATCTCTGACAGCCTCCCTAATCCCCTCCCAGCATCTCGGGCTTCAGGGACCACCCAGTTCTGCGAGGCTCTGGAATGCCCCTCATTGTCCACTCCGTACTGCCCCCCAAACCCAAGAGCTCCTCCCAACCCCTCCCCATTTCTCCCCCCTCTTCTTCAAAGTGCTGTTGTTTTTCTTAATATTACTGTGCCCCTCCCCGAAAGACAGTTACACAAGTGGATGTGGGAGGAAGAAGAGAAACAAGTCAATGGTGACTAAGTCTGCCTCGCTCCCTTGCCGCTGGAATATTGTCAGAATTGGCTCGGGCTCACCCTGCCTCTGTAAAAATCCTTTGCGGAGGGTGTGATTTTTCCTGAAGATCATTCTTTCCACATGACCAAATGCTGTAATGTGTAACCAGTCCAGATCGTTTCTTTCTGCCCAAATCCATGCTTGGGGCACAGCGCTCAGGGTCATTCAGGAATGATTCCCCCAACAAACAGGTGACTGCTTCTGGAAGGTCCGCAGTCAGTGCTCACGGGCTGTGCCCGCCTCTCCTCCTCCACTACTCCTTTCATTTCCGAACAGGTGCCTTTCCTCACGTCCAGTGGCCTCAGAAGGAACAAGTTCAAGTAAAACGCAGCCCCCGGCTTGCATCTCAGGCATGAGCAGATCAACGGCTGTGTCCACAGGCAGGGCCCAGAAATGAGGCAGAGAGCTCAGCATCGCGAGCTCTCGTCCTGTCTAAAACCCTGAGAACCTGTGAGAAAATCCCCCTAAGAGGTGTTAAAAGGGCTCACCCATGTGGGCAGCATTTCCTGAGCTCTGCCTGAGTATAACAGCCGCAAGTCCTGGGCGATCCGTTCCCCTTCTAGAAGATGCCATAGGTAATGAACAAGAATTCCCCCACTGCACCACGGAGCCAGGCCAGCCTCCAGAGGGTTGTGACCACACAAGCCAGAGGGGTAAGTAACCAGGGACTTTGATACACACAGTCCGCCTGAATAATGCAAACCAAAACCATATCTGGCTTTCACATATATGTAAAGTTGTTTTTTAAGAAGGCAAACTCCCACATAATCTCATTACTATTAAAAGTTTGCTCCCACATCAAGGAGGTGCAGAACACGTAATGAAGCCGCCCTTTTCATGCAGACACATTACAAATCGTAGGTTGGGGCGGGCAGAGGTTCACCAGGTCTTTAAAAGTAATCAGCAGCTTTGGGAGGAAGGCTAAGAATCTGGCAGACCAGGGCATCTGCAGACAGAAATTTTTTAAAGAGTTTATTTATTTATTTGAGAGAGGGGGGCACCTGGGTGGTTCAGTTGGCTAAGCGTCTGCCTTCAGCTCAGGTCATGATTCCAGGGTCCTGGGATCGAGCCCCGCATTGGGCTCCCTGCTCAGCTGGGAGTCTGCTTCTCCCTCTCCCTCCCCCCAGCTCATTCTATCTCTCCCTCCCCCCCTCAAAAATAAATAAAATCTATTTATTTTAAATAAAATCTATTTATTGGAGAGAGAGAGAGCTTGAAAGCAGGGGGAGGAACAGAGGGAGAGGGACAGGCACACCCCACCCTCAGCATGGAGCCCAATGAAGGGCTTGATCCCACGACCTGAGTGGAAATCAAGAATGGGGAGCTTAACCAACTGAGCCACCCAGGCGCCCCTGCAGACAGAATTTTTTAAGTTTCAATCTACACCCCATCCCTAATGTTTCGCGTTCAGTTAAAAACAGACTATTTAACTTCTCCTGGGTCCTTCAAGGCCACATATGGGTGATATAGAAACCTGCCTTTTGCAAGTAGCTGAAGCAAACTGCCCAAGACCAACAGAAACCTGATTCCGAGCTTTAAACAAACAAAACCATGTCATTTAAGCTGAGCGTCTTTACTTGACTCAAAAACACTCTCGAAAATAAGTTAACGAAAACATCGTATTTCCTGAACCCTTAAGTGGTTTTCTCAATTTTGTTCTTTTTAAAATACCTTTTAAACTGACTTAGCAATATTCTTGAACTGTGGCAGGCGGACAAATACCAACGAGGTCCCGTTCTATGCAGATCAGTCTGTAGCAGCTTGCTGGCTTTTCTTTCTCAAGTGCTCTCTGCCTCCAGACCAAGGGTTTTAAGCCCCGCATCCATCTTTTCTCTGCAAGAACTGGTGAGACCAGTTTCTGCGTAGGGATCCTCTGCATTGCCCTAACGTTTTAGAGAAGAAGCACAAAGCACAGTTCTCCTTCTAGATTAGAGACTCCAACTTCAGTGAGCAGAACTCCCCTGGGTGCTTGTTAAAATGCAGGTTTCTGCGGCCCATGCAGAGATCTGTCTGGATTGGGGCCTGGGAATCTGTATTATTAACCAGCCCTCCCCTCCCCCACGGGGGTTGTGATATTGGAGGTCCACAGCTTTGCAGTTTTAAGGTGACACACCAGACCACGGAGAGAAATCCTCTCAGGCCTCTTCCCGAAACCGCATCCCTTGGAGCCTTGGAGAGGATCTCTCTCCTCGGGGGCCCTCACCGAAATGGCAGAATCAGGAGCTCCCTGCCAGTTCCTCTGAAGCGGAGTCTCAGGGGACAGCCGTGGCCCAGCAGCTATTCTGCCAAGTCATCCATGTGATGCGCTGGCCCAGGGGTGAGGACCAGCCCCCTTCCCCGCTTTAGCTCTCCCTCTGTCTCCGAGAACCCACACCATTCAGGGCTATGGCCCTGCCCCGTCTCCCTCGCAACTGCAGGTCCAGCCCTTTGCAAAAGCTGCTGCAGCTCCAGCCGCAGGTAGATCTAAACGGGGGGTCCCCGCTCACCGGATCCACCTTCATACCCCTGCAACCCTCATTGAGAACGCCGGTGGTTAACATCGAGTCGTCTCCATGGCAACCGACAGGGTGTCACAGACTCAGGATTACGACTTCTCGGCGTGGGGATTCCAGAGAAGAGGTTGGGGGCGGCGTCCCTCGGATGCCCTGACCCACACCAAAACCGAAGGGATGGATCCCCTTCCTTCCCTCCCCGGTCCCCGGCCCCTGGCCCGACCTCTGCCGCTCAGCGGCCACAGCGAGCAGGGAGAAGGGGGTGGATTTTTAAGGGCCCCCCCACCCCTACGGCCGGGGACGGCGGCAGGGTGGGCGCCCGCCACCCGCGCCCTCGAGCCCCGCGGCAGAGCCCCAGTGCGCGCGGGCCGAGCAGGGCGGGCATGGGGGCGGGGAGCGGGCGGGCCAGGCGCGGGGCCTAAGCCCCACCCCCGGGGGCGGAGCCTGGCGCCGGGGAGTGTCAGGAAGAGGAAGAGCGCGGCCAGAGGCGGTGCGGGCGCGCGGCGAGCAGGGGCCGGGCCCAGGCGAGCGCCGCGCGGGCCACCATGGCCACGGACGAGCTGGCCAGCAAGCTGAACCGGCGGCTGCAGATGGAGGACGAGGGCGGCGCCGAGGCCCCGGAGCAGCCCGGGCTGAACGGGGCGGCGGCGGCGGCGGCCGGGGCGCCCGACGAGGCGGCCGAGGCGCTGGGCAGCGCGGACGGCGAGCTGAGCGCCAAGCTGCTGCGGCGCGCCGACCTCAACCAGGGCATCGGCGAGCCCCAGTCGCCCAGCCGCCGCGTCTTCAACCCCTACACCGAGTTCAAGGAGTTCTCCAGGAAGCAGATCAAGGACATGGAGAAGATGTTCAAGCAGTGAGTGCCCGCCCGACCCGGCCCCCCACCCACCCGGCGCGCCGGCCTCGGGCCGCGAACCCCCGAACCCCCGAAACCTTGCGCCGCCCGGGACCCCTGCCGCCAGTCGTGCGCCCCTGAACCCCGACACATCAGGGGTGGCGACCCTGCGTCCCCTTTCATTTAATCACGAGGCTTCAGGACCTCCTCCCCACCACGCGTGTGAGTCTGGCGACCCCCAGCCCTTGACACGCGACCTCTCCTCACGGTGACGCGGCCCCCAGTACACCATACGCGTGCACTCGGTGTGGGGGACCGCGCGGCCCCTCCAGGTAACCCCGAGTCCCCTCGAGCCCCCACTACACCATACACATGAGTCTGAAGATTCTGGGGCTCTGGCCTCGGACCCCTGTGTTAGTGAAGCTTCCCTCGCCACCCATCAGACACCCACGCACCCTGAGATTTGAGGACCCCGTGGCCTCCCCCCGCCCCCAGCTACTCGAATTCCCCACCCCCACCCTAACACCCTGGTCAAAAACATCCACACACACCCCCAGCTCCTCAACAAAGGTTACCATTCCTTGCGCCCCATGCTGTACCCATTCTTTCATTAGGGTCCTTTCATTTCCTCTGCTTATCTCAGATTCCCCTTAACATAGGTTCTGGGCAAAGACACCCCCCCTTCAGTTATTCAGCATCTGTTAGCAAACTGTGGTCAAAGACCCTCCGTACCCTTCCGCCCCTACTCCTATCCACTCAGCTAGCCAGGACCCCACTCCTTGACCCTCAGGTGGTCTCCCTAGGGAGGGATCCCTCCATCCCTGCCCCCCACTCTGCAGGTATGTACCACCCATCCTCCCTTCAGGGCAGAGTCCCCTCCTCCCTCCACACACTGTTCCTCCCTCCTCTTGCCCTAACCACCCCCCTCAGCAGCTTTGCAGTCACTGCCTTCCCCCACTGTGTGCCCCCTTTCCTCCCACACAGGGTTCCCGACACCCCACACCTCCCTGTCTAATTGGCCTGGTTGCTCTCACCCCTACCTTTTCCTCTACGAAATTCCATACACTGTGCCCTTAGCAGGTTGGACGGGCACCCCCAGGCCTGTGGCTCAGCCCTCCCCCTCCCCATAAAAACCTTAAAATCTCTCTGAAGGGATTAAATGGTCCCCTTCTGGTCCATCCCTGAGTCCACCCAGTTGAGATCGAGATGGACAGCCAAACTCCTCACAACCACAATTGTGCAGGGAGGGAGTTGTAAGAGCTCACAGCCCCTTCCTCTCTGTACCCTTCCCCACTTCTTGTTGCCCATCCCCTTGCCCCTGGCCCCTAGAGGGGGAACAGCCCAGGGGTATGGTCTGGAGTGGAGAGGTGCTGACCCACCCTGGCTGAGGCAGGAGTACAGGGCAGTATGGGGCTGTGTACCCAACCAGCAAGCAGGAAGCCCAGGAAGAGGGTGTTTTGCAAGCCCACAGCTTGAGAAAGGCTCTTTCCCACTTCTCATCACTGCTGCTTCTGCCTGTGGCCCCCACACAGGGAAGAGGGTTTTGTTTCCCAGACCTGGATGGCTGGGAGCCCCATACTTTTCCAAGGGTCAGCCTGGGGGGAAACTGAGTCCTTAACCCTCCTCTGGGCCTCTGTGTGGAAGTCCCTGGGCCCTGAGGAGCCTGCCTCTTTGACTGCAGGGTCTTTGTTGGGAGTTCTAAAGTTTCTTTCCCCACCAAAGACTGTCACCGTCAGCAGAGCAAGATTTCCAGGATTCCAGCCCAAACTGATGGAAAGCTCCTTGAGCCCAGGGCTAGGTATAGATAGCTTCACTGTCTGGAACTTCCTCGTAGAGCTGCCCACCCCCCACCCCCACCCCCGAGTGGGAGAAGCAGTGCAGGGGGGATTGTTCCAATGCATCTGTGATTGATAGTGTCTAGGCACTAAGGAGCTCCTGGATTCACCCAGCATCCCCATGACGCAGAACTCTCATCATCACCATGGCACAGTTGGGCGGTCTTGGTACAGAGAAGTTAAATAACTCACAAAGACCACACAGCTAGAAAATAATGGAGCCAGGACCTGAACTTAGGTCTGACTCCAAAAGATGTGTTCTTCCCTTCGGGGTTTTCCGTCACAGACATCTGCTTCCGTGCGGGAAACACGCTTCTTCAGCACCCCCTTCCGTGTTCATGGCTGATTTCCCACCTCACGGACCCGCCACTGGCCCATGTCTTTCTCCCAGAATCCTCCTTCTCTTGGGCTTCCGCAGCATTGCTACACCCTGGAAAAAAAAAAAGAGCTGTTTGGGAGAACCCATGCACCCCGAATGGGTAGGGACTTGGGAGGCCGCAGCTTGATCAGAAGGGGCGCATGACCAGAGGAATGGCCTGGAAGCCGCATTCGCGAGCACACTCGCTTTCTAGAGAGGTTGTTTTGGGTGTTCGTTTGACAAGGTTTACTCTGATGAAGTTTGGGTGGAGCTGAACTCCTTCCAACACCCCCGTGGGCCACCTCTTGGCACCACTGCTGCTTGCTGCGTGGGGGTGGGGGGCAGGAAGGGGCCGGGGAGCTGGACTTCTAGGGAAGGAAGTGCCACCCGCGGGGGCCCTGGCGAGGATAGAAAGCTGCAGGTTTTGTATTCAAGGAAACAAGGCTGCCCTGTGCCAGCCGAGCCCAGCCCAGCCGAGCCCCGGCCATGAACAGCCAGCACACAGGCTCTCTGAGGACAAAACCCCTGTTCTGCTTCTGCGTGCTAGTGGGGCCGCCACCCCCTGGGTCCAAGCGGGGCCCTGCTGGGAGACTTCCACCCTGGTCTCCGGCTCCCCAGCTCCCCGGCAGGGAGGAGGGGAGCCCAGCCCTCCTAGAAGCCATTCATCAGAGCAGAGTACAAGAGATGGGGAGGTCACAGGGAACTGGGAGCCGGCCTTCCTTGGAAGGCAGGAGCTAGAAAGCCCGGTCTTCCATCCCGGGTCTGCCCCTGAAGTCCCTTGTCTGCTCTCGCTTCGGCCTTAGTCTTCCCACCTGTAAAAGGGGCGGGCTGTATTCAGCAATGGCCTCCTGATTTCTGAGGGGTCCTGAGCCCTTCTGGATGACAGAATGCTTTCCAGGGTCTTCTACTTCATCCATTCATTGTCTATGAGCAGATCCTTCCCGAGGAGGGGATAGGAGGAGAATCAAGGGGATTGAGGGAAGCGAGACAGGCTGTCCGCCGTCACTGACCTCACGATCCAGCTGGGAGAAACTTCCAGCCCTTCTTCCCATCTTACAGAGAAGGCAACTGAGACCCAGAAAGGTGTGGTGACTTGCTTGGGGTCTCAGGGAAGTTTTCAGTGGCCAAACCAGAGGGTTCTTGTCTGTACGTTGAGGGTAGTGGTCCCTGCTCAGGCGGGGCTGGGAGGGGGCGACGCCCATCAAGCTCTGGCATCATGCCCAGCACGTGGAACCCGGATTCTCAGTCCTCCCTCCCCAGGCGGCCTCAGGCGGCCCCAGCTCTTCTAACCCCTCTCCCCACCTCTCTCTCGGCCCATCCATTCAGGGCGCTCTCTGGAACCTTCCAGCCAAAGAGAGAATGACGTGACCCCACAGAGCCTCAAGGGGGCCCACCTCTGGGCTGGCAGCACCCTGTGTGAGGCTCTGTGGGGTTTTGTAAGTCGAGACCTGCCCGAGAGGTCGGCAGCCACGTAATTCGGAAGCTGCCGTGGAATCTGAGGCAGATGCCCTAGTTCCCTGCGTGGCCAGCCTCGTCCCCAGACACTGCATCTCCTGACCCCTTGCATCAGAGAGGCAGGCTTCCCTCTCCTTCTGGACGCCTCTGCCCTCCCCTCTTCTCCATTTGCTCCTCCTCCCACATGTCTCCCCAGACCCTGTCCCTCACAGCAGCTCCCTCAGCGTCCTTCCTGGAAGAGAGTAGGACACAGTAGTTAAGAGCAGGGCCTCTGGAGTCTGTGGGTTTGAATCCCAAGGCCCTTACACTTTCTGGGCCTCAGTTCCTCACCCTAAAACAGGGAGAGTAATAGCACCCACCTCGCAGGGCTGTTGTGAAGTACTTAACCCCGTGCTCGGCACGAAGAAAGCACTGTGAAGTTCCTGTCCCCCTCATCCCCTGGGCCTGGCGGCGGTTGTCTAGGCTGGCAAGGAGGGCACTCCACAAAAGCTCCTGGCTGCCTCCCCTTACCCCCTGCGGAGCTGCCCAGCTGGGGAAAACCCCATGCTTTGGGCCCGAGTGTTGGGGACCCAGCATGAGAACCCCCCATTTCTCCTGCGGAACGGGTGCTCCAGTTGGCAGCTACGTATGGCTCTGATAAATAACAAAAATGGGGAAACGAATTCATTATCACGTAACTACGTGGAAGGCAGGTGGCAAGGAAAAAGGAAAGCGGGAACGAACGCTCCGGAGCGATTCCAAACTGGGACCCCAGCGCCCGTCCACCGCGGTGCCGCTGGGCGACTCCGGGCGGGGCGCTCAGCTTTGCACCCCACCCTGGGCTAAAGACCCTCCCTGCTGAAGTTCGGAGGCTTCCGTGTAAAGAGTCCTGGCCCTTTGTGAAGAGTCCACCATCATGTCCGGCCCGTGGGCTGTTAAAAACATAGATGCTTTTGAAAAAAATCTATCCATGTGATCATTTATCCAACGCGTACTAAGTATTTGCTGTGCGGAAGTTCTAGAGAAGGGAGGAAGGAAGTTCTTGCCCTCAGGGAGCTGAAAGTCTCAGGAAGAGCAGTGGTATGGAGGGGTCTCTGAGTGTAGAGAGGATGGGCCCATGGGGCTGGAAATGGAACCTTCCATTTCTTTATCCCTTCCATGAGGACTGAATGCGCTCTTGAGGGGGGCGGTGATGATGCGTCGTCCTCCGCCGGCCCCCTGCCCCCACGTCCTCTCCTCGTTAAGTGGAACCCCCAGTCCAGTTGCTCACAGCCGCGCAGTGAGGTGGGTAAATCATGATTCCCATGTGCCAGACGGAGACATTGAGGCTCAAGGAAGTCGAGTCACGTACCCAAGGTTATAATAAGCGGCAGGGGCAGAATTAGAAGCAGGCTGGCCTGCAGGGAGCCCCAGAGGCCGAGAGAGGGCTGTATTTTTGGATGGGGGGTGGCGGGTGCTCTCAGAGCCTCAGGAGGGGAAGCCATCTGCGGGGGTATAGAGGTTGGGTCCTTCCACCTGCAGCAGCCAGGAGCCCGGCTTTCTGGGGAGATGCCGCACCCCCCCGGGAGGGAGGATTTCCCGAACTGAGTGCTCACCCTCTGCTCTTCCGATTCTGAGTCACCTCTCCCCTCCCCCGCCCGGGGACTTTTGGTTCCCCTTTGGCTTTGCACCTTCCTGCCTTCTGTGGTCTGGACCCTCTGGGTCCAAGGCCTGGCTTCAGCGGTGAGAGTCCAGGCTGGAGAAGACCAGGCCCTGCTGCCTCAGGGGGGGCCCTTTGGCAAGGCCAGCCCAGGCGGGGGAGGAGGAGGAGAGGCAGAGCTGCCCTGAGACCGCAGCGGGGACCGTCCCCACTCCCTGCAGCGGCTGAGTTCCCTCTGACTGCTGAGTGGCCTTCTCCTTGGCGGACTTCCGCTTTTCAAGGCCTGCGGAGCAGCAAGAGTCCCATGCCAGCTGGGTGCGGCTAAAGGGGAGCCGGGCCCGGGGTTTCTGAGCTGTGTGCGGACCCTCGCGTGACGGAGACACGTCCGCCTCCCCCATCCCGGGCAGTTTGTCTCTTATTTAATCCTTTTATGGCATCCTGTGAGCTCATCATCACTCTTGTCACAAATGAGAACACGTGGTCTCCCAGAGGTGGCTGACCCGTCCAGCGTCACACAGCTAGTAAGGAGCGGGGACAGCGTTTGAACTGGGGTCTGTCTGACTCCACGTCCCTGGCTCCCAGGGACCCCGAAAGACGGCAGCAGCAGCAGCAACCAGGCGCTTGTTAGAAATGCAGCTCCACCCCGGGTCTACTGGATCAGAATCCGCATTTTAACACTCGTGTCAGAAGCACCAGGCCACCCACAGCTGTCTTCCCCCACCTGCCTGAGGAGTTCCTTCGGGTAAGGCAGGTTCCTTAGTCTGGGCAGTAGGGGAAGATTAAGTTGAATAATAAACACTAGGTTGGATTAGACACTCAGTGAATTTCTTTGCCATCACGGCTGTAAGGATAAGTATTATTAAGAGCAGGCAGGGAAAGCTGGCAGGACACCGCTGCTGACGTTACCGGCCCGGGGAGAGGCCCGCCCGGCCTGGCGCTCAGCATCTGGCGGTTGAACCCGAGGTTGGGCGGTCCCGAGCCCTGACAAGCCCCCAGCAGATTGCCATCTCAGCCTGGGGGGGGTCCTACTGGATCCTTGGACTCACTGAAAAGCTGTGGGGGAGCTGCGAGCCAAACACACACACCCTTACCCTCTCCGTGGCTGACATGGCAACAGATCGAGTGTCCGATTCTGCAGATAGGACTGGAGGAAGTGGCGAGTGGCTGGGCTTTCCCCACATGAGTCAGGCAGTCTGGGGGTGGGGGTGGGGGCGTGCGCGACCCGTCGGGCCATGCCGAGCAGTTACCAGAGCGTGTGGGTGGTGGGTGGCCACCTGCGGAAGGAGGCCGGCAGGGCCGAGCTGGCTGCAATAGTGGGCAAGGCCAGAATTCTTCTCTTGTCCAGAACTCTCCCTGCCCCAAGGGACCTGCCTTCCCAGTTCATAGGACAGAGAGTAGAGAGGCCTAGGAGCCACTGAGGGAGACAGGAGAGGGGAGGACCAGGTCTGTGAATGCCGAGACCAAAGCCAGGTGGGCCTGGGGGGGTGCTTAGTCCATAAACACTACCCTCTCCAGCTGTTTCTCCTCCTGGGGACACTCATGGGCCGAGGGGCCAGCTGCAAAGGCCTGGGATAGGAAGCAGAAGGGACAAAACGGGTCTGCTGTGCTCCCATCTTGTCCCTGTACAGCAGCTGTGGTAAGTCCTCGTTCTGCCATCAGACTCCACAGCACAGCTGCTGGGTGGCAAGGCTCGTGCACAAGGAGCAGCCTTCTAATAGACAGTTCCAGAGTCAGCGTGGTCTGCCTTACGTGAAGCAGCGAGCTTCCTGTGCTCAGAGGTATTCAAGACACAAGCAGGAAAACTGCCTTGGGAATCTGACCTTCACGAATGGCTGAATGAGTGGCCTCCAATATCCCTCCCAACCTGAGGATCTCTAGTACCGGGTCTGTGGGCATCGGGACATAGCATCGCAGTTAAAAGCACGTGTGTTTCATCATATCGGGGTTCGGATCCCAGCTTTGTCCTCGTCAACTATGGCCTCGGCCCCGTCACTTCCTCCCTGAGCCTCCGTCTCCTCATCGGTAATATGGGGATATTTATGCCTGCTCCACAGGGTTCTGGGGAGGGTCTGATGCGGAATACTGGGCATAGCGCCTGGTGCATAGTAAGTGCTCAGCAGAGAGTAGCCCGTAAGGATAATATTGTTAGGAAACAGGGTGTTGATACTGGACGCTGTGGGAACTGGCCTCTGCCCGCCCCCGGGACTGCTGGTTATCAGAAGCTGGGTGGGACCTGCTCGGCCCAAAGGGGCAAAGTCCTCCGGGGTGGTGGCCGGCTGCTCCGCTCTCCAGGGTGGATGGGAGGGATTCTGTCACCGGCATCCGGGGCGGCAGCTGCCGAGCCCTGCCCGCCGAGAACTATTCAGGGGGAGGCGGGTAGGAATGTGGGCACGGTGCCAGGTGCAGCAGCCTCTCTCCGGTGCTGGAGAGAAGTGCTGAGCTCCCAGCCTGGGAGCTTTGTTGCCATTCCTGCCCAGTGTAGCTGGCCCTCCCAGGCAGGCCCCAGGCTGGGCTCTCAACCCAGCGTCCCCCAGGCCTACAGGCTTGAGAATTCAGGACCCTCCGTGGGACCAGGAAGAAGAGGGAAGCAGACAGGCAGGAAGAAGGAACGTCTCCAGCTTTGGGGATCCTGCAGCCCACTGGCTGTGTGACCCCAGGCTGGTGGCTGCCTACTCTGGGCCTCAGTTTCCCCCACATCACGTGAAGCGGGTAGACCAGGCTGTGCGGACAGATCTTGTGTGCTGATTCTCTTTCCCTGGCCCCTCTGAGCCGCCTGCACCCTCAGTGCCAGCTTAGGGAGAGAACCGATGGGTGAGAGGGTCTCCCCGGCCAGGGGCACGTCTTGTGTTGCTGTTCATCCACTTGCTGGTGGCATGGTGACAGTCCCCCCCCCACCTTGTCACTTCCTTCCCGTGAGAAGAGGGACAGAGTAATCCAGGGCCAAGGCTCCTCTCTCCTTCTGCCCAGCAAGAGAGTGAAAGGCTCTGTCCTGCTGTCTTTCCACCTCCCCAAGCGGTGGGGTCTTTGAATCAGGCCTAGTGGGAAAAGTAGTGGGAGCCTCGGAGGAGGGGGAGGTGCTGGGGGCCTGCAGACCAGTCTACAGCAAGCATTTCCTCGCAGCCGGGCACCCTCAGGACTGGCGCCCAAGGGAGAAACCCTTGTGGTTTTTACCACTATCATTGTTACCAGCACCATTTTTAAGATCTGTGTGCAAAGTACGTAAGGAAATGTCTGGCACACAGAAAGTGCTCAGTGGCCACTATTATAATGAAATCAGCAGGCTTTAAGCACCTGTTATGTACTAGGCATTTTATGTTCATCATCTCATTTAATCTTTAATCCTAAAGGTGGGTAGTGATAATACCGCTTTAATTTGTTATTATTACTGTTGGCGTTACTGTCCGCCTGTGCTCCTTAAGTGCTTACCGTGGGCCACGCTCTGTGCTAGGATCCGGCATAGCTCGTCTGTTTTAGTCTTTGCCTCCATCCTGAGATGGGTCCTTTGATCTCCACAATGTAAATAGGAAAAATGGGGTTTGTGGGGTCAGGTGACTTGGCCAGGCTCAGCCAGCCAGCCTAGTGGCAGATCTGGGGTTCAGACCCCAGTCAGTCTCAGTAGAGCTGATGTGGGCACAGAAACTTCAAGGTCATCAGTCACGTTCACCCTGGGGACCTGGCTGATCTAGTGGCCCCAAGCCCAGGGCACACAGTAGATGCCTGCTTCCCAGGAGCCTTGTGGGAACAGCCCTTCCCCCCTCCAATGTCTCCTCCCCTGGGGGACCCAACTCCCACCCCAGCACCTGGCCTCTTCCTGACCTCTGTCGCCTCCCCTTGGCAGTTGACCTGCTGGCGCTGTGACCAGCCCCTGCATTGTCCCCCTGGGGGCCAGAGCCCGCCCAGGAGAGAGCCCAGACCCGGTAATTGATTGACCTTTGATTGATGCAGGCAGCGGTTCAAGCCGCGGATAGAGCTGCAGGCCAGCCAGGCCTGGGAGCTGCCAGAGACCCAACAGATACAGAGCCAAAGTCTCTGTCCAAGTTCAGACACTTTATCTGCACTTCCTCTGAAACTAAGCCACCCCCAGCTGCAGGAGAAACCCATACACATGGGCAGTAAATAAAGCTGGGGCTCAGGAGAGGCAGGTGGGACAGCAGAGTGTGGGAACCCCAGGGATGGGGGGGTGAGTCCCTGGCCAGCTAGTCAGTAGGCCAGCGCCCTCACCCCTACTCTCCTTGTTCCCTAGTCAGTCACGTGGGGAAATAATCCCCCCAGGATTGCTGAGCACGGCAGTTGTCAAAAAAATGCCTGGCACATAGTAGGAGCTTCATAGAGGCAACCAGCTCTCACTCCAGTGATGGCCACGCTGCCATTTCTGGAATCCACTCCATGTGCCAGGCACTGGGCTAAGTGCATGCCATGCAGGAGCTCGGCCAGTCCTCACGGTGACCCTGCAAGAGAGTCACCATCACACCCCGGCTGGAGGCTCAAGTGGCAGGGTGGCCCAGAATCCAGGCAGTCTGCTCCAGCCCTGCCGTGTCATCGCTGACCGGCAGAAAGCAGCGAGGGTTTCCTGAGGGGCGGCGCCCGTGTGACTTTGCCCCAGGAAGGACCGGCCCCCTCACCAGGCTGCTCTCCGCAGGGCCGCTCCAGGACCTGTCACTTGGGGTCACGCCGCAGCCCCCCAGCCCCTCACCAGACTCCAAATGTGCAAGGAGGGGTCTCTGCCGTGTCCCCCGCAGGGCCCCTCCGGCCTGAAGGGGAGCCTGGAGCATGGGATCGTAGGCCTGCCTGGCCCTCCCGAGGCCCACAAGCCTCTACCACATCCTCTCACGTTGGCTCACGCCCCAGCCACAGCGCTGTCCCAGCCACGGCACCGCCCCAGCCACGGCGCTGACCACAGGGACCTCCGGCCCATCTGGCCCTGCTCCCGTTCCCCACCCCCAGCCCTGTGGGGAAAAAGCTTCAGGGCCGTGCTGCCTGCAGGGTTCCCAGAACCCCATCTTCCCTGTGCTGCGTCACTTCCAACCACTGACTCGTCCGTGAACTATTTATACCCCTCGCACCAACTGCTCCGTGCTCCGGGCAGACGGCTCAGTGCTGCGGGCCTCACCGGGACAGCTGGACGCGGGCTGGCACGGAGCAGGTGGGCAGGCTGGAGCTGGCCTTCCGCCCCCTTCCTTTACTGCTCTGTGACCTTGGGCAGGTCACTTAACCTCTCTGCACCTCCATTATATAAGGTTATTATGGGGATTAAGTACAATAAAGTATGTGAAGTTCCCGGCACATTTCTATTCGTTGTTCAAGGTCGTGCGGAGCTTACATATCCCTAGGGATGGGGGAAGGGAACTGGGGAGCCCTGAGGAAGGCACAGAAATGAGGTGTGTGTTTACGCAGGAGTGCCGAGACCGAGACCGGGAGGTAGATTTCTGCAGCTCAGCCCCTCTGTGTCACGCTATTGTCGCTATTGTCGCCAGCACTCACCCAGGCAGCTTGAGGCCTGGGGCTACGCTGGCTTCTCTAGGCTCAGAAAGCCCATTTTAGCCCTGAGAGCGCGCTTCCCACCCCCCACCAGGAGGCCGTCAGGTCAGGTGTTTGGTTAGCCTGATAAGAGGGCCCACATCCGTCACGATATGACAGGCTCTGCCCCAGCAGCACCTCCCCAGGGGGGACTGGACCCCGAGGCCATCTCTGACCCAAGCTCTTATCACAAGGAGGCCAGCGAGAGGGACATTTAAACAACCCCCACCCCATACACACACACACACACACACACACACACACACACACACTGTCCCCGTGTCTGCTGGGCGGTTGGTGGTAGAAAACAGACCTGCAATGTGCAGACACACTTTTATCACCTCATCAGTGTTCCAGCCCTTTCCAGCCACCAAGCCACATCCCGCCCCCCCCCTCACAGGCACACCCTGCACAAATTGTTCCCTGAATTCACCCCAGGCCACCTCCCAGCAAACTACAAGTGGACCTCCCTCCTGGGGCCTCCCTCCTGGGGCCTCCCTCCTGTGACACGTGCTACCTTCTGCCTCTCTCCTGGGTGGAGGCAGGAGTGGGGGAGATGGGGCCAGTAGAGATGCCAGGCTGGCCCTGGAGATAACATCAGAGTCACCACCACCACCCCCCCGCACTCTGTACCCCCGTGGTGTCGTGAATTCTTTCTCCCTGCTGGTTCCCGTCCCGTCCAGGACAGGCAGGCTGTGGCTTCCGCTTCCTTAGGCATCGCGCTGGTCCAAACCTTAGCGCTGTTCAACGTGTCAGAGGCCGCAGGCCATATAGGGAGTTCCTCGTCATCAGAGGTAACCAAGCAGTAGCCACACCTCGCGACTTCACCTGGACCGAGGTCCCTTCCAGCTGCAATAGGGTGACAGGGTCCTCGCAGTCCAGCCCTCGGTGCTCTGACCCGTCAGGTGTGAGGTGTCAGGATGTCCTCAGGCTCCGCTTCGCTCCCACAGGTACGACGCTGGCCGGGACGGCTTCATTGACCTGATGGAGCTGAAGCTGATGATGGAGAAGCTCGGAGCCCCGCAGACCCACCTGGGCCTGAAAAACATGATCAAGGAGGTGGATGAGGATTTCGACAGCAAGCTCAGCTTCCGGGAGGTGAGCCCACTCCCCGTGGTGCCGCGAGTGAGCAGGGAGGGACAGCCATTCCCTCACAGGGTCAGCACTTACTGAGTGACTTCTGTATACCTGACTCTGGGGGGCTTTGAGAATCCAGGGGAAGGCCCTGTGCTCCTGGGGTCCTGGACTGTAGAGGGGGAGATGCCCAGAGAGGGAAAGAGCAGGGTGCTGTGACGCAGGAGACGAGGGGGACAGGGGAGGGAGTGACATGCACTGCGTCCGAGAGGGGCCTGGCTCTGCGCTGGGTGACTTCACACTCCGGGTCACGGTCCGCCGTCACTCTGGGGCAGGAGCCATGAGCAAGCCTGTTCCTTGGAGGAGGAAATGGAGGCTCACAGCCAGAAAACAGCAGTGCCGGACCCCAGGCAGCCTCGGGTGAATGACCGTGGTGGCCTCCCTGGATGAACTAGCAAGAAGCCGAGAGGAGGCAGGCAAGAGAACGGCGGTGGGGAGGCCGTGCCCGATGATGGTGTGGAGTCAGGGCATGGGTTCAGGCCCTTCTTCTGTCACTTCCTGCTGGTACGATTCGGGGCAGGTTTTTTTCCTCGTCTCTGAGTCTTCCACAGTCTGTAAAATGGGCACAATCCTATACCTTGAGGACTCAGTCTCAGTAAATTGATTTGGGGAACAGGGGAGACAAAGATATGAGGTAGGTTGGGGCTCTTCCTGGGAGCCGAGTGTGGGCACACAGGCCTGTGGTAGCCCGGGATCCTGGGAGAGCAGGAGATGGGTCACCTTGCCTCCCATGGTACAGATGGGCAGACCGAGGCCCAGAGCATGGCAGGAGAGAGCCCAGACCTCTGGCCCCTTGGCCTTCCGACAACGTGCTTTTCTCTCTACCGCAGTTCCTCCTGATTTTCCGCAAGGCAGCGGCTGGGGAGCTGCAGGAGGACAGCGGGCTGCATGTGCTCGCCCGCCTCTCCGAGATCGATGTCTCCACCGAGGGCGTCAAGGGGGCCAAGAGCTTCTTCGAGGCCAAGGTGAGGATCCTGAGGCCGTGTGGAGCCCAGGGTGGGGGGCGCTCAAGGACAAGGGTGCCCGGGCTGGGGAGGACAGGACTCTGAGTTAGCCCCAGGGTCAGTGCTCACCGTTCGTGGCCTTGCTGAGACTGCGGACAGGAGACGGGGCGCTGACGCGAGGGCTGGCCTGGGCGAGGCCCACAGCGCTCCTGGCTTCTGTCCCCTTCCAACCAAGTTGGGATCCCTTCCGGCGTCCCCTTTCTGTCCCTGGCCCACCGAACCACTACCCCCAAAGGACTAGTCCTTGAAATGTGGGCCCGGGAAATGGCAGAGCAGGCCCCAAAACACAGCGCACTGGCCCATGGGCCTCTCCGACAGCCCCGCCAGCCCCGGCCTGGAGGGGGTGTGGACCCCAGAGGCACCGTCCCGGAGCCGTACACACTTAGATGGAGGGGGAATATAGCTCGTGGATTCTGACCTCCCGGGGCACCTGCTTTTCCTTGTTTCTCCTCTCCCCCTGTTAACTACGAACATGGCTTCTGAAGGCCACCTCCCACCTCCCTCTGGGCTTCTGGGGTTGATGGGATGTTCCAGGGTTCATCAGTGGGACCTGGTATGCATCTGGGCTTCCTGGGACAGGAAGCAGGTTAAGAATAGCAACTTCAGGGGGTGCCTGGGCGGCCCAGTCGGTGAAGCATCTGCCTTCGGCTCAGGTCATGATCTCGGGGTCCTGGGATTGAGCCTTGTGTCCGGCTCCCTGCTCAGGGGAAGTCTGCCTCTCCCTCTCCTTCTGCTCCTCCCTCCAACTCGTGCTCTCCACCCACCCCCAAAGAAATAAGTAAAAATTAAAAAAAAAAAAGGGGGGGGCGCCTAGGTGGCACAGCGGTTAAGCGTCTGCCTTCGGCTCAGGGCGTGATCCCGGCGTTCTGGGATCGAGCCCCACATCAGGCTCCTCTGCTGGGAGCCTGCTTCTCCCTCTCCCACTCCCCCTGCTTGTGTTCCCTCTCTCGCTGGCTGTCTCTATCTCTGTAGAATAAATAAATAAAATCTTTAAAAAAAAAAAAAAAGGAGCAACATGGAAGCTCGCACTTACAGGGCTCACTCTAGGCAGCAGCCACCAAATGTGATCTGGCTTCCGATCCACTCAACGAATCCGCGAGTCAGTTATGCATGGGAAACTGAGGCTCAGAGAGGTCAGCGAGGCCCCTGGCCCCCGGCCAGAGCTAGCGAGAGGCAGAGCGGTAGCGGACAGGCAGGGGGAGAGTCGCGGGACTGGGAGCCCGAGAGCCCACGGTGGCGGCACAGACGCCCCTCCCGCCCTGACCCCCGTCCCCCGACTCCACCACAGGTCCAGGCCATCAACGTGTCCAGCCGCTTCGAGGAGGAGATCAAGGCGGAGCAGGAGGAGAGGAAGAAGCAGGCGGAGGAGATGAAGCAGCGGAAGGCAGCCTTCAAGGAGCTGCAGTCCACCTTTAAGTAGCAAGGGGCTGCGGCCTGACCGCGTGGCCCCGGCCCTGGCGCCCGGTCCAGCCAGCAGGGGGGGCGGACTGGAGGCCAAGCCTGAGTCCCGGGCTCTGTCTGAAGGGACCACACTGAAAACCTACAAAGTCTGTGAACGGAGCCAGCTGAGGGGGGCCCCAGGTGGCCCGGCCCCCCCGCTCCCTTCCGCTGTTCCCGAGGCCGGGCCACCAGTGCTGGCTCCTTGCCTGGCCCAGCCTTCCCCGGCCATTCCCGTGTGTCTCTCGCCCCCGGCCGCCCTCTGCCCGCTCCAGCGCTGCAGCTGCTCCGAGCCCAGCCCCTGGCCCTGGGGCGCTCCCTGCCCCGGGTGCCTGCCCTCGCACGCTCTCCTCCTCCGCCCAGCCCAGCGGCCACCTACCCTGAACCTGCAGGCCGTGCTGCCCCTGGGGCCCTCACTTCCAAGCCTGGGGGAGGACAGGCGGCAAGAATGTGGCGGGCTCCGGCTCCAGTAGAGCAGGACCGAGGGGCTAATCAGAGGCTCTAGGGCTCCCCACCCCCGACGACTGTTCCTCCAGCCTTGCCTCCTCTCTCTGCTGGGGGCGGGGGGGATTCTGTTCTGGGGGAGGGACCCAAGCCCCGGCACCCCATGTTCCCACGGAGGCCCCGGCGCTCTGGGACCCAGCTAGGCAGGGTGAGGGGCAGCTGTGCCCATCTACCTCACGGGCCCGCACTCTGCCGGCCGTGCCATGGATCCTGGGCAGGGAAGGCTCTGGGGGCAGAAGCGCCACTCCCTAGTCTCCCTGGAACCACGCGAGGGTCCCAGGGGCTCTGGAGAGAGCAGGGTGGGGAGGAGGGATTGGCCCCTTCACGGGGAAGGAAACCAGCACCCGGCTTCATTCTCCAGGACACGTCCAAGAAGTGCTTTAAGTGGTTTGCACGGACCAGGCGGTGGGGAGCAGGGCCTTGCTTGGCCCCTTCACGCCATCCTTCCCCAAGTGATGGGCACCACCTTGTCACCAGCGACGGGACCTGTCCCGTCAACAGCCCCCTCCCCCGAGGAAGCATGGGGACCCCAGCCCTCCCTGTGCCCAACCCCAGACGGGCGACGGCCAAGCCTGTGCCACCAGCCCAGTCCCACGCGGCTCCCAGTGTGCTCACTTCCATGCGTGCGTGTCCATGTGTGTGCGCGTCTGTGTCCGTTGCCGTGTCGTGAAACTGTGCCCGCCACCCAGTCCAAACAAGTGAATGGCCTTCAAGGCCATGGTTATGCAACTTTCAGTGTGTGTCATGACGTCACTGCTTTTTAAACTTGATAACTCTTTATTTTAGTAAAATGCCCCAAGAGTCCACAAAACTGTTGGATTTGCAGAGGTTTTATTTTTTTGGCCTTAGAATCTGCAGAAATTAGGAGGTACTGACGCCAGTGCGGCAGCCTTGGCCCTGGATTGCGTTTGCCTTAGCGGATATGTTTATACAGATGAATATAAAAAGTTCTTTTTCTTTGGCGTACTGCTTTTTTTCCCCTCCCTCCTCACCTTCCCCGAAAGAAAGCTACTTCTTCATTTGGTGGTACAATTATTTTTTTTAACTAAAATAAGATAAAAGTCTATATTCTTATGTGTGTGTGGTTCTTGTTGGTTGGTGGGGAGGGGAGGGGCTGGGAGAGGGAGGAAGGGGACGAGGTCACCTGGTGCTGGCGCAGCATTTGCTCAGGTGGCTCCCATGTCCTGTCAGAGGCCCCGGGAGGAGACTCTTCCTAATGGGGGAGGTTGGGCATGACCCCCACCGCCTATCACCAGGGGCTCCACTCGGGTAATCCTCACGACCAGTGCATGAGGGGTGCTGTTTTATTTCCCAGGGGGTCTCCCAGAGGCACACAGGCTGGGGGGAGACAGGGCTGGGCGGGGGACAGGATGCAGGCCCAGCCCCTCAGTCCACAGCCCGTCCCCCTCCCCCTCCAGTCACCCGCCAGGCAAGTTCAGAGGAGGGCATGCACTGGAAGTGGTACCACCACTGTGGGGGTTCCAGATGGATGCCCCCTAGAGCCCCCCAGTATTCTCCCCCATGCAGAGACACCTCAACCCCCAGCCCCCGCAACACACAGGACAGGCTGGGGTGGTGGCGTGATGAGGAAAGACCCAAGGTGCTCCCTGTGTGGCATTGGACGGATCAGGCTCCTATGGGGTGTCAGTCTCCCCATCTGTTCAAAGCGAGGGTGGGCTAAGGTGTCTAGGGTCTTCCCAGCCCCGCAGTTTCCAGGTACCGGTACAACCTGAGTTCCGGGGTAGGAGTGGGGGATTAGGCTGGGCATCGCTGCCCCCAGGTGGACGTGGATGGTATTGCAGAAGCCTCTGGCTCCCTCACCTGCCCCGTGAGGGGAGGACAGGGAGCGTCCTTGGAGTGTGTTTCCTGGGGAATGCCACCCCCACATGCCTCCCAATGCCTAAAATGCCACCATCATTAACACAGCCTTTTGGCAACCCTTCCCCAAGAGGGAAGAACATCAGAACCCCTGATGTCCGAGCCCAGAGGGTCTCAGAACAAAGGGATAGAGGACGCTAATTGGGAAGGACTAAAATTCAAGCTCTAGAACACCCCGTCCCGCTGGCCCCGTGATGAATGTGGGCCTCAAGCCCTCGGAATGTAAGAGACACGGTCCCACTGTCCCACGCCAGGACCCACCACCACAGCAACAGGTCTCAGCCAGAAGGGGGCCCTCAGCCTCAGCCCGCACGAGACGCCCACTCCAGCCCCGGCAGGGGGATAAGGCTGCGGAGGGAAGCGCCCCGGAGTGACTCGGGGCCCGAGAGTGGGAAAGTACATGGTTCCTCGATCCCCTCCCAGGTCCCATCCTCTCGGCCCCCATTGCCAAACACTGAAACCCCTCAGTGAGCCCCCAGACCTCCTCTGAACCCCCAATACTTCTATCCGGTTCTAAGGAGAAGCACTGCCAGCTTCTCCCTCTCACCCCTGCTGGCCCCTTGGTGGCCTCACCCAAGAAACAGCTGCCACCTGAGAATCCTGTCCCAGCCGCTAGAAACTATGGGCCCCAGGCAGTGGCACCTGCTCTGTTTCTCAGGCTCTCACCACCCCCGCACTCCCAACCTTGGCACCGCATCTCCTGAGGCCCCCCTCCGGCAGCTCAGCCTCTGCCGAGTCACCCTTGATTATTTTTCCAGGACAGTCTGGCCCTGAGTGTCTGAGAGACTCTGCAGCCCAGGCCCCGGGAGTACCCACTCCGGGTCCTGGAAAGCACAGAGGTCAAGGGGATGAGGATGGGATCCCAGCATTCTCACACCCTCAAGTCCTCAAGTTCATTCTGGACATGGAATCTGTTGAGAAGGAATCCTTTCTCAATCTGCAGCGCCACTGAGCTCCCAGCCCGAACGAACCTCTTCTCGTTCAGGGACCCTCGGAGGAACCCTTACTGCCCTGCCCAGATGAGCAGGGTCTAACCCTGCAACTCCAGCCCGAGCACAAGGTCTGTGCATGGCAGGTGCTCCGCGCACGCGGGAGGGAGGAAGGGAGGGATGGGTAGATGGATGGGTGGACGGACGGACAGATGGCTTCTGGGTACACAGTACGTCAGCACCTCACAGACTCTGCACACAAAATGGTCGTCTTTAATCGAGTTAATCCAGGAAATCCGGTCCACAGGGCTCCCCTCTGCAGATAGTCACCCCCCCACCCCACCCCATGGCGGCTTCTTCAGCTCTGATAACTCACCAAGGCCAGCAAATCAGGTCAGCCCCCCACATGTCACCACCGTAACTGAGGCATTCGGGACCACTGGAGTAATGGCATCCCCTGACCAGGGCTCCCTGAATCGAGGCCAAGTCGGCAGGGGCTGCCACTGGTTCCCGCCTCTGCCCAGTTGCTCCCAGTGAGAACACGGTTTCGTCCCCGGCTACCCCAAGGCACAGCCAGAGGCGCCTCCAGGGCCTGGAGAAGGCTCCGATCATCCACAGAACGTTCCCCGAAGTCTCATCCCATCTCTCAGTCGTACATAACCTGACGTAAGGAGGGGTTGCGGCCAGGGCCGACCGGTCCGTCCATACTGTGGCCACAGTGCTGGGGTCCACAACATCTTTAGGGCCCACGAAAATCTTCTAGTTTCTTATCAAATCAGCAGAGAAAGAATGACTACAATCCAGGCTTCTATTATATGATACCAGCTTAGATGAGATTAGTCTTTATACCTCTGCAGTCATAAAACATGCTTTTTAAGTATTTTTTGAGGGAGGAAGGGGCTCACGAAGGCAAAGGGCCCAGTGATGTCCAGACTCGAGCTTTCTCGTAGGAACCAGACAACAGCACGGATAGCAGCCGACACGTACGTAGAGCTTGCCGGACGCCAGGCACTCCCTGCGGTGAGAGGCGGCACCATTCTAACCCCCTTTCACGGAGGAAGGCACAGAAGCCCAGAGAGGTTGAGTCATTAACACGAGGTCACACAGCCAGGAAGCGAAGGCTCCTTCGCGAGTACGGCCAGCCGTGGGCGAGGCACGCAGCAGCCCCGCCTCAGCACGTGACGCAGACGAGGGAGCCCGCGCTGCTCCCCAGGCCCACGGCTGGCGCGGCCTTACCTCCAGGGCCCAGGCGGGGAAGGCCTCAAAGCAAGGACGCGGTCTCCGCCCTCGGAGCAGCCGGCAACTTCCCCCCAAGAAAAGGTCAGTTGCTCTGGGGACATTCCAAAAAAGAAAAAAATCAACGACTCTTCCTCCGGGACCGCACTCCCTGTGCGCCTGCGCGTTGTCGCCATCGCCCGGGTCTGCTGCGCGTTTGAACGGGGGACCCGTGGCTCTGCGTGCGTGTGTGTATAATGGAGTGCTTCCCGTGTACGACACTGGTGTGCGCGTGCCTGTGGATGTGGAGGGGCGTGTGTGCGTGTCTGGCTGTCGCTGTGTGCTGGTGAAGCCACGGCAGGGGCACGGGACAGAGATGGGCACCAAGAGACTTATCTCGGAGCGGAAACCAGCAAACGCCCACACGTAGAAGACTGGTTCATCATTTCCCCTGTTGCTCCAGAGAAACTGAGGTCCTTGGGCGCCTGGGTGGCTCCGTCGGTGAAGCGGCTGCCTTCGGCTCGGGTCATGATTCCCAGGGTCCTGGGATCGAGTCCCACGTGGGGCTCCCTCTCAGTGGGGAGTCTGCTTCTCCCTCTGCCTGCCGCTCCCCCCGCTTGTGCTCTCTCTCTCTCTCTGACAATAAGTAAATAAAATCTTTAAAAGAGAGAGCGAGAGAGAAACTGAGCCCCAAAGACCTTGCCCAAGATCCAGGTCCCTAACCGAGCCAGAAACCAGGAGCCTTCTCTCCTGCTGCCCGAGCCCCGTCGCTCCCAAGATCTGCCCGAAGCTCGGTGCTCATCTCTGTGTCCAACATCAGCTCGCAGGTCAGGCGGGCCCTTTGCAGAGCTTGGCCACCATCTGCTCTGGGTCTGAGGTCGATTGGTGGCTGCTGACCCTGCCATCAGACCGGCCTCTCTTAACGCAACAGACAGTTCCCACAGCCTGAGATCCCCAACACCCCAGGCCCGGGGCCTGAGATCATCCCAGCAGGACAGACCCCCTTATCCATACACTTACACTCCCTGCCTTTATGTCTCTTTATATCGAAAGCTGCCTTGATTTTTATATTACCAAAGTAATGCATGCTTGTTTTTAAAAAAAATCTAAGCTGTATCAATTACATAAATTCGAGTCCTTCCTTACCCTCAGATACCCCCCGTTAACAGCAGAGTGTAGAGTTTTCTGCATTGTTTTATTAGGAAATAATTCCTTAGCTGAGCAGTGGGCTCAGTTCAAAAAACGACTGCCGAAGAGCACCGGGTGAGTAGAAGGGGGAGGGAGAGCAGGATCGAACTGAGTGGGCTCAAGTCAGGCCTTGGGGGAAACGGTTTACTACAAGGCCCTACAAGGGACGAGCTGACCCCAAACCGCCAGGGCTCTGGATGGACATTCTGGACACGCAGTGCTTTGGACCCACAGCAAACCCCACTGCAAACCCAGATCTGTCACTTGACACTGACATTCAAGTCGTGGAGCCTTGGAACTGACAGGAGCCTGGGATGCATCTGGTCCTACGTGCCCATTTTAGAGACAGGGAAACTGAGACTTTGCAGGGAGAGAACTGGGCTGGTTCTGGAGAAGAATTTGGCCAACTGAGCACCTTCTCAGCCTCCATCTGGGGCAGGAAGGCAGGGGGTAGCCCAAGACCAGACAATATTAGTTGAAAGAGGGAGAACGAAGAAGAGAGGAAGAGAGAGGAGGAAACAGCGTACCACTGCAGGATGAACCCCAGCCCTGTGTCAGAAGTCCTGACTTCAGACCCTGGCTCTGGTGCTGCCCCACTGGCTGACCCTGGGCAGTTGCCAACCCTCTGAGTCTCGGCTTCCTCCTCTTTCTTGAGTGGATAAAAGCATCTCCTGCATGTTGTTGGGACAACTGAGCGACTGCAAGAAGTACCAGGCACGATGCCCAATAGACAATAACTAAGAGAATGAGTTAGGGAGAGAGGATGAGAACAGGCTCCAGGCAGAGAGGTGGGGGAGGTCCCCCAAACCCACAAGCTGCAGAATTTGCTGTCTCAGGAGATTTGGGAAACCCATGCCTCTGAGCCAACCCCATCTCCTGCCCACATTAAACAGTAACCACCCAAGGTCAGGGAAAGGGCCTTGTCGGAACAGGTTTCTTCCCAAGGGGCGGCTCAGCCTTGAGCAGGTGGGCCCACCCCCACACCTGCCTATAAGTGCGTCCCCCGCCCGCCTCAACAGCCACTCGCTCCTCCGCCAGTCCCACTAGCAGCATGTTGGGTGTCATTGTCCTCGCCGCGCTCCTGGCCTGTGGTAAGCTGTGGGTTGGGGACCAGCTGCAGCCGGCGGTCTCCGGGGACAAGGAGAGGCGCAGGGGGCCCAGGAAAGGCATTCTGGGGTGACCAGGTGCAGGTCAGACAAGCCACTCACCTGCTCGGCAACTCTGCCTCCATACCCGCAGAACAGGGCCGAGGACATGGTCTGGGGACACAGCCACTGCCCGTCCTGGGCTCACTCCAGGGACCAGAAAGGCCTAGCTTTCCTAGTGTTGGCATCTCTGCCTTGGGGACTGGTGCTTGTGCTCACCCCTTTCGGGGGCCTTCTCCCAGACAGGAATCAAGGAAGTTGGCTGAATGTCACTTACCCTCAGCGGGACCTTGACAAGCCACTTTACCTCTCAAAATCTCTCTGGCTCTTTTGACAAATGTGAGCACTTGATTAAGAGTCCTTCCAGCTAACAACAACAACAGTCATGAATAATCATAGCAGCTCCTGCTTGTTGCATGGTTACTATGTGCCAGGCACTGTGCTAAGCCCTTTACACGCAGGAGCTAATATGATCCTTGAGAGGCAGGGCCTATCAATACCTCCATTTTACAGATGAGGAACTGAGGCTCAGTGAGGTGCAGTAGCGTGCCTAAGATCACGTGACTGGTTAACAGTAGAGCTGGAATTTGAGTCCGGGTCTGTCTCTGTGCAGAGCACATGCTCTTGACCGCTCCACACAGCTCCCCAGCTACAACAGGCTGGACCCCTGGATTCAGTGCTCACACCCCCCATTATGCTGTGGTCTAAAAAGGGACCACAGGGTAAGGATGAAGGACACAGGTAGACCTGGGCACACACACACACCCCTAGTTTTATATTTCCTTCAATGTATTAACATTCACTCTGTTCCAGGCCTTTCACTAAACTCTTCGTATGCATTGTCTAATTTTAGTCCTCAGGACAAACTCATCAGGTTAGTGCCATTCTTCCCATTTCACAGAAAGGGAAGCTGAGGCCAGAGAGCTAGATATCTTCCCTAAAGCCGTGCAGTTAACACCTGAACCTATGTCCACCCTGCCCCAAAGTCTGTGCTCTTCCCACCCGCCCCCTCCCCGCTGGCGATGCCGGCCCCTCTCACCTGTGCGCTTCCTCTCCTGGGTCCCCCAGCCTCCAGCTGCGGGGTCCCCATTTTCCAGCCCAATCTATCCGCCCGAGTGGTGGGAGGAGACAATGCCAGGCCCCACAGCTGGCCCTGGCAGGTAAGCATGCCGCTGCAGGGGTGGGAGGCGGGCTGGAGAGGGTGGCGGGGTGCGGGTCCCGGGGCTGACGCCTGGCCGTCCCGCGCCTCGCCCCAGATCTCTCTCCAGTACCTCAGCAATGGCTCGTGGAGGCACACATGCGGCGGCACCTTGATTGCCGACAACTACGTCCTCACAGCTGCCCACTGCATCAGGTGAGCGGGGCTGGCGCCCGGGGGCCCCGCCGTCGCCCTGGGGTGGGAGCCTGAGAAGCTGCTTTTATTGAGCGCCTACTACACACTCCAGGCACTGGGCTAAATAAGCTGCTCACATCCAGTAACTTCGTGGTTCACTTACTCATTCAGCCGGTATTTACTGTGCACACCCAATGTGCCGCGAGGACAAAGTCTGTGCGCTCAGGGAGCTTGCGTTCCAGCAAAAGAGCAACAGGCCGTTGAAGAAGCAAATATAAAACATATCAAGTGGCAGTGAAGAAAAATAAGGCAGGATAAAAAGTACAAGGGGTCCTATTTGAAATGAGGTGGCCTGGGAAAGATCTCTCTGGAAAGGGGGTATTAGGGCAAAGACCCAAAGGAAGTAAGGGAAGGGTGTTCTGGGCAGAGGGAACAGCCAGTGCAAAGACCGGGAGGAGGGAGCCTACTTGGTAGGTTGGAGAAATAACGAGGAAGCGGGTGTGGCAGGAGCAGAGTGGGTGAGGGGAGCGGGAGGTGGGGGAGAGGGGAGATCATGTGGGCAAGAAGCAATGGCAGCTCGGACTAGCTCACCTCGCAGCCGCCTTGAGAGGTGATCCCAACACTGTCTCCGCCGTACAGATGAGGAAACTGAGGCCCAAGACCACCTACCTAGGAATCAAGGTAGACTTGACTCCAAAAGCAGGGTCCTCACCCCGAGCCCTGGGAAGGATCAGTGCGGATAGACACTCCCTCTCCCCCGCCTCCGCAAAGGAACGATTCCCACGGTGGCCCCAGGGCTGGGCCACCAAAGCCCTGAGTTCCCTCCCTACGTCACGCTGACCCAGCCCCCTGCCTCTGCTCAGCAACACCCTGACCTACCGCGTGGCCCTGGGGAAGAACAACCTGGTGGAAGATGAGGAAGGCTCCGTGTTTGCAAATGTGGACTCCATCGTTGTCCACGAGAAGTGGAACTCCTTCCTAGTGCGGTGAGTGCCCACCGTCTCTCGGCCCTGGGGGGAGGCGCGGCGCGCAGCAAGGAGGGGTCCCTGACGTGGAGCAGCAGAGCCTGCCCCCACCCCGTGCCTGGACCCCATCCTCGCCCTGAACAGCCAGCACATGACCCCTTTATGCAAAATGGGAAAATGCTAAGTGGAGACGGACTCCTTTCCCATCTCCATCTTGGCCAAGTGTTCCTAGAAGGTACATGGGGCATAAAAACCCCGAGGCCCCCGTGGTGTCTTGCCCGAAGTCTCTGAGCCAGGACTCACCTTTATTGAGTGTCTACTGCATGCCCACATTGCAATAAGCACTTCATATGCCATGACTTATTTACTCCTCATGGTAGCCCTAGACAAGGACCCAAGACTCAGAGAGGTTAAGAAATATGCCCCAGGTCACACAGCCCAGTATGTGGCAGAAGGGGGAGTCAAACCAGGTCTGTCTAGGGTCACCAGCGTTCATTCTGTTAACATGAAAATATTAAAAATTTCATCTGCAAGGGCCCCTCTTTGATCATTTCCAACTGGCTTTAGTTTCTGGCTGATACATAGCCTGCAGGGGTTTGGCCTCCCCGCTGTAGAGCCTTACAGAACCCCAAGGCACAGGAGGCAGAAGCCTCCTTTAAGGGGCGGGCCATGGCCTTAGAAAGCCGATCATTTGACCAGTAAGGATCTGGCAGTCTGGGATATTCATGGACGACTCCTGGTCACCCTCGGCTGGACTCCCAGCTAACAGTCTGGGCTGCTTAGCATTGCCTCACGCTGCCAAGGCCCTCCCACACACTCACCACTTCCGCTTTGGCTTCCAGCAACGACATCGCTCTCATCAAGCTCGCGGAGCCCGTGCAGCTGAGCGACACCATCCAGGTGGCCTGCCTGCCGGAGGCGGGCTCCTTGCTGCCTCAAGACTACCCCTGCTACGTCACTGGCTGGGGCCGCCTCTGGAGTGNCCCCCGGCGTATCATGAGAGCCTTCCTGGAGGAAGCAGCTCCCACAATAAGCGTACCACCCACATTTGCCCATCACTTTTCCTTTCTGTCTAAACATCTTCTCGCCTTTTTTACCTTTGTAACAATAACAGCTAATATTTATTAAGTATGTATCACATGGCAGGCGATCTAACAAGTGCATAGAAGGGGTGTTGTAAAGATAAATGGATTAGAATTTGTCAAGTGCTTAGAACAGTCCTTGGTGCATACTTAGTGCATCTAAGCGACTACAAAATAAACTAAATAAGCCATTGGGGGTTGGGGATTAGAGCTTACGGTAAACCGTATGCCTAAATTAAAAGGTTGCATGCAAATAAAGGAAAGTATGGGAGACTTAGAGAAAAACGCAGGTCAAAATGTGGAAAATCTTGGGGTGAGAAAGACCTTTACCGATGTGATGCAGACCTACAAGGAAATGATTGACCATGGAAACCCCAGAATCCAAATCAAGGAAAACTCCATGGTTATTCCTCAAGGGCTTTCTACAGATTAGTTCTGCCTCCAGTGGGCTCCCCCTGCCCCACCCACAGAGGGGTCCTGACCGACACTTTGGGACCATAGGCTCGGAGTCGTGCCTCTAGATTAAAGGCCCACGTGCAGTTCTCATGAAGTCTAGCTAGAGCTCACTGGGTCCTGCCCCAGCGCCATCCAGCCCTCTGTGCCCGGAAGGCTTGGCGCTGCCTGGCTGACTCAGGGCCACCCTCTGTCCTCTCCCCCAGCCAATGGCCCCATTGCCGACGAGCTGCAGCAGGGCCTGCAGCCCGTGGTGGATCATGCCACGTGCACCCAGAGAGACTGGTGGGGCACCATGGTGAGGGACACGATGGTGTGTGCCGGGGGTGACGGCATCATCTCATCTTGCAACGTGAGTGTCAGGCCCTGCGCCCCATCCCTCCTCCAGGTGGCCGAGTGGAAGGGGGCAGCGAGGAGGGCAAAGGAGGGTGGGAGAAGGTAACCCACACAAGCAAGCCCTTTCCCCGGTTGGGCCCAGGAGGCTTAGGGGAAACTTGTCACCCCTACCCCTCAGCACTGCGGCGAGGGCAGGAGAACCCAAGGTACATGGGTATCCAAGGTGGAGTCCCTGTCCCACCACTAGGTAGCTGTGCCATCTTGTGCGGGCTGCTTACCCTCTCTGCACCTCAGTTTTCCCATCTATAAAATGGAGACAAAGTGAGCACAGGGCTGGTGTGAGGACCGAGTCTAACAAGCACAGAAGAGACCTCCATGAAGTCTCTGCATGGGCTCCTTCAAGCCATCAGCTCCATCGAGGGAGGCACAGGACTTAAGGAGTCTCACATAGAAACATCTAGAACAATCAGAAATTGTCCTATTTCCATCCCCTCTCCCCACTCCCACCTTCCTCACTATCTCAGGTCTCCAATACAGCTCCCGGCATCCTCACCTTTCTGGGCAGCTCACAGAGCCTTAGACACAGTGACATGAACAGCTAGGGAAACTGAGGCACAGATAGGGTTATCATTAGCCCAAGATCACACAGCAACCTACAAGCTAGTCTGGCACCCCCAAACCGCATCTCCTCTGCCTCCCTCACCATAGACAGGCTGAGGCCAAAATAGGGAGCACCGGCCCATATCCCCCACTGTGACCACCCCCCCCCACCGGCCCCTGCTTCCCAAGCCTGCCTGTGGGGGAAGCCCCATGGCTGACGATCGCCTGGTCTGGCACAGGGGGACTCCGGCGGCCCACTGAACTGCCAGGCTGAGAGCGGTTTCTGGGAGGTGCAGGGCATCGTCAGCTTCGGCTCCTCGCTGGGCTGCAACACTGTCAAGAAGCCCACGGTCTTCACCCGCGTGTCCTCTTACATCGACTGGATCAAAGAGGTGGGTGCCCATCTCCGAGCCCTTCTTCCCGCCCCCGCCCCTCCCCCACTCACCCGTGCCTTCACCCTCCCGCTCACTCGTGTGCTTACACGCTCGCGCGCCCATCCGGGAAGCGCCAAGTGCTGAGCTGGGTGCGGTGAGGGGCACAGTCGCTGACGTCATCCGTTCATCCGCTGGCTTCAGCAAATCCTTACAGCTCCGTCCCAGGCCCCACACCCGTGCCCCCGAGCGACGCATGGCCCCATGAGAGCAGGGCCCAGCGGGGGAGAGGAGTCAGCACGGGTGGTGGGGGAGCAGAGGGTCACCCCGGGCTCTGGGCCTTCGTGCCAGGGGCAGGATGTGCTCTGAGCCTCACTTGCCTGGTGGTCTGAAGGGCCGAGGGGGCTCAGACCCCCTGGGCAGAGGTGAGACTGGCTTGTCGACGCCCCCTGTTCCTACTCGCGGGCAGTGTTCCCTCCAGAAGGGGGCACACACACACACCTCCACCCAAGTCCCTCACCCTGTTCTCTGCTCTTCCAGAAAACGCAGCAGTGACCCTCCTTGGGAGCCTGCAACCCCAATAAACCTCCTTCCCCGCTCAGGCTGCCTGCATTCTTGATGTGTGCCTCCCCTGCGGGGTCCCGGGCTCTGTAGGGGCTCCCCCTCTCCACACCAGGGATGGGAAGCGCGCCCCCTCAGCCAGCCGGGTTAGACTGTGGGGAAGCCGCTGGGTTGCTCACGGAAGGGAATCTCAGAAAGCCGCGTGGTGCCCGAGAGGCGAGGAGTTAGGACACACCAGACGCTTGCCCCCCAACATCTCACAGGCAGTAAACGACGGTCACCTGATCAAATCACCCCGTTCCTGATCCTTCCTCCACAGAGGAGTCTGGTGGGTCCTCAGGCCCCCAGCTGCAGGTGGAGGATTGGGTCTCCCCAAGAGCAGCTCCCCAGCCTGGAAAGGATGGCCGCAGGAGGATGCCCGTTACACTGGGTCCCTGAGAAAAAGGCTAAGAGTTCCCTGTCAGGCTGGGCTCTCTGAGCCGAGAAGCGTTCCACGAGCCCTGACTTATGTCAGCCCTATGCTGGGCACCGTGAGGAGGACGAGGCCCCCGCGCCTCCCTCTGGGGGCACAGGTTTGAGGAAAACAGTGGTTTCCACACATAGTCACAGCAAGTCAGAGCTGGAAAAGCTTGCCCTGTATCAGACCGGCAGGGAAACTGAGGCCCAGGGAGAAGACAGAGCTGGGCCAGGTCAGGATGACCAGTAACGCATGAGCCACAGAGGCTCAGGGAAGGAAGCCCTCCTGAGGCCAACAAGAGGGCAAGTGGGGCCAAAAAAGAGGGTGATCCAGTGTCCAAGTGGGGCCCCGGACCCCTGACCATGTGCTCCTGAGAATGCACTCATCTATGGAGGTCGTGCTCCCGCCCCAGCTCTGGACTCCTGCTGGGAGAATTCCCAGCTACAGCAGCCTCCGGTTGGTCCTGAGCTGTCAGCTTTCCCCCATCAGAGTTTGGCTCCAGGAGGTGGGGACCAGACACACCTCCCAAACCTTACTAGGCCAAGGTGATTCTCAGGAAAGACTTTAGTTACTCAACAAGTGAAGAGGCCTTCAAGCAGCCTGGCATCCACTCAGTCCTGGGAATCCAGGGATGGTTCAGACAAGATCTCTGTTCTGCAGGAGACAGACAGATTCCTGAACTCCCTGGTGTGAGTATAGAGGTTGGAGTACAGACCAGGAGCATAGGAAGGGGACACTGCAACCAGTGTCGGTTGGCAGGAGGAGTCCAGGATGGCTTCCTGGAGGTGGTGATGCCCAAGCTGAGTCTTAAAATGTGAATAGAGGATACCCAAGTATAGAAGATGCTCCTGGTGGCTTGATCCAAACTCCATTACCAGCTGCCTCCTTTTGTGCCTGTCTCCATGTTTACTGGAGGTTATAGATGCTAGATACTTGTTGTCCTCAGGTCCCTTGCAGCTGTAATAATAAAATAAAAGCTAACACATATTGAGCACTTACTATGTGCCAGGCACTATTCTACAGGTTTTTGCATGCATTACCTCCCTGAATCTCCAAAACGACCCTATGAAATGTTTTACGGATGAGAAAATTGAGGCTAGAGAGGGCTGGTGACTTCCCAAGGTGATTTAACTAGGAGGTGATGGGGCTGGGATCCAGACATTGGTAATCTGGCTCCAGAACGCTTGCTCTTAACCATCACACTCTACTGCCCTGCAAGAATATGAATATGGACGTGATGCACGGAGCTGAGGCAGCCATCTTGTGGCTAAGAGAACTGCAGCTATGAGCTCCACCATCACCAAGCTGCAGATCCAATGCCAGCAACCAAGCTCTGAATGTCTTATTATGTGAAAAAAAATAAACCTGCATTTGTCTTAAACACAGTAATCAAGTTGTCTGTTACCTGCAGTTTGGCACATTCCTCACTGGTACCCCGGGGGGGATCACATAAGGGGTGGCTTTCCTCCCTGAGAGAAGGGCATGAGCGGAGTCACAGCAGCTGCTTGAAAGACATCTCCAAGCAGTGGGTGTTCCTAGAGCATAAAGTGCGGGGCAGGGAGAGAGGGACGAATGATCCTGGTAGTGAGTAGTTTTCCAGGATGTGGATTTTCAGAGCTCAGACTGGGACAGTCCCCCGCAAACCAGGATGGTTGGCCACCCAAGCAGGGAGTGGCAAGAGATGTGTCTGGAAAGTGAGCAAAGGCCCTTCACAGACAGCCTTGTGGCTGTGGTAGAAGACTGTCGGAACTTCATTCTGAGGCCAGCAGAGAGCCACAGAAAAGTTGTAGATAGAGAAGGGACCCCTGGGGTCAGATATGTACCCCCAAAGCGTTCATGTGACAGCGGTATGCAGGGTGATTTGGAGCAGGCAAGAGTGAGGTAAGGAGGCCAGCTGGGAGGCTACTTGGGTGCACTAGGACAAAATCAACATGGCCGACCAGGCAGTGATGGAGAGAGGGGTTCCGCGGTTCGGTGATAATTCAGTACTTACTTCAGAGGCATCCGTGTCGTGTGCAGAGCTGTACCGCCCATCTCAAATCTGAATAAACTTTGTGAATGTGTTTGAATTATCCAAATTACTTTTTATTAGCTAATAAACGATAAAGCATAAGCCATGGCTCTGTTTGTTCAATGAGAGTGTAAAATTCTCAGATTCGGGGATGAAAGCCACTGTCATGTCCCACGCCTATCCGTGGCAGACAGAATAACAGCCCTCCCAAGATGTCCACGTCCTGATCTCCAGAACCTGCAAACGGGTTACCTTGTGTTGCAAAAGGGATTTTGCAGATGTGGTTAATTTATGACCTGGGGACGGGGAGAGTATCCTGCATTACCCAGCTAAGCCCTATGTTATCACAAGGGAGGCAGGAGGTTTGGAGGCAGAGAGGGGATAAGGGCAGGAGCAGGGGGTCAGAGCCAGATGGAGATTTGAGGATGCTTCGCTGCTGGCTTTGCAGATGGAGGAAGGGGTCACAAGCCAAGGAAATCAGACGCTTATCAGACTGAGCCACCCAGGTGCCCTTGGAGAGAATTATTGCTCACATGTGTTCACAAGCAGCTTACACGCACCACGTGGCGTGAATGATAGCCCCGTGTGACAATCAACCACAGACCCTCCGTGGCATCCGCTGACAAGCATTTCTTGTTCACGTATCTGAGATCAGTTGGGGTCAGTTAGGGGGTCCCGATGATCTTGGCTGGAATCACCCCTCGCAGGGCATTGCTGCCGCTGCACTGGTCTGGCTGGGGCAGCTCGGCTCCACGTATCTCTCACCCTCCTCTGGGGAGGACACATCGAGTGACAAGACCAAAGGCGTGAATACAGGGGGGGGTGGAGAATCAGGCCCACGCTGGCAATGCGGACCATCCACGTGATCTCTGGCACAAATTAAGAGGACAAACTATGACAGGGCAGAAGGAAGGGCAGTTACTGGGCCGGAGCTCTGAACGCCACCACCACTGACAAGGAGGGTCAGTGGCTGAGTCACTTAATCTCACAGAGCCTCAGTTTCCCTATCTATAAAATGGGCCTCTGTCCTCCTTCCCTGTCCGGAGCCAATAAAATAACAGAGGCTTGTAATAAAGTGTCATTCGTCCTATTGACCTCACACCTGGGCCCTGTAAGCAACACTTCCCTCTTGCTTTCGTTCCTTAGGAGGCAGAGCCTCGTTCCCAGCAGGCCTGTGGGGCCTGGGCCTGCAAAGGTTCACTTGGCGGCAGACCAGGGTGGGGGATGTAAAGGCAGAGAATAAAAACAAAGCCTCTTCCCAAAGCATCAATTTCCTACAAAGACTGGGTGGGAAGGGAAAAAAAATTACATTAAACTCAGCTATGCTATGAAGTCAGCTGCAAAATTTAGATTCAGCTTTCTGGATGAGAGATGAGACTTCTGAGACCTTTTGCAATGTGACTGCGGAGTGCTAGACGCCAAACCATTGCTCCGCTGAGAACTAGAGCCTGCAAACCAAGTATGTTTTGTAAATAAAGTTTTATTGGACCACAGCTAGGCCATATGGCTGCTTTTACACTGAAACAGCAGAGCCGACTGCTAGCAGCCGCCGCCGTATGGCCGACGAGCCTAAAATATTTACTATGCGGTCCTTTACAGAAAAAGTTTGCCAACCTCAATCTACTAGCATTCTTTGATGGATAAGTTTGAAGAATGCGCTGCTATGCCAATACTTGAGGCCTGCAGGTCTGAGGATTTGAGAGTGAACATTTTAGGGGCACCTGGCTGGCCCAGTCGGTTAAGACTCCCACTCAGGTCATGATCTCATGGTGGTGAGATCGAGCCCTACATCAGGCTCCGCATGAAGGGCGGAGTCCGCTTGAGATTCTCTCTGCCCCTCTCCTTCTGCCTCTCCCTCTCCTCCCACTCACTCGTGCTCTCTCTATAAATAAATAAATAAAATCTTACAGAGTGAACATTTTAGCACACATTTACTTGCCGTAATCCGGTTCTTCCCAAATTCTAACATGCAGAAGAACCCCCCCCCCCCGGTATTTTGTTAAATAAAGGGCAGATGGTGAGTAGGCCGGTCTGGCTGGGAGGGTCTGCATTTCTAACAAGCTCCTAAACTCTGCTGCCGCGGCTGCTGGTCCAGACCACCCTCTCTGAGGAGCAAGGATCCAAACCATGCAGTCAGGACATGGAAGCACAGGGGTGTAAACCCAAGCCCCTAACCACCGAACGGTATGGCTTCTCAGAGGAATCCTTTTGCATGAGTCATAAACCCCATGAGAAGTTCACCTCTGCATCTCCCCGCCCACACGGAGACCTCAAGGACCCAGCCCAGTTTAGAAGTTTCCAGATTGCCTTGTTGTCTAACAACATATAAATAAGGAACTAAGCCCCAGAGGGGAAAGCAGGCTGTGGGGTCACTTCGTCTCTGGGAGCCTACCTTCCATTTCCTCTCCAGAAGCCTGGACTCTTTTTTTCTGCCTCCACTCTGCGTCCCTCCACCTTCTCCCCATGGTCTGGCTGGAACCTCATGCCCAGATGTAGGGGCGGGACTTGTGCTCCAGCCCTGGCCAATCAACACCTTGCATCTCCTCCCCAGCAAACAACTGGTTCAGGGATGGGCACGTGACCCGAGGCGGGTCCAATCAGAGAGTCGCGGGACTTCTGTGGGAGTTCTACCGGAAGGCTCCCACGCACCAGTCTGTTGGGTTTGAGGATGAGCCGGTGTGAGACTCCAAGAGCAAAATGGGGGGAAAGAGGAAGAAGGGTGATTTTGCTCGCCAGGGTATACATGGTAATGTGTGGAGACATTTCTGGTTGCCATGACTTGGGGGTAGGGTCTCTAGTGGCTGGACGCCAGGGATGCTGGCAGACATCCTACAGTACATAGGACGGCCCTGATAACAAAGACTGCTTGCCCAAAACAGTGCCACAGTTGAGAAACTCCGGGCCAGAGATTTTGTAGCCACCTTGTTCCTGTGGAAGGGAGACCGTGGAGCTGCTGCAGGCCACTCAGTAGAGCCTGAAAATGGCTCCTCACCGTGGAAGGCACAGCCAAAAGATGGAGAGAAGCCAAGTCCTGGATCCAGCTTTGCCTGAGACCCACCTCGCCCCTGGACTTTTCCATTTTGTGGTCCAGTCAGTGACCAGCTTCAGCCTGTTTGATGAAGTCTTTTGTCACCTTTAACTCCTCACAGCAACATGGTGAAACAGACTGGCCATATATCCCTCTCTCTGTTTTATAGATGGGTAACCCCAGGCCAGAGAGCCTGCGTGACTTACCCAAGGTCACACAGCAAGCCCATGGCATATGCCAAACTGGTATCTGTTCAGCGACCTCATAGAGAACAAACCTTATTTTTACAGTAAACACAGCTACGTAGAGCAGAATGCCAAATTCGCATTAGTTTTTGAGATAAATAGAACACCTCAGAAACAGTTTATTGTGGTAGTGGCTGCAGCGGACTATAATCAAGAGCCCAAACAGGAGGAGTTAGGGGTAGTGTTGGAACTAGAAACCCCGTATTCTGATTTCCCGTCCAACCTGATTCTGCACCCCAGCCTCCCTCACCTTCAAGTGACCCTGGGGTAATGACAAAACTCTTCACACTGGTTTTCTAAGCCTTACAGCAATCCTGCAGTCGGGGCCGTTGCTGGACCAAAGTGGGCCCGTTCCTTGGTGCACTAGAGACCGAGCCTACAGCAGGCAAAAGTCACTTTATCTGTACAAACAAGGAGGTCACTGGGGAATAGCTTCCCAAGCCAGGACTCCCCAGTAGGCTGCTTTTATTAGGGCTTGAGATGAATATTCAGAGAGGGGTGTAACATTCTAACAAAGCTGAGGTAACTGTCGGGGAATTTCTGATTCATCCGGGCAGGCGTGGTCCCCAAACGTTTCTTTTCTTGTTCCTGCAATGCATTAGTTAGTGTCTAAAAGATGATATCAACAGGCAGAAGCCTCTAGGACTTTTCTGACCTTAGGAGGTCAGTCCTGAGTTCAGGGGATCAATCCTGAGCTCAGGGGATCAAGGGGTCTCACACCGGGACCGGGCCCAGATGGTGACCGAGGAAACTAAGACCCATAAGGTGAGTGAATTGTCCAAGAGAGAATGTTCAAATCCGACTCAGTGAGGACTTGAGCCCAGGTCTTAACTGCTGACTTCCACTTTCTTCTCTGACTTTCCGGCTATGGTCACAGAGGAGGGCTGTCTCCCTGGCCTGCCTGGCACTGGGCTCTGACCACAAGCAAGAAGACTGAGAGTCTAAGGCAGAGTGAGGAAACCCTTCATCTTCTCCACCCTTCCCCCACCAAAAACAAGGGGCTTATTGCAGAACGAGATTCAGAAGGCCATCACCAGTGGCATCAAGTAAAGGGACTTTGAAAACAGATCAACCTAGGTTGGCATTCCTATTCTGCCTTAGGAGCTGTGTGATCTTGAGCAAGTCACTTTACCTCTCTGAACCTCAGCTTCCTCGTCCAATATATGGAACCCTCTTGCAGGGTCTTGTAAAGCTTAAATAAGAGTTGCCAATACATCTGACATGTACGTGGTATTTGGCAAGTGTCAGCCCCCTTTCTAAGAAGGTCCTGCTTTGACCCCATTTGGAAGTCGAAATTATCGGAGAAGGTGCAGACTGCTGTTGTCTTGGGAGCAGACAGTAAAACACGCCTGATCCATCCCAACCAAGCCCTCCTCTGTTAGCACTCTCTCTTTCACCCCATGGCTGGCGCTGTCAAGCCCCAATCATCGGATCCCTCTTGTGCTCCTCTCGTGTAAGCGCATTCCCTGTGATTTTCAAATCCTCACCATGATGTTGCAACATTTCTCTCCCTGTTTCACCAATGGGCAGGCCCCCAGCCTAGAGACGTACGTGACTCATACTAGGTCACACGGCGAGCCATGGCACAGCCTAGAACAGAATCCTCAACCTTGGCACCATTGACATCATCCCTTGCGAGGGGCTGCCCTGTGCATTGTGGGCACACAATGTTTAGCAGCCCCTCTCGTCTCTACCCCAGAAATGCCAGTAGTGCCCCAGGCCCCGCCATGACAACTGAGAATGTCTCCAGAATGGCCATGTGTCCCCTGGCCAGGANNNGAATGCCAGCCCCACTGGGAACAGCCTAGAGAGCTTTCTCTTCAGCATGATATCCTGATCTTTTCTTTGAAAACACAACTCCATGGACTGACAACCAATATTTTCCCTCCTTCTTTAACACATAACAATCTCTTGAAAGCAAATAGAACCCATGTTTCAATATCCACCTTTGGCATCTTTTTCAAAGTATTTCCAGGGTGACAGGTGGGAAGAGAAATGGAAAAAAATATTTGCACACAGGCCCTTTGTTCCACTTGGCTTTGAGAAAATCCGCATCTTCTGTACTCCTAGTATATCTCTGGCCTGTAAGCCCACTCATAAAGCCAGAGCCTGACGCAGAGCCACACTTAACAGGACTCCTACAGACACTCCTTGTTCAGGGCCCTACCACCATCTGCATTGGTGGCTGGAGGGAAGCCCCGTCACCAGAGGCCCTTTCCCAGTTCCCCAGTGGATTGGGGACCTCCTTGCCCACACTGGACTCTGTCCTGTGGTCATAAGAAAGCTGGATGGAAGTTCCAAAGAGGTAGAGCAAAAGGCAGGACTCTATGACTTCTTGGAATCCTTCCAGAACATGGATTTTTTTTCCTTTGGGTTTGGGAATACAGCAAGCGTAGGTTATATTGTTTGAATCGGTCACTACTTCCTAAACCCAAAACCCTTTCTCTTTTTAGAACTCTCAGCTGTAGGCTCTCCACTTAGGGACCCCAACTGCCCCAGCTGAAAGTGAACGTGGGAAGCCCAACAGCTGGCCCTGGAAGGTGAATAAACCCACACTCCTCTTCCTCCCTGCCTGCGCTTACCTACCTCACATCATCCCTTTGCCCCCACCGTGTGGTCTGTGGCACTGGCAAAGATCAGGAAGATCCACCAATAAAATACATTTCTGTGGCCGTGGTCAACCTTGGAGTTGGAGGGAGAGGTGCCTTCTCCAGCTTGGGGGAGGAACGGCCCCACTCCACTACCCATAATGCACAAATTCACAAGTAGTCTTACCCTGGTGAGCAGCCACATGCTGGCTTACAAATGTAGTTAGCCTATGAACCATTCTCACCGCCTATGCAAATATTCCTTGCTTTAAGGAACCAATCAGTGCTGTTTATGCAAATGACTTTACCCCTACAGGCAAACATGTTACCAATGAAAGTAAATGTTTTCCTTGCCCTGGAATAATCACAGTGATATCGAGGCGAAAATGCTGGGTGCTGCAAAGACACAAGTTACTAGGACCTTTAGTGGTGGGACTCCCAAAGGATATATGGAGGCTGACATAAATAAATACAGGAAAATCTCTCTTATCTGAGGTGATTGGAACTGAGTAAGTGAAAAGTTGGCTAGAGAGAAATTATTACAAATCACACATACTCTTTAAACATTTTAATTTAAAACTTGTAAATATATATATGTTCGTCAATCCTTTGAGTTCTTCACTTTCTTTCTTCTATAAACCACTGCCATCATATATCACCTCTAATTCCATTTCTTTAAAGTAGCACAATGACTTTGAGACACGCATAAAGCAATATGCATGAGCCCTTCTTGATTTTTACAACCTTCTTTCCCAGAGTTTCAGCTTTCTCACAGACCGCTAATCCCGTAGCAATTTTTGAAGGTCACGGTTATCCAGTCTCTCCCAAGCATTTCACTTCGTTTCTGCATAAATCACAACTCGCTTTTTGAACTCCCGTTTCATTGGCTACATGCTTAATCAATTTACATAATGACAGTGTGAGCCGTTTGGGAACAAAGGAGCCAAAAGGGGGTGAATGGACAACCTCCACACCAGCCTCTCAATTAAGAGGGATTCAGTCTCAGAATGAGGACTGATATTTCACAATGTATAACTTCGTTCTGTGTGGGTGCCAGCGCTCCTCCTCTTCTCAGGCTCCTGCAGTAAATTTTCTCTCGGAAGTTGGAAGAGGAGCCATCTACCTGCCCCCCCACCCCCATAACAGAGGTCACCTTTGTGCTGAGATCCAACTGGTGCTGCCTACGAAAAGATTGCCCCAGCCTCTGGACCAGTGAGCGCAGCTCATACAGATGAACCCTTGCCTTGGGAACCCATTAGTCTTGGAAGAGTCTCTCTCCATTCCCTGCTTCTGCTATCCTGGGAGATTTTTTTTTTTTTTACTGGGCTGGGTGAGCAGGTCAAGCAGGGTGGGGACAAGGATGAGACAAGCGAGAGACTCACTTTGGGGCAAAATTTAAGGGGTACCGCATAACTCAGTAACCAAAATGAATACTATATGAATGTAATTTTTTAATCAAACTTAATGCTAAAATAACCCATGATGAACAATATACCAAAATTTTAAACAAAGCCAGGACTCATATAACTCAGCTCAGCAATTCCTGAGAGGCCTCTTTATTCTCCACTCACCCATGCTTGCGGCCCTCGGTTACAATCCACCAGGCACTCAAAAATAAGGGCTAGGTGCTTTAAAACTAAAGTAAGATGTATAGTTTCCAAACCACGTTTCTGGGGCCAGACGATCTGGGCTGGAATCCCTCTTCCACCACGTACCAGCTGCGTGACCAGGAGCGCTCAATTTAAATTTCTCAGTGGGTAATATTAAAAATATCAAACGGCCTTTATGGCATGGACCATATCATGCAAATTTCTGTGGGCCGCCTTAGTTTACTCATCTGTGTAATGGGCACAATAATAGTGTCTCACGGGACTGCTGTGATTATGATGTGAGCTGATCCACATCCTGAGCTCAGAATAGTGTCTGGTATACAGTAAGTGCTCAATGATCAGACAAAGCATTAGTTTTGATTACTAATCATCCCGAGAGCCCTGCACGGTGGGTATCAGGATCTCCATTCTCCAAATATGGTAACTAGGGCTCAGAAAGGTTATATAAATGCCCCAAAATCACCCATTTAGCCTGAGGGAAAGTGGGGATTTACATTTGGTTCAATCCTTGCTCTTTTGGCCACACTTCGCTGCCACAAATAATATCTTTTCCACTGAGCTGAGAGGCCCGTCCTGGGGCTGCGAGAGCGCCTGCAGCTCAGCCCAGAGGCGGGAGCGCTGCACCTGCACGGGGTCTCCGACAGCCAACAGCTGGGCCCTAACAGCTGCCCGCCGCATCGGGTGACCGCTGTTCCCCAGACACCAGCCCGCTCGCCCCGCCAGCCCTCGCGCATCTCTGCAAGTTGGAACGTGGCCAGGGCACTGAGGGGACTGTGGGGAGGAGGAGACCCACGTCCTGCCCTCTTGTGGGTACTAGATGTGGCCTCCCGATCTGGAACTGGGTTCCCATGACAGACTTAAATGACTTCTCCAAGGCTCAATGTCATCCCTGGCCAAAAAGAGCAGACAATTGAGTGTGGATTCAATGAGATGATGCGTTAAAGGGCCTGGCATTTAGTAAGTGCTCAATGAAAGTGAGCGGTCACCATTACAAAGACCCACAAGGGGAGGGGGGCGCTTCGGTGGCACAGTGGGTTGAGCATCTGACTCTTGATTTCAGCTCAGGTTATGATCTTGTGAGATCGAGCCCCGCATCGGGCTCCATGCTCAGCACGGAGTCTGCTTGTCCCTCTCCCTCCCCCTGCTTGTACTCTCTCTCAATCTCTGAATAAATACATACATACATAAATAAATAAATAATTAAAATCTTAAAAAAATAAAAAGACCCACGAGGGAAAGAAAAGGCTTTGTGACATTCATTGTTCACCTGTCCTCCTCCCGCCTACGACCTCTGCTTATCTACATCAGAGGGACCCCCCCCAATGCCAGAGTTGCCCCTTCTCCCACCTAATTTATGAGCTCTGCGAGGGGGTGGGGAAAGAACAGAGGCCGGGAGTCAGGAGTCCTGGCTTCTTGTTCTGAATTCTCACTAACTAGTTGGACTCTGGACAAGTTACTCCTCTCTGAGCCTCAGTTTCCCCCTTAAAAATGAGAGGTGGGAGATTCGATTAGAAAATGCCCCTGAGGGCAAATGCCTCCTATTTTCTTTGTGTCCAATTCATTTCCCTGTAATAATAGTTTATATTATTGTAACTTTTATTTTCTATTATAGTTTATAGTTAGTATGATGCGGTTATAATTATTACGTAGTTAGAGGTATGATGTTATAATGAACTGATTGTCCCTGGGGAAGAAAAATTCCCAGGCTTACTTGGGCCCATCCCAATATTGTCCAAAGCCAGGCCCCTGGAGGGTCCCTGCCCATGAGGGGCCAGAAAGAGCGAAGGACCATGGGAGCTGACCCTCTAGCTTGCCCCCTGTTTCCCAGCTCTTCCGGGCCCCACCCCATGGTGCTCAGCAGGCACAGCCTCTCCACTGACAAGCCCAGCTCGCTGGTGTCAAGGTCCCCAGGCTTGCAGTGTTCAGAGGACTGGAACTCAACGAGCTCTGCAAAGGGCACCTTCTGTCCGAGTGCACTTGCAGGCTGGGTTGGCAGGAGCACAGATGCGGAGGAGAGGCTGTGGGGAGGGGGGGCACTTCTTGCAGGAGGCAGTGAGCACAGCCCCTTGCCCTCCTTTGGTTCTTGGAGGCAGAGTCAGCCCCAGAGATGCCTGGGGTGAGAGTGGGGGCGGGAACCAGGAGAGAGAGAGAGGCAAAGACTGTCAGAGCCAGCTGTCAGAGCGGGCTAAGCCTGCAGGCCCCCTGCTTGTCCCAGGCGCTCACTGACCGAGTATCTATTCCATGCCAAGAACTGGGAACACAGGGATGGGTCTGCAAGCCCCACAACTGGTGGTGGAGGAGGACACAGCCCATCCAGTGACCCCTCCCAACAAGACCGTTTACACTTTCAAAGATTCCCCAATACCCTGCAGGGACATCCTGGGGTAATGTGCACAGGGGGGTGGCCAGCATCTGAGAGCCCTTGGAGGCCTCCTGGCAAGTATTCCCCACCCCCCAGGGAAAACGGGAGAGCCCCCCCTCCCCCGCCCACCTTTCCTCACGCATACCATCCTGTGCTCACCTGACACCTTTGCTGACCACCCCCATGGACCATATGCCCTGGTGGGTGCTGGACACGCAGAGATGCACGGGTCACCCCACCAGCACATAGGGAGCTTGTGGACGTAAGTGGCCATGGGGCAGTGTGGAGTCGTGGTTAGGGGCTGAGCTCCGGGAGCCTGGTGTCTTAGATACGAATAATGACATTTGGCTGCACGTGACTTCCTCGCCACTCCGTGCCCCAGTTTCCTCTTCTGTAAAACGAGGGTGACAGCAGCGCCTGCCTCCAGGGCTGGTGTGAGGATCAGTGGGGCAATGCCTGTAAAGCACACGGAAAGGGGCCTGGCGAGTAGCAGAAGCTCTGCACGCGAGGGCATGCTGGTGCCGAAATCGTGCAGTACCGGTGTGTCGGCGCTGGGGGGTGCATCTGAGCCATTGAGACCGTGGGGAATGGCCCCAGGAAATGGGGAAAAGGAGGGCAGAATCAACCACTCACTCCTGCCCTTTCCCGCTGTCACGGTACAACCCCCATGCAGGCACCCAGCCCGCCGCATTAGAGATGCAGCCAGGACTTTGCAAGGACTGGGCTGTAGCTGACTTGCCCCTGAATCTGTAGCCCCAAGCTAGGGAGGGGTACATAGTAGGGCCAAGGGATGTTTGCTGGACCATCAGGCTTCCTCTGTGATCACTCACCCGAGATCCAGGCAGCACTAAAGAAAATGCAGAGCCATGGGTTTATTCTCGCCTTCATTCTGCAAACACCTGTTAAGCACCTACTATGTGCCAGGCCCTGTTCTAGGCATCCGGGAAATAGCCGTGAGTGAGGCACACAAGGCCCCCAGCCCTGTGAGTTTAGGGCCACCCCTAAATCTGAGCAGCTCCTTGCAGCTCAGGGGACTCCCCTTTCTACTCCCACGTTCCTGTGACCTTGGCATCTGTGCCCAGCCAACTGGGTCTTCCATTGGGATAGGTGGGAATGTTGAGGGTCGCCAACCCTCCAGAAACCGTGCACTCCAGGATGCCTTTCCAGTGAGTTCTCTGTCGATCATACAAACGCACACTTAACACTTCCCCTGAGCCGGGCACTGCGCTAAATGTTTCCCCAGCTAGTAAACCAGCTCACGTACTTCTCAAGCAGCCTGAGGCAAGAGGCATTACTATTACCCTCGTTTCATGTGCCAGGGAACCCTGACCTAGAGAAGTTACAGAACTTGCCCGAAGTCGCAGATCTAGAAAGGAGCCTTAAGTGAGGTGTGATGTACCTAGCAGGGAGCCAGATCTTTCAGCGGGCCTTCAGTGCTTTTTATCATCATGGACGTCATCTCCCCCCCTGGAGACAGAGAGTGAGCTTCCCTTTTCCCTGCTTCCCCACATCACCTTCCCAGAAGCCAGAGGTGATGTTAGCCCTCCTCTCCCAGTCCGGACAGCAGGTCTGCAGTTCCAGAAGGGCCTCCAGCCATCCCTTTGAATCTGCATAATTCATCCACACGCACAGCCACTTCTCAGCCCAAGCTGCTGCTCCTGAATGGCTACCCAGAGGGCTCACTCTGCCAAATCTTCCAGAAGATGCCTCATCACAGACCCACAGAGAGCGGGAGGATGCCCTGTGACCATAACCCTCAGCGTCCCTTCATTGAGTCAGCCTCCTGTGATCCAGCACTCATGATGGCTCACAGAGGGTATAGGGGGTCCCCGGGGCATGACCCAGTCCCTGCCCTCAAGGGGACTTGTCAACTAGGTGAGACACACACAGACAAGACACTGGAATGCTATGAAATGACACAGCGTGTGTCAGGGAAGGCCTTGAGAGATGGGGAGGAGGTGGGGGGGCAGAGAGTGGAAAGGGGGTTCTTCAGGTCAAGAGGACTGCCAAGACGAGGGACTGGTCACGGCAGGGACAGTGGTCCTGGAGCAGCGAGCAGAGCAGTCCAGTGGGAATAGAGGGTATATGAAGTGACACTATGGGAGGGATGGCTGAGAATGTGCATTGGAACTGAGAAGCCCATCAGCCCTAAGGACCGTCACTATCTGTCCTATCCATCAGTGTCGCTCTCCTGGTTACCTATTGCTGGGTAACAAATCACCCCAAAACTTGATGACTTAAAACTGAGTGAGCTCGACTGGACGGTTCTCACTCCGGGTCTCTGGTGAGGCTACAGACACACGGTGGCGGCTGGGTTGCGCCATCTGGAAGGTTCCCTCCCTCAGTGACGGGGGCCAGGAGGAAGGTCCGCTGGGACTGTTGTCCAGACCACCGCTTCTGAGCAGTCCCATGAAAGGGCTTGAGGGTATCCAGGGCTCCCAGCTCCACCAGCGACAAAATGCAGTCCTGGGGTTTGATCCAATCCCTTGTAGCCCCAACAGAAGGAAGATTTGCAATCAGCCTGGCCGAGGACGGGGTTCGATGGTGCCAGCTGGGGCTAGATCAGAAATAAAACTGGGGCAGGAACAGTCAACTCTTTGTGCTCTGCCTTTGTACCGACCCAGGAACCACGCTACCCAGCTCAAACTGGCCAACCCTGGCCATCAAGAGCCAGCTGGGCTATTCTCTACCCGACAGCCACGCCTGCTGCCTCACGAACTGGGGAAGGCGCTGGGAGTCCAGGGCTCAGGAGGGAAAGGAGGCCAGGTCACCCCTATCCAGTCAGGGGCTCTTGACATTCACCATCCCAGGGCATCTGGAAGAAGTGGTGGCTGCCTGGGAGAGGCAGGAGAGCACAGACTGATAAGAAGTCAAAGCGCCTGGGTTCGAACTCCAGCTCGTCCACTTCCTGGCTGTGTGACTGTGGGCACGTTACTTAGCCTCTGTCCACACTGCAGATTCCTCATCTGTGAAATGGGGATCATAAAAGCCCCCGCATCACAGGGAAGAGAATTAGAGAAGATAATCCATGGGGAGCACTTAAACCAGTGTCTGGGACCTACTAGTTGTCGTCTGTTTGCTGTTGTCATGGCCACTAAGATGAAATGAGGGTTATAAGGACCACATGACATCAGGCAAAGAAGTCCCTTTGTATGGCCCAAGGTCAGAATGGTCAGAATCCCAAAGAGCATTCACTCCGCAAAGGCCCCCGGAGCCCTCATCAGATGCTCCACTCCCAACCTCAAAACTTCCCTGTCTCACGTGCCACCTGATTTCGCTGAGTGTGAGTCTCCTTTTGATATAAACTCCAAAAGTCAGGGGCACCTGGGTGGCTCGGTCAGTTAAGCACCCGGCTGTTGATTTCTGCTCAGGTCATGATCTCAGAGTTGACAGATAGAACCCCACATCGGGCTCCGTGCTGAGCGTGGAGCCTACTTACGATTCTCTCTCTCCCTCTGCTCCTCCCCCACCTCTCTAAAACAAAACAAAACAAAACAAAACAGAACAAAACCCCTCCAACCATCAGAAATCCAATCACGGTAGGCCACGGAGAACCTGCCCTTCTCTCACAAAATCATCAGAGGTTAGGAAGACTCTTTCAAGACTCATACAGATAGGGGCGCCTGGGTGGCTCAGTCCTTAAATGTCTGCCTTCGGCTCAGGGCGTGACCCCGGCGATCTGGGATCGAGCCCCACATCAGGCTCTTCCGCTAGGAGCCTGCTTCTTCCTCTCCCACTCCCCCTGCTTGTGTTCCCTCTCTCACTGGCTGCCTCTCTCTCTGTCAAATGAATAAATAAAATCTTAAAAAAAAAATTTAAAAAAAAAACAGACTTATACAGATGACTGCTTTTTCATAATGATACAAACCTGATACAAACCTGTAAGTCACATATTACTCCAGAAGTAGGTCCACACACATACATGCAAATAAATTAACAGCACCGTCTTGACTAGCTTATCTGCAGAAACAAAGACGCACGGAAACTCAGCGGAAGTGAGAAGTGGGGGAGGTGTCTCGGGCTTATCAAGACACAAGCGGAGCAAGCAGGCTTGCTCATTTACGCAGAAAACACAGGGGCAGAAAATAGTTCCTCAGAGGCAGCAAGAGCCAGGGAAACGTCCAAATGCTGGGCTTCTAGTCCCAGCTGTTGGGCCGCGAGCTATATAACCCTGGGCAAGCCACCCTAGAGCCTCAGTTTCCTCCTCTGTAAAATGGAAAGACAGTGGGTAAAGACTAAAAGAGATTTGAAAATGCTTTTTACGTGGTACAATATTATACGTGTTAAATATTCATTAGAGTTGTCTTGGGAAAGTCGCGAAACTTCTCTCGGCTTCAATTCCCCATCTGTCAAAGAGGAATAAATCTTTGCCATGAGGATTAGCATCTGATAAGAAGCCTCCTAAATTCAAGTGGAGAATTAGGATACTACTAATCCTGGTCACTCGTAGCCATGGTATGGTACTTGTGACGGAGGTGATGGTGACAGTGTCACTGGGGCCATTGGGAAAGCTTACTTTCATCTCATTAGAATATTTTTCCCAGCCTGGGGCTCCTTCACTTAACGCCTGACCAGCCTCAGGCAAGTCACAACCTCTGAGGGCTTCAGTTCTTCCTCTTCGGTGACACGGGGATGCTCACAATACTTACCTCCTGGGTTCTCGTGACGGTTAAATGAGAGAAAGCACACAAAGTGCCAAGCTCCATTCCAGGCACCAAGAGAGAACCCATGTTAGCTCTTGGTAATGATGGCGTCGTCTTGAGCTCTGACCACACGGGCTGGCCTCAGGGAACACGACAACCCAGGGTGGGACAGGATATAAATTCACAGCAAACATGGGAAACACGGGGCTCTCATGGGCAGCCCCTTCCCCTCCCATGGCCCCACAAAAGCTCTCAGGTTCCTCCTGACAGAACGGCAGCCTTCCTCAGGGGGACCGTGGCAGGCCACCCAACTGCCAGGGGACTACTGGCCAGGGGGAAGTGTACGGTGTGGTCAGCTTCGGGGCTCCCTCGGCTGCAACCGCTACCACAAGCCCTCAGGCGGGTCTCCAGCTACATCGACTGGATCCACTCAGAATCAGACAAGCCCTGAGCCTCCTGGGCCCTGTCCTGCTCACCCGGCCCCACTAAGAGCAGTGCCCTCCTAGGGTCTGAGAACGCCCTCCTTCCTCCTGAGAGCTAGACAGAAGCCGCCTGGAGGAGGCTGCCGACCTAGGCAACCCCAGCTGGGTCCCCCTCCTTGGGCCCCCACAATTTCTTTGAGTGAAAGGTGCCGAGAGGGTGGCCTTGTCCAGAGAGCTTGAAAACAAAGGATACTCCTTAGGCATTAAGAATGAGTTCCTTAGGACCAGGAGGGTCTTTTATCTTATTTTTGCTTTTTTTTTTTTTTTTTTTTTTTTTTTGTTTTTTTTTTTTTTTTTTTTTTGTATGTAGGCCCTACCATCCAATGCTATAAACCTATTTATCTGCAAAGCCCAAAACCTGATCATTTGAGACCTCCACAGCATTAATGATTGGAAATGAGTCCCTCTTGAGGGTCCTCCAATGACTCTGTAGTTTGCCCTAGGATGAGAAGTTTCCCAGGATGCAGGATTTTTGGTTTTAGACTGGGAGAGACCAGGCAGACAGGACTGAGTTGGTCCCACTCTTACTATGAATGTGTCCCCAGAGAGTGGTCTCCTGTGAGCTCAAAACCAGTATCTCGTAAGATTCCACACCAGTTCCCTTCCTGTTTTTGTAAACAATGGACACAGATTTGTTTGTAAAGAAAACCATAAAAATTAATTCTTTAACAAACCCATAAGACCTGGCACCAATCTGGGGAGCAGCCGTGGATACAATCAGCAGTAGGTGCGCGCAGCCAGAACAGGGAGACTTCCCGAGAAAGGCGGGCCTGGGAGGGGTGCCTGGGGGTGCCCGGGGGAGGGAGGAGCAGGCATGGGGTCTGGTGATGGCTGCTGGGAGGAAACAGGAGGACTCCGTGCTGATCGGGGCCACTTTTTTCACCTATGTCCTGACACGGCCACTGGCTCGGTTGGCTCTTCTGTAAAATGGACTTGAACCAGACCGGGACCCCGCCACAATTTTACAGACGCCTAGAACAAGGGGGAGTTGCGTGTGCTGTTTGTGACTGTGCCCCGAAGCAAGGGAACGCTGGCACATGATTTAATTCTTTTAAGTTTATTTTGCAAAGAACTGTTCAAGTGAATCAAACTGTCACTCTTGTTTTAAAATCCAGGATGAAACCACAGCCATGAGCATGTGGTCGCAGGAGGGAAACTAACAGTCACATGGGCAACGTCAAAATGAGCAGGTGGCCGCCTCGAGTCTGTCTGTCTGCTGTCAGCTCCTTGCCATCGAGCGGTCACAGGCACCGGAGATTCCAGAAAAGTTTGTTGGAGAAAAGCGTAAAATCAAGACGGGTGTGGCCGTTAATTCACAGTGGTTTGTGTTTGCTCAGTTGGGGGGAAAGCCGTGGATTCCGTTTGCACAAAGCAAAATCCGAATGCAGGACTGGAGGCTTCCACCAGCATTTCAAAGGAGCCCAGCGCAAGAGTGGCCGGATGGAAGGTGAGCTTAGGGCCGTTTCCCCAGCCAAACCCTGGAGCCCTTTCCAGCCCAGCTGCTGCGTAAGTCACCACGGAGCAGCAGGTCCTGGCAGCACCTTGGGGACCCAAACCAGGGGCTGGGGGGCAACTGTCCTTTTTTGTCCCAGCATTAGCTATTCCAAACCAGACACAGACACCACAGAGCAGGCCACAGCCGAAAGCATGGCCAGATGTCAGAGGGGATTGACGGGGAAGGCAAGCCTGGGGAGGCAGCTGGGCAGAGGCCCCCACTCAGGGGACAGCAGCCGGGGCCGGTACACGTGCCCAGTAACGGGCTCCGGGACCGACACCACCCAGCTGGCAGCTGTCTTCTGGCGAAAGCTGCCCCAGCAGCTGCGGAGGGGCCGCTGAAGCCTCGCCGTGCTCCCAGCCCGGGGGCGGCCGCCCGCACAAACCCAGACGGGGAGGGCCGAGCCAAGGTCAGGAAGCTGCCAGCAAAATGCCCAAGCAGGGAGGTGACGGGGACAGGTGGCCAAGGGCATTCATCCTTTCAACAAATGTTCACGGAACGACAGCAACACATGCGTCCACCAGCTGAATGCTTATTTTTATTCGAGGAGGTAATACATAGTCTTTGTGAGAATATTAGAAGAATACAGGAGTGTATCCAGTAAAACAGGAAAGTTCCCCGCGTTTGACGTCTCCAATCCCGCCTTCCAGAGATAATCGCTGTTAACAGCATGGCGGATGGTCTTCCGGACTTTATGTAGGGGCCTATATCCAGTATCTCTCTATGTACATTAATATAGAATATCTTCTAACCAAAAATAGCATTTCACTCTTCATACTGTCCTGCAACTGGGTCTTTTCACTGAACTGTATCACATTTTACGTAGCAGTCCCTCCATCCAGGTCACGCTTTTGGACAGCTCAGTAATATTCCATATTACGACTAAACGAGCGATGCTTTCAGCCGCTCCCTATCGTCCTCTCTCCCATCGCTGCAGTGAACCCCCTTGGACACACGCTCTCGCACGAGAGCCGAGCACCTGTGCTGTGGGGCTCCAGCAGCATCGCTGAATGACACAGTCGGCCCAGTAAAAGTTTCAACAGATACTGCTCGCCGGCCTCTGAAAGCAACGCAGAACAGAGCCTTGCAAACAGCACTGCTGGTTTAACCCTTACGGACCTCTCGATCCCTCTGAGAAACAAACGAAATCTAAAAATCTGCCCGTCCACACATCTGACATCTGATTTTTAGGAGTTCGCAGGCCCGCTGCCCTGAAGCCCAAACAGAACTGTAGGCTAAGTGCCCCGTGGACCCAAAGGCCCCAGCAGGTCCGTGAAGAGCTGTGATAATGTCTCATTCTCCTGAATGTCACCAGGGCTCCCCAGGGGAGGGCCCCCTGATTCACGAGAGCATCAGGCGCAGAGCCTGGCGGGAGAAAGCCAGGAAACTGCCAAGCTCAGCTCTGCTCTGCCGAGTCGACCTGATTATTTTCTCGTACGTGTCCTGCAGGTGAGTGCAAGTAACTAAGCACCAGCAGTCCCGGGGACTAGTTCAGACCTGGAAAGGTCACAGGAGGAAAATGATGATGAGGTGACAACCACATGAATCCCAGCTTGGTGAGTCTTAGCAAACGAGCCTCGCGTCCAAGGCCCTGAAAGCTGCCAATTGACCAGGCTCAGGAGAGTTCTTAAGACCTCCAGTATGGGGCCTGACCTGTGCCCCCCCCCGGACCTGCGACTTCACTTCCCCGAGGACACGGCTCCCAGCCCAGTCACCTTCCCAAGGTGGGGTAGGGTTCACATAAACTAAGAGACGGGAAAATGTGTTTTATTTATTTTTTTTTAAAGATTTTTATTTATTTATTCGACAGAGATAGAGACAGCCAGCGAGAGAGGGAACACAAGCAGGGGGAGTGGGAGAGGAAGAAGCAGGCTCATAGCAGAAGAGCCTGATGTGGGACTCGATCCCGTAACGCCGGGATCACGCCCTGAGCCGAAGGCAGACGATTAACCGTTGTGCCACCCAGGCGCCCCGGGAAAATGTGTTTTAAAAAGCAAACATCTGGGGCACCTGGTGGCGCAGTCAGTTAAGCATCTGACTCCTGGTTTGGGCTCAGGTCGTGATCTCAGGGTTGTGGGATCGAGCCTGAAGTTGGGCTCTGCGCTCCGTGCGGAATCTTTTGGGGGACTTTCTCTCCCTCCGCCCCCCCCCCCGCATGTGCGCTCTCTCAAACAAATCTTTTTTAAAAAATAGAAATAAAAAAGCAAAAATCTCCTTTATAAGGAAAAACAAACAGTTGGAACAAAATGAGGGGGAAAACAGGCACCAAAAAAAAAAGTGTCCATATTCACATAAGATTTTTTTTAAGAATACCGGAACATAAGAAAAATTGGTAACTTTTAAAACTTCATTTAGGATTCGCAGACTCCAGCAGCCCCAAACAGGCTGATCTGAGAGAGATGCTGGTTTGTGTATGACCCAAATTTCCTACAGATCAGTGGTTCTCAAGGGGGGTCCCACCGGGGACACCTGGCGGTGTCTGAAGACATTTCTAGTTGTCACTCCTCAGGGAGAGGAGTACTGGCATCTGTGGGTAAAGGCCAGGGTCGCCGCTAAACACCCTACAGCTCTCGGGACGGCCCCACAGCAAAGGACTACCTGGCCCCAAATGTCAATAGTGCTGAGGTCAAGAAGCCCTCCTCTAGAGACAGCAGCCATGGGCTGGAGAAAGGGCCGCTGGGAAGAGTCCTGTGGTGTCCTTGGTAATCTTCTGCTCCTCTTCCTCAGTCGACGGTCATTTGTCTCCAATGTGGAAGCTGCTAAGAGCCTGTCTGCCACCGGTGGGGAAAGAGCAGACCCACGACAGGCCACCAACCCCTTTAAAGAATGACAGCCATTGCTGTGGGACAGGCCGGGCCTCGGCTGCCGTGGGCCCAGAGCAGGAAGGTTTTGGGGTGAACTCAGGTAAAGCAGGGGGAGAGGGGGAGGGGCCCTGGCTCGCATTACGTTTTAAAAAAAAGTTTTTTCCGGAGGAAATTGAAACAACCGGGAATCTGTTTGTAAATCCCTTTCTGCGAAACGGCATTAGCGACCTGTGAAAACAGGAACACGGGGAAGTCTGTGAGCGCTCTCGATGGAAGTTAGAGGTCCAGGGAGGGGCTGGGGGGGAATGGCCACTGACCCAGCCCTGTCACAGTGCTAGCTTCTACTCTGTGTCTAGGAGTCTGTTTCTCTCTGTTTTGTCTTTTAGATTCCACATATAAGGGGCGCCTGGGTGGCTCAGTCAGTTGGACATCTGCCTTCGGCTCAGGTCATGATCCCAGGGTCCTGGGATCGAGCCCCACATCGGGCTCTCTGCTCGTCGGGAAGCCTGCTTCTCCCTCTGCCTCTGCTGCTTCCCTGCTTATGCGCGCTCTCTCTCTCTCTCAAATAAATAAATAAAATCTTAAAAAAAAATTCCACATATAAGTGAAACCATATGATATTTGTCTTTCTGTGTCTGACTTATTTCACTTTGCATAATACCCTCTAGCTCCCTCCATGTTGTCACGAATGGTGAGCTCTCATTCTTTTTTACGGCTGAGTAATATTCCAGCGTGTACTATACCACGTCTTCTTTATCCATGCCTCTATCGATGGATACTTAGGCTGCTTCCATATCTTGGCTGTTGTAAGTAATGCTGGAGGGCAGGGCAGTGGGGGGCTGGGCAAAATAGGCGAAGGGGATTAAGAGGTACAAACTTCCGGGCATGAAAAGTGCAGCATAGAGAATATAGTCAATAATCCTGTAGTAACTTTGTCTGGTGACAGATGGCGACTACACTTATCGTGGTGAGCACAGCGCGACGTGCGGAATTGTCAAGTCACCGTGTTGTATGCCTGAAACTCACATAACATTACTACCTATGTCCACTACACTTCAATAAATGTATATGTACATACAAAAATATATAAAAGCTTAAAAACCATTTTAAAAACCTGCAGCCTCCTTGAGTTGGGAGGGAGAGTGTTTAAAGAAAAGTATCTCCATTATAAGTTCAGAAAACTCAAAATTCAAAATTTCAAACTTCAAAAATTCACAAAGTTCAAATGAGATTGAGAGGTTCGCTTAAAGAAGAGTTGAGAGAAGAGATCAGGCCCAGGAGCCGAGTGCACTGCTTGGCCCTGATGGACTCCCAGCCCGACCCTCAACGGCCCCCGGATGCCTCTGAGGTCACCTGCCCAGAGCCACGGCACATGGGGCCCCCTCGAGTCCTGAACTTACCTTACCTTTCTTCTCGGCTCTGCTCCGCAAAGCACAAAGCCAGAGCCCCCCCCAGGAGGAAGGCATGGACCCAGCCCTTCTAGACCCTTCTTGTGACTCAAAACACCTGAGCAAGCGGGACAGGCCCAGATGTGCTCTGAGACCCGTGGAGGAAGTGGCTGCTCTGAGCGGGATTCCACGGAGAGAGGCTGGGGACCTATCAGGCCATCCTTCCTGCTCTCTCATTGGCCCCACCCCCAGAGAAGGCATACACTGAAGAAATCAGAATTCGTAAGGGTCAAGCATAGAAGACTACACAGTAGGGAGAAGGCTGCAGACCCCACAACCTGCCTTCAGGCACGCATTGCTCTAGCCACCGCACCACCCTGCCCTGCACTGAGGACTGCCTCTGCCAGTGGGGATCCCAGTGTCAGCTGGGACCCCAGAGGAGCCAGGGAAGGCAGCCCTTTGAATAACGGGCCAATGTCACTGTAACCGTAACACCTCGCAATTAAAAGAAGCAAAAGCACCGACTCTCACGGCAAGCCAAGGTGCGGAAGAAACCTCTGGTGTGGGCCCCGGGCCCTGCTCGCCCCTCCCGCCCTCCTCCAAGGATGACGCACGCCCCTCCCGGCAGCCTTCCCTCTCCTTCCCAGAGGAAGGCCGCACTCACCCTGAGCAGGAGGGTCTGCAGGTCCTCAGAGTCAGCCCACTGCTCAAAAACACCGTCCAAGGTCTCCACGTACCAGGAGCCGCTCTTGGTATCCCTCCAGGAAACAAAGCCTTCAGAAGCAGAGAGGCTGAGCTTTAGTGGAAAGCCGCTAACCACCCCACAGGCAGGCCGTAGCCGCCTCTGGGCTTGGGCCCATTCACACGGCCAGCAGTAGCGGCCCCCATCGCTGCGCTCTGTCCCCGTCAGGACCTTACTTCACCCTCACCACCAGCTTGGGCCTTTGGTTGTGATTCCTGCTTTCCCAGCAAGGAGAACAAGGCTCCGAGAAGTCACGGGACTCACCCAAGGGCTAAGGAAGGAAGGGAACTAACACTCGTCACACCTGCTACATGCCAGGGACCGTGCTCTGTCACGTACTAGCCACCTCGTGAATCCCCAGGGCACCCCGTGAAGTGCGACTGCTATTCCCATTTTAAAGATGAGAAGACCGAGGCAGGACCAAGACAAGGGTGAGGCAAGGGAGGCATCTTAAATTCTGCATCCTAAGCGCCTCGCCTGCTCGCCCCAAGCTGAGGCTCAGAGAGGAGAAGTCATTTGCTCAGGGTCCTACAGATGGCAAGAGGCAGAGCCAAGACTCACACCCACATCTTTGCTGCTTCTAGGGCATACCGGGGGACCCCGCCAGCTGGGAGGAGGAGCTCTCCTGATGCGTTCACCTGGGAAGGTGGAGTAGGACACAAAGATGTCACTGGGTGTGGGCAAACTAGACACGGCGTCCGGCTGGTCAAAGGGGCCTGGGCCTTCCTGGAACGGGACAGCGTCGGACTCGGGGTCACTGTCAGGGGTCCTGTCTTCGGGGGAAGCAGAGGCCACCTGAAATCCATGGTCTTTCTGCTCTGTAGGAACCAAAGAAAGACACTCATCACTGACACACACAGACCAAAGCTCCTGCTCCTTGCTTCCCGGCGACATCCGACCTGCCCCAGCCTGAGTCTGCCTGATTCCCTCTGGAGCCAGGGTTCCAGGGCTGAGCAAACATCAGCAAGAAACAGACACCGAAGCTTTTCCTAGCTTTTTTTTTTTTTTTTAAGATTTATTTATTTGAGAGAGAGAGAGAAAGAGAAAGCATGTGTGTGCAAACAGGGGAAAGGCAGAGGGAGAGGAAGAGAGAGAGAATCTCAAGCAGACTCCCCGCTGAGCTCAGAGCCCTACACAGGGCTCAATCCCACGACCCTGAGATCAGGACCTGAGCTGAAATCAGGAGTTGGACGCTTAACCAACTGAGCCACCCAGGAGCTCCTGAACCTTTACTCTTTACACATCCATTAGGTAAAATTGCGGGGGGTGGGGTGCAGAAATTTTTTTAAAAAGCTGTAAAAACAAGTTATAAGGTAGACACCCAAAAGAACTGAAAACGGGTGTTCAAACAAAACCTTGCACAGCAACATTCACGGCAGCATTATTCACAACAGGCGAATGGTGGAGACAACCCGTGTCCACAACAGAAGAATGAATAAACAGAACGGGCTGCACAGATCCAGCAGAATTTCATTCTGGCTTGAAAAGGAGTGAAGCGCCGGCCCCTGGTGCCCTGCGGACGGGCGCTGGAAACATGCCGAGCGCAAGAACCAGATGCCAAAGGCCACTCTCTGGTTCTGTGTACGTGAAAGACCCAGAAGGGGCAAAGCCACAGAGAAGAAAGCAGGTGAGTCATTGCCAGGGACTGAGAGGAGGCAGGAATGGGGAGTGAGCACTGATGGGTATGAAGCTTCTGTTCCGGGCAATGAGAAAGTTCTAGAATTAGGTCATGGGGCTGTGTACTCACGTACTCACTGAACTGTACACTTTAAAATGGTTAAAATGATCAACTTCATGTCATTAAAAAACAAGTGGCATTATTTGGCCTTAAAAAGGAGGGACATTCTGACACACATTAAAACAGGTGAACCCCAAGGACATGACACTCAGTGAGACAAGCCAGTCACAGAAAAACATATGCCACCTGCTTCTACTTTCAAGAGGCGCCTACCATAGTCAGATTCACAGAGGCAGAGAATGTAGCAGTGGTTACTGGGATGGGGGGCAGTGCAGAACGGGGAGTCAGGGTTTCATGGGGACAGGGTTTCAGTTTTGTGGGATGCGAAGAGTTCAGGAGGCAGACAGGGGACACGGCTGCACACCAGTGGGAATGTGCCTAACGCCACTGAGCCAAGCACTTAAAAATGGTTCAGGTGGTAAATTTTCTGTTTGTTTTATGATAACAATTTTTTTTAATTAAAAAAAAAAAAAGACCAATTGTTCACGGAGGCCGCCCCCCTGAGAACAAGACTGGAGGTAGGGGTGAACAGAGGACGTTTACACGTCAGCTCAATATACCTCAGAAGGCTGGATTTTTTTTTTCTTTCTGGTTTTTTAATGATCATGAACTCTTTTTGGTCTCAGGAGTTTACCGACCAATATTACGCACGTGGACCGTTTTGTAGCTGGTTGCTTTTGTTAGCCATACTCACGGCCTCTTCCTTAACACACGTTAAGTCTCACCGCAATGATTTTTTTTTTTTAAGATTTATTTATTTATTCAACAGAGATAGAGACAGCCAGCGAGAGAGGGAACACAAGCAGGGGGAGTGGGAGAGGAAGAAGCAGGCTCATAGCAGAAGAGCCTGATGTGGGGCTCGATCCCAGAACGCCGGGATCACGCCCTGAGCCGAAGGCAGACGCTTAACGACTGCGCCACCCAGGCGCCCCTCGCCACAATGATTCTAATCAACACAAAGTCTGGCCACGGGGGCAGCGTCCAAGGACAACCGTGGCCGACAGTAGGCTGCGTCCCCCCTCTGGACCTTTATACGTTTGTTCTTACCTGGTCACTTGCAGGTTCAACTAATGATGCTTTACTCCCTTATCACAACATCATGGGGACTTTCCACAGGTTATTACAAAGCCTTCTTTACCATCATGGTTTATGACACAGACGGCACGCACACACACACACACACAGGGAGTACCCCTGGGGTACAGGCACCAAAGACGCAAAATAACAAGATGGGGGCCTGCTTTCCGGGGAGCTAAACGCCCAAATGGAAAAACCCAGGCCCTTACTTTACACGGAGACTTAGATTTTCAAAAATGATAGAGAACTCGCCTCTCTCCTTCTCTGGGGGGCGGGGAGTGGGTAGGGATACAGTGGAGGAAACTATCCACTGTAGCAGCATCCCCTCCCTTTCAGAAAACCAAGGGAAGAAAAATTGCCATTCTTGGCTGCTGTCTTACGAAGACCAGCAAGGTGGATCTTGTGAGCAATTCTGTCTTATCTGGTCTTGCCTCGGCTGCTGAAAGCACGAGGCCAAATGCACAGGAGACCTCCAGCAAGCAGCAGGACCTCACGACGTGCATTTCTAGACCCCAAATGTACTCTTCTCCTGTCCTTGCGCCTCCCCTTCCTCCCTCGTTACTTCGTTCTACTATATTCCTCGTACTCCCTAAGCTATCTCAGATCCTTGTAGGGCATCAAAGAAGGCAGCAAACCATAGGTCATGGGAGCTGTGGAGATGTTTACACCTTCTGACCCTGTACTTTCCCCAGGAAATAATTCAAGCGATGTCAACACTCTGTATGTAGAGACATTTGTGGTCACAGGAGCCAAGAATTGGATATCACCTCAACGGCCGACACTAGGGAAATGAGTTGGTGAGTACAGATCACTAAAACGGAACATTATAAAGCCATTTAAGCTAGCGGTGATGAGGACCGTGGTGATGTGAAGAAATGCTCACGGGCTAACGCAGGATGAGAAAAAGCAGACTGTGCCCACGGGCCACCATCCACAGGTAAGAAGCAGAAATGAGCCCACTGTGTCAGGCTTGCAAGATCCTGGAGGATTTCTGCACTCACATTTTCTGTCTTTTCTGTTTCAGAATCTGAACTCCCCCCAAAGCTGTGGCAGACCTGGAAACCAGAGTGGGGTCAAGGCAGGACTCCGGCCACACATAGCTCCAGCACAGAGCCATCAGGGTGGTGACACGGCAGAAGGTCTCCTGGCACGAGCCCCAAAGAAGCACAGCTCACTGCGGGGTGCAATGGGCCCTCGAGAGAAAGCAGCTACAAAGAGCTTCGGTAAAAGCAGACAGAGGGCAGAGTGGGCCAGAGGGTTCCTTAGGGAATGGTTTCTGGGGCAGGTGACCGTGACACAGGCTCCAATGAGAGAGGGAACAGTCCTGGTGGGGGAAGCAGCAGGGCAGGCAGGCCCTGGGCAAGAGAGCAGGCAGGTTTGTGTGGCTGGATCTGTGGTGGGAAAGAGCAAGGAGGGAAGGAGGTCACAGTTCACCCAGGGAAGCCAGGGTCCCATCTGCAGGGGGGCAGAGACAGGACAAGGATGGTTCTGGCACCCCCATTCGATAGCCCCAACATCTATTGCCCCCCCGCTACATCTGACTCAGAAACTTGGCAGTTTGTCTTTGTTCTCACAGCTGACCTTCAGGGGCCAGGATTCTGCCCTACGCGTGTTGCCTCTCAGCTCTGCTGCCTCTTCCATGGAGACCCCCGAGCCTGCAAAGGGGACTTCTGAGACCTGTGAGAGCTGGACTGTTCCACTGCTTCCTCAGGTCCCTGCTTCTGGTTATTTTCTTGGCCGAGATCCCGGAATCTGCCCTGGGTGTCCGGGAATGACTTGAAGCGGAACAGGGACCGGAATCTGAGACGTGGGTGGCCAGGGTCGGGGGCACTGCGGTGGGAAAAGCCGTAGGAATGGCCTGAGACAGAGGGGGACAGAGGGACCGCCTAGGGAAAGTGGAGAAGACACAGTGCGATCTGACTGGGGAATGAGAGAGAGAGAGAGAGAGAGAGAGAGAGAGAGTCAGACGGGGGATGTGAACTTCATCTCCATTCACGTGTCCTCCTCACTCGACAAATCTGAGGTGAAATCCTCGCCCATAGGTTACATACCTTACACACAGCTGTGTTCTTAAGGACATTCTCGAATTCAAAACCCCCTGTAAGGCAGACTAACTTCCCCAGAAGAATAAACACACAGCGGGGGGAGGAGCTGTCCCCGCAGCACAGAAAATCCACAACCACGCAGCACGTCGTGCCTCCTCCGGCCTTCTCAGCAGGAGCTCTAGAAGTCTGAAGACGGGCTGCCCCACAACGAACAGCTCGGCCTCACAGAGGCCGCTTGGCTCCGGCCAAGTGCACCGGGCTGGGTCACGCTGTATCACGCTACTGACTCAGGGACAGGCCACACCAGCCCTACCAACCCTGAAGCGCGTGTTTGTGCCCTGGGGCGTGAGCCACCTCTTACAGAACGGGTAACTTGTCAAAGCATTTTCAAACTGGTGGAAATTGCAACAACAGTGAATTTTGCAAAAGCAACCCAAGAGTCACCAAAATCCAGGGCAGATGTTCGGATGCCTGTAAACAAGAGGACACCAGGCGGGTGACGGACCCAGACTGCGGGCAGGTCACATCTCTGTTTTCAGCCACCCTACTGCCCCCTTGTGGCCACAGCGTTACACACAAGGTCAACAGCCACCTGGGGCAGAGCAGGGACCACAGTTCCATAGGCAGCATCCTAATCACTGCGTTCCAGCTCTGAAATCTTGCTGTTCCCATCAAGATGGGTTTTTTTGATTTTGGGGTTTCTTTTTTTTGTTTTTAGTGGAGGGAATCTATATTATTTAAAATTTTGCTTACAATAATTTTTATATGGTTCTATTTCAAAATCAAATAATTAGCATCCACAGAAGATACAACCATCCTGTGAGCTTTGTGCGAGGCTGGGGGGACCCGGCTGTAGGGCAGACGGGCCTAGCCCTGCCCTGGGAGAGCTGACCCGCCGGGGAGGCCATCTTAATACAAGGAGAAAGTGTTGTGAGGGAAGAACAGAGGCTGCAGGAGACCTTGTGGGCCCGCTGACGGGTCCAGAGAGTGACCCTGCGAAGACCCTCCGTGCTGCTGGGAATGGACTGTGAGGAGGCACTGAGCTGCAAGACCACGAACTGTGACTTTCCCAGAAAGCTGGCGTCCCAGCTCGGCCTTCGTCCACGGCTCCCTTGCCCGCTTCATCTTTCACTCTCTTCACACAAGAAAGAAAAACCATCTGCTTCCGAGTAAGAACATCACCGGACTACACACTCGGGATCACAAGAAAAACGATGATCTGGAGATTTCTACAACCCCAAGAGCAGCAGCCTTTCCACCTTCCTCTTCCCATAACTCTGGGGTAACTGTGCCGGGCACAGGGGGCTCCCATGCGACACGGGGTCCTCTGGGGTCAGGGGGACGGGGAGAGTCCAGGTCTGCAGCTACGGACACGAACCCGGCACCGTGCGCTGCGTCCGTCCTAGATATTCCGCAGTGACGCTAGGAGGTAGGATCTGCTGTTAGCCCCACCGGCCAAGACTTCTAGAGATTAACTGGCCCATGTTTGTGCAGGAAGGAAGTGGCTACCAAGGTTGAACCTGGTGTTCCCAGTCACTCGTGGCCAACTTGTGGGCATGGGTCACGACAGCGACCCGATACAGTTCCAGTCAAATTATAAATTCCAGGGGGCAGAGACCCTGTCTATCCCGTATCCCCAGCACCTAACACACAGCTGGGGGTATACAGCAGATACTCAATAACACTTACCAGATGTCATGTGACCACAGCCTGCTCTCCTAGACGACCCGCACCCCCTCACGTTACCCCCCCCCCCAACGTGGAACAGTATGGGACAGATGAACACATTCAGAATATGCTACTGGGGCACCCGGGGGGCTCGGCTGGCTAAGCGTCCAACTCTTGGTTTCAGCTCAGGTCATGATCTCAGGGTCCTGGGATCAAGCCCCATATCGGGCTCCCTGGTCAGCGGGAAGTCTGCTTGTCTCCCTCCCCACGCCCCTCCCCCTCACGTGCGCGCGCACATGCGCGCTCTCTCTCTAAAATAAATAAATAAATCTTAAAAAAAAAAAAGAATACACTACAGGTTATGATCTCAGGGTCCTGGAAATTAGCCCTGCGTCAGGCTCTACACTGAGCTTGGAGCCTGCTTGGGATTCTCTCTCCCTCTCCCTCTGTCCCTTCCCACCCCCTGCTCGTGCTCTCTCTTAAAAAAATATATATATATCCGTATATACATATACGGATATATATACACATACACGTAATATTACTGAAATCTCCAGTCCCTGGACCCATGGGAATTCAAATACTTTAGCTCTGGCCTCCCTTTCTCTGGGACAGTAGAAAGAGGGTCAAGTTGAGGGAGGTCGGGGGAATGATAAGGAAAATGAAAAAGGGTTTTTTTTTTCCCTCTCCTCTGCTTTGTGATTGCCAAGTCTCTGGAGTTGAAGCTGCCAGAGCCGAACGAGCCCCTGAGGCTACTGCACCGTGAGCTGGAAGGCTCTAACCTCTACAGGCTGGACAAAGCGGAGGCCTACTCAAGACAGGCAGGTGCTGCTGTTCGGACAAAGGGGCCACGTTTGGGACCCTCTGACTACCCCAACAGACCCCTTGGGCATCAAGAGAGGCTGGAGAGAGAAGGAGGCAGGGGGGCTCCTCCCACTAGTCATCGGCTGGGAGACTGAGGACCTGCTTACCCCCACCACAGGCCTGGATGAAGAAGAGCTTGGGCTTCCCTCCCAAGCTGGGGCAGCCGGCTCCATTGAAGATGTTCACAATTTTCTCGACAGACACAGGACATCCATCCGTGCCATAAACAGCCCCTGGGAACTGGCGGTGGCTGGCCTAGAAGACCAAGAATCCTGTTTACAAAACCAAGAAGCTGGGGTAGGAATCCAACACACTGTTCAGAGGCTTTGTGGGGCCAAGCATTTAGAAGGTCCCAGCCAGGGGCACAAGGCTGATTTAGGCAGTCTCTATTCCAAGGTCTCAGACTCACGTGCCTAAGACAGCCTAACTGGAAAGTGCTGGCCAGCTTCTTCTAGATTGATGGTTCTCAAAGTATGGTCCCTGGACCAGTGCATCAGCATCACCTGGGAACCTGTAAGGCATGCTGATTCCTGGGCTCCCCCCGGACCTAACTCAGAAACCCTGGTGGTGGGGACCAGCAATATGGTCTTTCGGGAGCCTCTAATGCAGCTAAGCTTTGAGAACCACTGCTCTAGACCAGTTCTTCTCAAACTTTCTGTGTATGGGGACCCAGTCAAAGTGCAGGCTCTCCATGAAGAGGTCTGGGGCAAGGCCTGAGAGTCTGAATTTCTCACGAGTTCCTGGTAAGGCCCATGCTGCTGGTCCACAGGTCACACCATGAATGAAAAGGGGGCAGTCCCTGCCCAGCTACAGGCCAGAGTTTTGCTCTGTGAGGATGTGGCCAGACCATTGTGGTTCTTCAAGAGAAGCTGGAAATCCTGATTTCTGTGAGAAAGTTGCCAATTTTGAAAACACTGGGCAACCCCCCAGGGGGACTACAGGCCTCTACTTGGAGCTTCTGATTGGTCCAACCCTTACATGAAAAGATGAGGGACCTGAGGCCCAGGTAGTGGGCGGGGCTGGGCCACAATGACCCAGCCCATTAGTGTCCAAGCCCAGAGTGGGTCCCAGTGTCCTGACGCCCAGCCAGTGGCGAAGGGCCTGGGACAATGCCCAGTGGGAATGGAAGCAAGAGCTGGGAGCTGCTGTGTGCTGTGCCCGGCTCTGCACAAAATCCGGGATAGGAGCTCTGTGAGCAGAATCTCCTCCCTGACTCTCCCAAGATGGCTTCTCCCAGGCACACAGCCCCACCCAGGAGGAGCATCCGAGTCCTCAGAGAACCAGATGGCTCCCAGGAAGACAACAGGGGACAGACAGGGCCCCACGGCTCTTCCCACAAGGCCAGGACACCGGAAGGGACCAGGCTCTGTCATGGCCTCTCAGCTCAGCCCCTCGGGGCAGCTGCCCAAGGAGCCGGCACCTCTACCTGACAGCCGTGAGAGAGGACGACCACCACGCAGCAGTCCAGGGCACCGTGGTCGCGCCGCGCCAGCTCCACCAAAGCCTGGAGCATTTGCTACGAGAGAAGGTGGCAGATGAGCAGGAGCACTGACGGATCGGGTCCCCACGCTGGGCCCGCCTGGGCAGAGCCCCTTCCCTGCCCCCGCGGCCAACCCTGCAGTAATGACCGGCCTGACAGTCACAAGAGGCACTGTTCCTGGGGACAAGATGCTGCGCTTGGGCACAGCCCATTCACTGCTCACAGTGACCCGAGGAGGTGAGTTCCCTTCCTGCTGTCTAGACGAGGAAACTCAGGAAAGCTCAGGAGACACACGGGAGGGCCCGTCTTGAACCAGGTCTCCCCGAGTTTGAGGCCTGACCTGGGATCCCCCCGCCCCCCCGAGCCACGCTGCCTCTGCTGGTGCTCCGGTCCTCAGGGCTCGTCTAGGGGAGTCACTCGCTGTCAGGTGGGTGGCAGGACCCTGCCCCACCCCTCCCCACCCCTCTCCGCAGACAGTGACCCTACCTTGGCCGTCAGGTCGCACTTCACCTCCACCGTGAAATGCAGCAAGCGGAAGCGCCGACGCAGCTTCTCACAGTCGATATTGGAGCCGGCGCGGGTCGTGAGCCTCGACTCGAGGCAGAAGTTCACGTTGTTGATGATGAGGCAGTGGCCGCAGGGGTCTGTGTTCAGGGCGTACGCCTGCCCAAGCACAGGGGCCAGTGTCAACCGGGGTCTCACTGCACCCCTCCAGAGAGAAGCCGAGGCCCTGGTTTTCCTGCGTGCGGTTGGCAGTCTGGAGAGTTGGGACCGAAAAGGGGGTCTGCCCTCTCTCTGATGGAGCGGCAGCGTCTACACCCAGCATTCTGGGGCAAAAGCACACAAACCGCAAACCAGATGGGCGTGAGCACGAGCGGTGGGACATGCGAATAGCTAACCTGGGAGAGGAGGGCAGTTCCCACGGCCGCCCTCAGCTTAGAAATCTGACACCCAGACGCATTCGCCCCAAAAGGACCTGACAGATTGTCCCACCCAGGGGAGCCTGGGAGAACCGTGTGGGTGGCTCTGTCAGCAGAGAGACTGGTGCCTAGACCCGCCCTCAGAGCACTGACACCACTTCCCAGCCAGGCTCCCCGTGTCCCTTGGAACCCCCTCACAGCAGCCTGTTCTTTTTGTCACAGTACTTAACACGATTTAGATTGAGATTGAGATAGTTCTTTGTGTCACTAGCCTCTGCTAGGCTGACGGTCTAGCACAAGGACTAGAAACACAAGGGGTCTGCTCCCAGGTATCCCAGCACAGAGCCCAGGACCGGCACGCAAGAATCACACAACAAACACTGTGAACGAGAGGGAGTGACTCGGTCCCACAGCCGATTCTGATGGCCGCCTCACGTGAGGTCTGACCCCTGACTTCACAGACAAGGGAAGAGCAGGGAAGCTTGGACAGCCTGCTCCAGGAAGAGCTGCGCCAGCATCAGGGAGCTGTAGGGGGCCTGGGACCTCCCTCCAGCTGGGCTCAGTTCCCTGGGTTCCTGATACAGCTGCAGAGGGAAGGACTTGGGACATGTAGAGCAGAAGAGCCCAAAGCCAAGGCAGCTGGCCCCAAGCCACAGGAAGACTTACCAAATCAACATTTTGCTTGGAAATCTCCTGAGCACCTGGAGAGAGAGAGAGAAAGAGAGAGAGAAGATGTGAATGCCTGGCCCAACAGGGGTGGGACAAGGGTCTTTGAATACAGAAGATCAAGAATTTGGGAAGCACCAGGGAGTGCTGGTGAGAGACTAGAGGGACAGCCACCTTGCAGAACTGCTCAGAGGTCTCCAGTCAGGTTAAACACACACCTTACCCTCTGACCAGCAATTCCATTCCCAGGTATAGACCCAAGAGAAATGAGTGCAGTGAGCACAAAAAAACCTGGCCGCAGATGATCACTGAAGCCTTATTCTTCTTTTTTTACCTTAAAGATTTTATTTATTTATTTGAGAGACAGAGCATGTGTGCACACAAGTGGGGAAGAGGAACAGTGGCACAGGGAGTGGGAGGAATAGACTCCCCACCAAGTGCAGAGCCTGATGCAGGGCTTGATCCCAGGACCTCAAGATCATGACCTGAGCCAAAGTCAGATGCTTAACCAACTGAGCCACCCAGGCGGCCCACTGAAGCCTTATTCTTTTTTTCTTTTTTTTTTTAAGATTTTATTTATTTGACAGAGAGAGAGAGAGATCACAAGTAGGCAGAGTGGTAGGCAGGAGAGGGAGGCAGTATTTGAAATTATCTCTGCTCCCTGCTTAGCAGAGAGCCTGACGCGGGACTCGATCCCAGGACCCTGGGATCATGACCTGAGCTGAAGGCAGACGCTTAACTGACTGAGGCAGCCAGGTGCCCCTGAAGCCTTATTCTTAATGCCTGGAACTAGAAACAACCCAAATGTTCATCAACAAGTTGATGGATAAACAATTTATGAAAAAAGCCGCATAAGGGAACACTCCACAGCCTGAAAAGGAACGAGGTACCGACATGTACAATGCTGTGGATAACACAAAACATTATGCCAAGGAAAAGAAGCCAGGAGAGTGTACGTGGCATGATTCCATTCATAATGAAATTCTAAAACAGAAAGGCATAAGGGAAGCTCTAGGAGAGCAGACGCTTCCTGTACGTAGAATCCGTGGAGCCCGGCACTCAGAAAGTCCTCTGCAAATATTTGCAGAATGAATAAATGAGTAAAGGTGATCATTTTTCCTTCAGGGTCAAGTGAGTTTTCATTTCGATTAGCAAGAAGTCCAGTGACCACCAGCCTATAAGGTAGTAGGACTTTTTTTCTTCTTAAACAAAGAGAACTTGGTGGCTATCTTGGAGTTGCAATGCAAGGTGAGTTGCACTGGGGCCTATTCTCATGATCCCACAGTGGTACCATTCATTGCTCACAGAGAGCCGGGACCCCTTGCTGGGAACTATTCTCTCAAGAGTGTTAAAGCCATGCCGGAAAAGCATTCCTATCCCATTTTTTAATTGGAAGTGGTTTTACCTGCCTGAAGAATCCCATAGTTCACAGCCTTAAATCTGAAACTATTGCTTATTTCCAAAATCCCACTGCACCCCAAAAATATAACTATTATCCACAACTGAAGAATTCTTTCATTCCCCAAATTCGTAGTATTGATCCACAAAGTGAGAAAGGGACATCATCAAAGTGGCACAGTAAGAGTTTTCTACCCCCTTCCCTGACAAATGAACACCAATTTTGACAATCATCCACAAATGAGACTGCCTTTATGGAAGTCCGGGAATCGAGGAGAGAAGTTCCAGAACACCGCTGGTGCAAAATAATCCAAGACTGGATGCACCGAAGAAGCCAGTCAGCAAGGACTGGAGGAGCTGACTCCTTCAAATACGAAGCCAACACATGACTTCAAGAAACATGAGAAATCAAGGAAATAGGACCCTGCCAAAGGAGCACAATAATTTTCCAGAAACTGACCTCCAAGAAATAGAAACCTGTAATGTGCCTGATAAAGAATTCAAAGCTGCTATCTCAAGAAAGCTCAGTAAGCTACAAGAGTATACACAAAGACAATTCAACAACATCAGGAAAACAACACCTGAACAAAAGAGATAGAAATCATAAAAAGAACCAAACAGAAATTCGGGAGCAGAAGGATGCCATGAATGAAATTAAAAATGCAACAGACAGCATCAACATCAGACTCGAGCAAACAGAAGAAAGAATCTGTGAAGTAGAAGACAAGTCATTTGAAATTACCAGCAAAGAACAAAGAGAAAAGAACAAAGAAGATGAAGAAAGCCTACATGAACTGTGGGTTATCTTGAAAAGAAACATCTATTGCATTATTGGGGTCCCAGAAGAAGGAAGAGAGGGAGAAAGGGGCAGCAGGCATGTTTAGAAAAATAATGGCTGAGAACTTCCCACACCTGGGGAGAGATCTGGATATCCAAGGTCATTAACCTCATAGGTCCAACTACCCACCAACCACTCTCTTGGTACTCACAGACATCACTGAATCGTCCAGAACCACTGTCCACTGGCCTGGACACCTCTGATCTGAGAACCTCTGGCCTGAGCTTGTCTGGCCAGAGCTGCTCAGGCCCCAGCACCACTGGAGCGAGTTTTCCTGGAGTCGGCTTTGATGGACCGTGCTTCTCTCTGAGATCCTCTGGTGTGAGGCCCGTTGGTCCAAGCACCACAGGCATGAGGTTCAGGGGTCTGACAGCCTCTGGATTCTGCTTTTCTGCTTGCCGACTCATTCTCAGCAATGAAGCCAGCTTATCCTGGTCTGTGTCCTCTAAGCAGGAGATGAACAAAGGGAGGGCCTGACTCCCTCGGGTCTCTAGATCTATGACCAGCTGCCTGGCCTGATCGTTCCGAGACCCTGAGCCTGCATGCTGTTTGGAAAGAAAGACATGGCACTATTATCCACACAACGTCCTGTGACTCTCACTTTGTCCCCGCTATGTCCCATCTAGCATAAATCTACACAATCGGTCACATGGGCAAAACTTGAGCCTGCAGTTATACTGAGTGTGTGCCACTTGCCAGCCTTTGCTTTTCTATTCATTATTTTGGAGGCATCTCTCATGAACCCAGCACTGTGCGAAGTGCTGAAAATACAGCAGTGAACATTATCAGTCCTCAAGAAGCAGACATCTAGTGGGGGTTGCAAACAGACAAATCAACAGTGACACACCAAAGAGAGAAGTGTCAGGTGGGAGAGCACATGGGCCTTGGAGGGTCCAGGGGAATCCAACTCAGCCTTGGGAAGCCAGGGAGGCATCCAGCAGGGGATGTCTTTACTGAGACCCCAGGGAACATTAGCAAGTGAATAGTGAATTCAGAGAAATGAGAAATGTAAGCTGGAATGGGAAACAGTCAGTGAGGGATGAGGCCTTTGTGTGGTCATGCCAAGAAAGCTGTGAGGAGCCACTGAGGAGTTTTAAAAAGTGACAGAGTCGGATCTGCCTTTTAGAAAAATCATCCTAGGGGCGCCTGGGTGGCACAGCGGTTAAGCGCCTGCCTTCGGCTCAGGGCGTGATGCCGGCGTTCCAGGATCGAGCCCCACATCAGGCTCCTCCGCTATGAGCCTGCTTCTTCCTCTCCCACTACCCCTGCTTGTGTTCCCTCTCTCGCTGGCTGTCTCTATCTCTGTCAAATAAATAAAATCTTTAAAAAAAAAAAAAAAGAAAAAAGAAAAATCATCCTAGGGGCAGGGTGGACAACAGAAGGGAGTGAGCCACAGCCAGGTCAGGTGGTCGCAAAGATGGCGCAGCAGGAATGGGGAAGTGAGTGGACAGACCAGAAAAATTAAGGAGAATGCACAGGATTTGGGCACTCATCAGGTGGACTGTAAAGTGCAGGAATGGTTGAGGTTAACGGGTGTCAGGATGGTGGGACTGGTCACTGACACAGGGAAAAGAAGGAAGAAACTGCTTAGCTGCTCATTCCTTGAGACCCAGCTCTGGCCAAGTTCCTCAGGATCCACAGGGATCCTCAAATATCCTACAGCGTCAAATATCCTACAGCAGCACTGTCCAAGGGAACATTCTATGATGATGGAAATATTCTTCACCTGCGCTGACCAAGATGGCAGGCGTTAACCAACATGGCTATTGAGCACTGGGGTCCTACAACTGAGGAACCGAATTTTCTATTTTGTTTAATATTAATTACTTCAGATTTACACTTAAATAGCCACATGTGGCTAATGGCTACTATACTGACCAGCACAGACCTATAATGTCACTGAAAAGATAATCCTCACTAATAAAACAGCTAGCTACAGGCCTTTCTCTCAACATTTATGGAAAACTCACAGTAAGACAGACACTGTGTTAAATGCATCATTTCATCTAGTCCCCCTCAACAACCTTAAGGGGTTAAATTACAATTATCCCCACTTTACAGATGAGGGAAACTGAGTCGCAGAAAGGCACTGCAACTTGCTAATATGTAACAAAGCCAGGATGAGGACCCAGATCCATATGGCTCAGCCAAACCAGGCAAGGCAAAATGGCAGCCTTGTCGTTCATGTGACATTCTTTTAAAACTCTGAATTTGTTGCTAACATTTAAAATCAGGGAATTTAACATCAAAATCAGGACTTTCAGCTTCTCTTTAAAAATCTGGCCACACAGGGCCAGCATTCTAGAATGACCATATGTGCTGGAGCTGGGAGGCTGCCCACCTCAGTGCCCACCCATTGGGCCTCTGTGGGCATTTTAATTTGTATCTGAAGGCAAGGATATGGCCTCAAACCATTTCCACTCCTCCATACAGGTCACAGAGCAGATGCTCATGAGACTTCTTTTAATATTATTATTCACTGGTAATTTTTCATTATGATCCTTATCCTATTAAAGACTACCTTACTAGGTCAGGCCAAGCTCCTGCATGATGGAGAAAACAGACACTCGGTCTGCAAGCAGCCCCCAGGGCAGTGGCCAGAGGCCTCCAGAAAGCCACACACACCTCCTGGTAGGAAATAACCTCCTGGACCCCTCCTTACCTCACAGGCCTGTGGTGAGAGTCAAGTAAGACATGAAACTGCTTTTGAAGAGAACCTCATATGTTTATTTTCTCCATTACCTGCATCAGGCCCCTCATCTCCAAAACCCCTTAGGAAACATAAACTTAGCACAGGAGGAGCTGGACAAGGGGGCAGAGGACACAGCCAGCTAGGCCCCCGACTCTGTGCCTGACCTTACAGTTCCACATCCATTAGCTCATTTGGTTCTCACACTACTACTGTTGTCCCCAGTTCACAGTCCAGGAAACTAAGGGTCAAAGACGATGAGTGACTTAGCCGGGGACACAGAGCCAAGCAGTGTGACCCACTCCCTCCAGCTGGGTGCCCTGAACCTCCACGCTAGAAGGAAGAACACAGGCTTCCTTCCCGGGCAGAAACACTGGGCTGTAGCAGCCAACAGTGCATGCTGGTGGTACAGGGCGTGGAATCGCTCTAGCCAACCCTGGAGGAGGTGTTTGGGATCGCACGGTTCCGCTGGACCATCCAGTGGGCTCTAGTGGAAAAGGGGGCTCCCACACGATGGTTCCCCAAAGGGGACGGGTACTGGGGGCACAGACCGGGAGGGGAGAGCTGGAGCTCGGCCTTTAAGTCATGCTGTGGCTTCCGCAACCCTCTCCGCGCGGCCTCGCTGACCCCAGCTAGGACGTGAAGTCTGCGCGCGGCGCGGGACACTGGGCGCACCTGAATGTCCTCGATCATGGCGGGCGTGAAGAGCTGGCGGGTGAGCAGAACGTCCCAGAGCGAGGCCACCTGCAGCTCGGTGACCAGCCGCACCCGGCACCGGCGCAGGAGCTGCCGGTCGGCCTCGTCCATGGCGGCCAGACGGCGGGGACCCGGGGAGCCGAGGTCCACTTCCTGGCCTCGGCCGCCGTGCCCCGCCCGCCGCCCAGGACCCGCCTCAGGACGAGCCACCTCGTTGAGCCCCGCCCCCGCATCGCCCCTCGGCCCCCGGGTCCCGCCCCCAGGCCCCGCCACAGCACCTCCTCCGCCCCAGAGGCTCAGCCTCCGCGCCCCGCCCCCAGACACACCCCCGCGCCACCGCACCGCCCCCAGGGCGTATCCTGCGTCGCTGCCCCGCCCCCAGGACTACCCCGAGTCACCCCTCCCACCCGAGTGCACCCCTAGTTCGCGCCGCCAACCCCTAGCCAGAAGGCACCACCGCTCCGCTTTTACAAAAACTCGGAGGCGGTCACACTGCTGGTTAGAGGACACCCATGCCTGGAGTCATGGTCTGTACCGCCCCATTCAAGCCTCTCGCGGGTATGGGGTCCTCCAGCCCCATCCCCGTCGGTAATAAAACCGTAATTCTCCTGCTCCCCGCCCCGTGGCCAGATGTCGTTTACTGTTCCAAACTCGCCTGTGTCATCCAACCAAGCCCACATTTCAAGGTCTTAAATCCCCCTCTTCCTTCCCTCCCACTCTAGCACCTCCCACAAAGGGGAAAAAAAAAAAACTGGCATTAATCTCTTCTGAACTCCCAGTTTGTACAGCTCACTTCCACATTTCAAAAATAATTGCTCCTGTTTATTGGGCGTTTGCTAAGTCTCAGCCATTGTGCTAGTCACTTTACATTGCGTTATCTCACTTATCCTTGACTACAATCCCACCAAAGGAATACCAAAAAGTGTTCTCCCCCCCCCCCCGCCCCATCTTACAGCAGTGGTCTGCGTTCAAGGTCCCAGAGGTAGTAAGTGGCACAAGGCAGTCAAAATTTAAACCGGAACCTGACTCAAGTCCACCTTAGAATCCATTCTCCTGAGCATCAAAACCTCAGCCCCATTCATTCATTTATTCTACAAATACTTATTAAGATCCTGCCTGTGCTGAGGTCTACTCAGGCACCGAGAAGATCCAGGTGAACAAAACAGAAGGCCCTGCCCTTAGAAGCTTACATTCCAGTGGGAGGAGACAGACGATGAACAATATAAAGAAATAAAAGATAGAGTGTGTTGGGGATAAATGCAAAGGAAATTTTTTTAAATAATAAAAACAGGGCGGGGGGGATGTGAAATCTCTTTCATTATATCCCCAAGGAACCTATATCATTGGCTCAATGAAAGTTTACCTCATCCACCTGTGACTTTCCCCCTCCATCCCCGCCACACACACATCCCTTTCCCAGTCTGAGGGCAGTCTCTGGCACATCCTACGGCAGAGCTCGCTTTGGTAAGTAAGTTTAGGAGTCCTGGATACTAGGCCTTGGGCAAGTCCCTGCCCCTCTCTGGGCCTCAGTCTCCCCATCAGTATAAGGTGAAGTCGGACTAGAAAGGCTCCCTAAGGTCCCGTCCAACTCCGACGCTCTAGGCTTCTATGAATAGGGTGAAACAGAACAGGGACCAGCGATTGTTTCCCCACCCTAGCAACTGTTACTAGACGAGGGCCATCTCCTGGCAGGAGTGGAAACTCCTCCCTGAATCGGGGAGGTCTTTTGAGCATCCCATCATGCATCGCGACTTCGTCTCTCTAGGAGGCACGTTTTGGCCTCTTTGGTCACGATCATCCCTTTGGATCCAGCCAAGGAGCGCGCCTCGTTCCTATGGCAACCGCGCCAGGTCCACGCGCAGACGGCGGGTAGCAAGGGTCAAAACAGATTCGCAAAGTAGACGTCCTCGACCCGTTCAGTCCGCGCCTTCGGTGAGGAGAGCCTTTAAGTGTCACGTGACCCCTCCCGCTCGTCCCCGCCCCTCTCCCCTCCCCAGGTCCCGGCTAGCGCTGGTGCGGACCGGAGGCTCCCGGCCCGGCGGACTAACTGGAGCACGGACGCTGCAGCCGGTTGGGCCGGTGCCCTTTCCCGGTAACTCCTTCCCGGCGTGACGCGCGGAGCCGCGGATGCGGCGGGGCCGGGCAGACTCGGGGATCTCCCGTCAGTTCCTCCTCGTTCCGGGTTCCCCCGGGCCCGGGGGAAACCGGGAGTCGACAGGGCCCGGCCCAGGGCTCTCGGTGGGTGGCGGGGGAGGCGGTCGTCTCCTGAAGGGTTGCGACCTCCGGCGGGAGCTCAGACCTGGAGCGTGCCTCCTGGAGCCCCTGCCTGGACCAGGGGATACTGCCCGCGGGCGGTAGTCTACCTGTTGGGCAGGTGGTTTCTTGCCCCGAGGCCGGCACAGCCGAGCTCGAGACTGCCAGCCAAAGAACTTCACAGCCCCCCGCCTCTTGGGCTGCTCACTGGAGGCGACTGATACGGTGGAATAAGGCAGCGATTGCACTGCGTAATAGAAAAAATAATAAGTATCACTTTCTGACTGTTGACCCTATGTTCAGTAAATCTTTTACATACATTTAACTTCCTTGCTGATCCTTTCAAGGTGGTATTATTCGTCTCCATTTATGAATGACACTGAGGCTTAGCAAGTTTAAGTAACTTGCCCAAGGTCATGAAGTGGTGGAGGACAGATCCCAATATAAGTCTGTTTCCAGAGCCTGTGTGCTTAACCAATACCTACCTCACCGTCCAGAGTTTTAGCGCTCTGTACGTGTTTTATAGGGCAGAATAGCTTATAGGTTGCCTTAACAAGGAAGAAACTGATTTGTTCTAGGATTTTTTTTTAAGATTTTATTTATTTATTTGACAGAGATAGAGACAGCTAGCGAGAGAGGGAACACAAGCAGGGGGAGTGGGAGAGGAAGAAGCAGGCTCATAGCGGAGGAGCCTGATGTGGGGCTCGATCCCAGAACGCTGGGATCACGCCCTGAGCCGAAGGCAGACGCTTAACCGCTGTGCCACCCAGGCACCCCTGTTCTAGGATTTTTGTTCAGCATGCATGCAGTCCTAAAAATTGGCCATCAAATGAGTCAATTTTGTGAGCACTCCCAGGCACTATTTAGACTTCTGCTTGTCAAAATCCACCGCTGTTAACAGCTTAGCCTTCCTTAAGTAAGGTGTCACATTAGACACTTGAACCTTAAAACTTTAGTAATTCATGAGAAGTCAAGATAAATACGACCCTTGAAAACTCACCATATGATAGCACAAAGATCAAAATTCTGGACTGTACATGTCCTCGCAATACAGCACTACCTTGTTCACGAACCAACCAGGGTTATTTCTGAACCCACGGTGAATTCAGTTACCACACTCACCAGACGTGGATTTTTTGACATTTGAAGACCCTGCTTGGTCTACAGCCTTTGCCATTAATCTCCCTTCACGTGGAAAACTAAATTTTTCTCACCATGAGGTCTCCATGTATAATACCCATATGCTCATGGTTAAAGAGCATCATCCCTGTTTTCTTGGTCCAGTGGGTGTGGTGAGAAAGAATAGAATTGGGTACACAATGTCATAACCGTTGTTTTTTTTTTTTTTTTAGAGTATCTCACTTTCCTACTTGTACTTATTTAACCCCAAGAATGTCACAACTATTTAATTACATAGTTTTGCACCTGGCAAATCTTAAGATCTCATGAATTTATTTAGCATGTACTCAGTGAAGTGTTCTTAAGCCACTATTTTTAAATTTGAAGTCTTATTGTCAGAATAAGTGAAACAGAGTTTTTGAGATGTAGTTGCCTTGATTTTCCTATGTACGTTTTCCCACATTGGCTTATTATTTCTTCATCTCATTCATGTTCAGTCATTTCTAAAGCCTTTCTAATCCAAGGAGTCTGGAAAGTTGCTGTTAAGTCCTATTGTTCATCTTTTCATCTATAATAGTTCTTATGTGTGATATACTCAAAAGTAGTAGCAAGATTGTTGATTTTAAAAGACTTGGTCAAACAGATTCACACTTTTCCTGCCAAATAGCTTTTGTTTTGTTTTGTTTTTCATCTATATATCTTATCCCTTTACCTAAAAAGCAAGACTGTCCAGGTTTCTACGGCTGAGACTTATTGCCTCTTCAATCATTTCAGCTCTGGAAAGGAAGAGGAATGGAAGTGAAAAAGTTGAGCATTTCCTGGCAGTTCTTGGTAGTTCTGGTTGTGACCCTGCAAATTCTGTCTGCGTTGGATTTGGACCCATACAGAGTCCTAGGGGTCAGCCGAACAGCCAGTCAGGCTGATATTAAAAAGGCTTATAAGAAGCTCGCCCGGGAATGGTAGGTGAAACAAAGAAATAGCAGTTTAATATAAGCTAAGCAGTTTTAGCAGGGGAATGAAGCCTAAATTATGGTTAGCTTTTATCTGTCTCTGTTTCTATGTTCAATAAACATATACCTGTCTAAAATATTTTATTGGGGAGAACTAATGTTCATGTTATCCTATAATTTTTAGTGATGAGATCCAAAGCCTGTGTTGCTGTGAAACCCCCTTTTAAGAATTCTTTGGCCTAAAGGATTACCCTAGATGCCACTAGTGTATTTACTGTTAAAGTAGAAGGGAGCTTTAGTTTTAAAATGTGTATGTAATCGACCGTGGATCAGTTAACTATCCCCATGATGTGTTATTCCCAAAGTAGCTCTTTATGAGTGTCATTGCTGAAGGGAACACCCTCCAATCCTATATTTGAAATTATTGGTTTTAAGCTTTCAAGAAAATTTATAGTAAGAGCTTTTTGCCCTCGATTTTACAATGTTCAGGAACTGAGTGCGTTACTCTTAAAAATCATCCTATAGAAAAAATCATAACTTTATCTAGATAGGTTTTGTATTTGCTAAAGAGTATACAGGGGTTTGTGAATTAGGATAGCAATAAATTTAAAACTTACGGACAGACGTCATCAGTTTTTTCCACCAATGCTCTGGACGTGCCAAAGAAGTAGAAGTTTCTGGATCACATAGCTGGAGGAGAGCGGCAGCAGGAGGAGAAAGGATGGGAAGGGCACAGGTGACTAGAAGCTGGGGGAGCCAATCATAGATAATAAAAGCAGGTTTGGGATGGGAACGATCATCGTGCACCTACTGCGTGCTCGGCTCCAGGTTCTATGCTTTTTATCTTATTTAAACCTTATAATTACCCTATGAGGGAGATATGCTGTCCCTCTTTTACCTATGGGGAAATCTAGGCTTACTGTTATTAAGTCTTTATTACCGCTGGGCTCCATAGCTTGACCTTCTGCGCCCATACGTAGTTTATTGCTTTTTTTACTTTTTAATCACTTACCCGTCTGAGCAGATGTTAGAGTGAGTGGGTTAGCGTTGGGGCGGGCAGGAAGTTTGCAGGAGCAGAGCTGCCACATGCAGATGACATTGCAGGCCGTGCATGACTCTGCCTGACACCATTATTCTTCAGTGAAAGATGTAGCTTAGCTTTAAACTGGTTGCAATAAAGGTAAAAGATAGTTTAAAATATAATGTTTTGAATATGTAAATATTTTAAACCAAACTGCAATCACAGAGAATCCAGCATTCTATACTAAAAACACAATCTGATTATGTGTGGCCTCTTTCCAGGGACTCTCTTTACAGCAAAATTGCTTTCCGCATCGTTTCAAACTCTTGCCTCTATATTTAAAGCAAAATACACAAATCTGCAATAAATTCATAAGATAGCAACATTCTTTTGGACAGGGTACTGGACTTTGGCAACATTTTAAAAGCAGGAATGATCGTTTGAGTATGTGGGATCTATTAAAATGTACAGGTTTGACTTTTCTGTCTTCCAGAGCTGAAAAGGGTGTTATGCTATTAATTAAATGAGTCATATGCTTCTCTTCCTTAATTAGATTCTCTCTAGGAGTCATTCATCACCTTAGAAATATAGAGAGTATCATCCAGGGAAAGTCTAAAATTTTACTTCACCTTTGTATTTTCACCATGTTATTCCTTGTTGCTGTTTTGGCTATGGCAGTGTTTTAGCCGTAAAATCGTTGGTTTCATTTCATGATGGCTTCGTACGCACTGAAAATAGCCGTGCTTCCCAGTCTGACTTTTCGGTATGAACAGCAGCTGGGGGAAGGGGAAGCGGTTAATCATTGAATTGGATTTGTAACTCTCCTCTGCTAGGTTTTACTCCGAAGTCACGTCTCTTAAGCTTCTCAAGAGCTTTCCCCTTCCTTGGTGAAACCATTTCAAGTCACTTTTTCCTCTCAGGAAAACTGTATTTCTCTCCTAATAATTAAGTTTTAATATAGGTGCTTTTCTTTTATCATCTACATTGGCAGAATAAACACCCTCACACCCCAAGAATAAGGTGTCCTAAAATTTGATTGGAAGCAAATGGGTATAACGTGGTCAGTCACTGGAACAGTAAAACGATTTGTCTATGACTTTTCTGTGTTACTTTTCCTACAGCCAGTAGATACCAAGTACAGTATTTTCTTCACTTCCACATTTAAAGGCCGTGTATCGTATTGCGGCTGGTGACATGTTTCCTACACACCGAAAGTAGTATTGGGTTCTTTCCTAGAGCTGGATTTATCCTTTTCTACATGTTTCCCACCTCATGGTAGCGTCCTGCAATTAGGAAAATATTCCTTATAACCTGAAACTGTCTTGAGGTTTCCTCCCTGTTCTCTGGCCTTGGTTTTGTCTGCGTCAGGATCTGTGGTTCTAACCCAGCCGCCCTCACAGCCCTGTCCTTGGTTCGGTCTCCTCAAAAGCCCCTTCCAATCCTCCTTCCCCTACTACATTCTGTATGTTAAATCTTCATTTGTGTGATTGCATCATTTTTCTTTTTTCAGCCTTTAGCCTAAGTTTGAATATTTAAAACACTTTTTTTTTTCATCCAGAAACATGCTTCGGAACCACCATCTTATTTCCCCAAGTCATACTATTTTCATTATACCCAGCTGAGATTTTTTTCCCCCCACTAATATCCATAATAAGAACTAAACAGTTAAGGGAGGAATGGTGTTTAAATTCAACAGCCGGCCATTTGCAGTTTATTTTTAGAGAAATCAGAATATGTGGTATAATTCATTCAAACATGTTCCTGCCAGAATAAGTTGATCAAGTTATAAATTTTCTTTATTCCAATGTACTTGGTGCTGTTTTTAGTAGTCATTTGCTTCCCAGTGAATTGTTTCTCTTTCCTGAACCTTTACCTAGAGGAAATTTACGAAAAGTTACAGAAGTGATTACGTAAAGAATACGCTCTGTAATAGAATCTCTTAACAAAAGAACATTGAAAAATCAGTTGGTATAAAACACTGATTTAGGTCTTGGGCAACCCTAAGGAAGTAAAACCTAGCCCCTACCTTCCAGAACTTTAAAAATCTCCAAAGCTGAAATTGGCATAAACACGGGCAGATTACAGAACAACATATGACCGCCAATGGATACAGTTAATTGCCAGCTGTGTATAATAGCAAACAGCAGTTCTAACAGAAGTTTAAATCACTTTGCATGAACTGTAGATTTTTCTCATCTCTTAAAACATGGGGCCTGGAAATCATTATCCATTTACAGGTAAAAGGCCACCTTAGGCAAAAAAGGGATAAGCAGAGCAATAATGAAACTGAAATCTCATTTGAACATCAGCAGCCAAATGCTATTTGGAACATGGTTGTCACGAAACGGTGTATCGGAAAAGTTGTTTCCTATGTCTACCTGAGTTGTCAGAAGAAATCCCTTCCTTGATCACATTCCAACGTTGGGGTGAATTGGTGCCATCCTGGGAAGAGAGGTCGGCTCTTAGGGCTCAGTGACAGTAGCCTGGAACCGGCTTCAGCAGTGTTCAGGAACCACGTAAAGACATGCACATAGCACACCTTTCCTCAGTGGGATGCTGCCGAACTCCCTGGTGCTTTGAGGATGTGCCCCACTGAAGTGCTTTTGGTAGAAACAGCCTGCTTCAAAGTTTCACTTAATTACCACGGTCATGTGAAGCAACTGATTGCTTCTGCCGTTTATTTTTAAGAAACCGTTCTGACAAAACGGCCTTCCATTTGCCTCTGATGTAGTGAACTGTGTGTACAAGATGTTAATTGCGTGTAAAACATTGAATCCACGCTCACTGCCTGCCCGTTTGTGTTTCAGGCATCCTGACAAAAACAAGGATCCTGGAGCAGAAGACAAGTTCATCCAAATTAGCAAGGCTTATGAGGTACCGTGTCAAACTTGTGATGCATCCGTTAGCTCTGATAAAATACTCTTTAGGTGGCCAGTTTTGTAAAGACCTCTCAGGAGGGGCACACTCCCAATGCCCTTGACCCAGTTTCTAGATGACGGTAGAGAAAGCATGTTTAGCCACATCCAGTATGTTGAAATTGGTGCCTGAATACTTCAGCTCTTTAAAACAAAACAAACAAAAAAAAAAAACCAAAAACACTGGCCTATTTTAAAGGCTTTAATTGGAATTGTAGAATTCTCAGAATTCCTACATGGAGGCCTCTATTTCTTTTGTACAAACTTTTATCACGTGCTCACCTCGACAGCATATATACTAGAACTTATATTAAAGAAAGACCGATGTGCCTGTATTTATTAAAGCGGCACAAGGTTACAAGTACATAGAAACACAAGATTTTCAACAATTTTCCAACATGTCCGCTTAAGTAGCTTGGTCTAGAATGTGCAGGAAAGATGAATCCGTGGCTTCCTGATCGGTGCAGGGTAATGCTCTTTGAGAGACAGTGCTTGGCTTTAGAATGGCGCATCACCGAAGATAGCTTCTCGAATTTTAGACTTCAGAGTTATTTCTAAGTAAAACAGAACTAACGTACAAGACACTGAACTCAGTTCTGTGGCTACTTTTTGGTGTTCATAGCTTCTCATATCTTGGTTTGAGTTATTCCAACTGAAGTGGTATGACCTACTCAGTTTTTTGTGGTCAACGTTATGTTAAGTTTTACTTGTTTTACTGATGCGTCGAGTACTGTAATAACTCAGAATCTCTAAAGCCAAGATGAACACGAGATCTGAAGGACCGAAGTCTTTTGGTCTTGAAATATTGAACATTCCTATTGAGAGAGGAGTTTCCTGGTATGTTGAAGAATCTCTAACCCTGTCGTAGCTTTACATTTCTTTTCTTCCTGTGTCTTCCGTGGTGCTCACAGGATAGCCTTTTGGGTGAAACTTTTTCTTTTTTTTTTTTTAATATTTTTTATTTATTCGACAGAGAGAGAGACAGCCAGCGAGAGAGGGAACACAAGCAGGGGGAGTGGGAGAGGAAGAAGCAGGCTCCCAGCAGAAGAGCCTGATGTGGGGCTCGATCCCATAACGCCGGGATCACGCCCTGAGCCGAAGGCAGACGCTTAACCGCTGTGCCACCCAGGCGCCCCATGGGTGAAACTTTTTCTGTTTCATAGATTTCCTATTTTTTTCTTGCCTTATAGATTCTTTCCAATGAAGAAAAGAGATCCAATTATGATCACTACGGAGATGCCGGAGAGAACCAGGGCTACCAGAAGCAGCAGCAACAGCGGGAGTATCGCTTCCGCCATTTCCATGAGAATTTTTACTTCGATGAATCCTTTTTTCACTTCCCTTTTAACTCTGAGCGGCGGGACTCCATTGATGAGAAGTATTTATTGCACTTCTCACACTACGTGAATGAAGTGGTTCCAGATAGCTTCAAGAGACCCTACCTCATCAAGATCACCTCAGATTGGTGCTTCAGCTGCATCCACATCGAGCCTGTTTGGAAAGAGGTAGTTCAGGAGCTGGAAGGATTGGGTAAGATCATTGTATTTGCTGGAAGCTGTCTGTACAGAAGAAGGTAACGTTTGTATCTTGAATGTTATGGGCCCTTGGGGAGAAGAAACAGTGAGATTTCTCGTCCCAAGTTCATGGTGACTGGGGTTTCCCAAGGACACATTTTCAGAGGAAGAAATGTGTCAGCCACTCTCATTTTGTACTACGAATTTGAAGCCTCATCGGTATAGTTTCCTAACATTAGTTGGGGGCCTCCTACATAGGAGAAGTTTTAAAATTATTGGTTGAACAAAGCAGCCCTCAGGCGTCAATTTTGATGCTGGTGGGATCCTCGGATTGTTCTCAGTAGTATCTGTGATTTCATTCTGCGACTGAATTTGCTCGAGCTGCCATAAGAAAATACCACAAAACAGCAGAAGCGTATTTCCTCACAGTCCTCAAGGTTAGAAGTCCAAGGTCAAGGTGCTGGCAGGTTTGGGTTTTTCCGGAGGCCTCTCTCCTCGGCTTGCGGATGGCCGCCTTCTCCCTGCATGTCCACATGGTCGTGTGTCTGTGCACGTTTCTGGTGTCTCTCTCTCTCTTTCTGCGTCCTAATCTCTTCTTCCAAGGACACCAGTCCTAGTGGATTAGGGCCCACCCTAAAGACCTCATTTTAATTTAATTACTTCCTTAAAGGCCCTGTCTCTAAATACAGCCACATACTGAGGTACTGGGGGTTAGGACTTCAACATACGGATTTGGGCAGAGGGGCACAGTTCTGTCTCTCATGGTCATGGGTTACCGCTCTGGATCACAGAATTAGCCGTTCCGATGTTCCCAGTTACCACTTAGTGCCAGGAAGATGCCGGTGATCTAGACAGGGTGTTTATTTTAATGACTCTTTAAAGTTGGAATTACTGAGTTGTGGGTGTGTGTGTTGTGTTTTATAGGCATTAGCAGACCTATTCTTGAGTAACTAAGAAAGGCCAAACTCAGTCATAGGGGCCAAGGGCCTGGATTTCTCTGCAGAGAACGTACCAATGAAAACCATCAGTTCGTTTAGTCACAGGGGCCAAGGGCCTAGATTTCTCTGCAGAGAACGTACCAATGAAAACCATCAGTTCATTTATCCTAAAGCAGAAATTTTCAGCCTCTGGTTCAGAAGCACTCCAGTTTGCTGAAATGCTATTGTGACATTGAGTAAAGACGTTCTTGGAAGAAGATGAGGAACTAAGTTTAGCACAGTGCCATACATGTGGTGGGCAGCCAGCAGATGCATGCTGGTGGTGCATAATGAGTACACGAGAGGTTGAGATCAGCTGGAAGCCCCTGGGTTGAACAGCTTCTTCGTCAAAAAGCGTAATTGCCTTCGATGCCCCACTAGGTGGTATACTGGTAACTATTTACCCTCGTTCTTCTAGGAGCCGACATTCAGACCCAATAGCAGAACGTTAAACCGCTGCAGAAGTTAGGACGGCAGTGCGTTTGCGCCAAAGTCAGGTCAGAGCCAGCAGTCTGTTTTAAACACGCCGGGTGAACAGTGAGGGAGCGAAGCACGGTGGTGACCTGTGTCCCATCCCTGGGCGTTGGAGTCAGGCAGACCAGTGTTCAGATCGGAGCTCTCTCGTTTACTATCTCTGTGTCCTTGGATGAATTACTTAACACAAGTTTCTGCATCTCTAAAATGGATGTGATAATGTCAAACCAACAGGACTGATACAAAGTTTAAATGAGAAAAGTATCTAATAAGTGCCTGATATATATTAAACACAAACATAAAATGAGCCTTAGGGAACTTCTGATGAACTAGGTTTTCTGGTTTACCAAAGTAAAAATTTTTAAAACACCTGTTTTATAAATGTTTTAAAATCGTTCGCAAATACGTGAGTCTCCTTTCTTCAGCTCACTGGCTAGCAGGCACCAAGTTTCGACTTACGTGTAGCTAAGTCTTGCAAGGTAGTTAGAAGTTGGATGGGCAGGAAACCTAGGAGGAACATTACAGGCAGAGGGAACACGGCAGCCAGAGAAACGAAGAGCGTCCACAGGACAGGCAGGGTGTGACTCGGGGCGTAGCTGAGGGGGAGGAAGCAGGAAGAGCGTGCTAGGACCAGGTAGTAAGAAGCTTTAACGTTCAGGCTCCAGAAGCTGGACTTTATTTTACAGTATGTAATAAAGCCAAGAAGAATTGTTACATGGAGGCCTGATTTAATTGCATCTACACTTTAGAAAGCTGTTGGAGCCTCTTGAAGGACAGATTGAAGAAGGTAAGCAGAGGAGCAGGGAGGTCACCGGCCCTGGCAAGACAGCAACCACTGGCCCAGATGAGGACAGAAGGAACAGGGAGGTGGACAAGATATTTGAGAGGTAGGCTCGTGGAATTCTGGAGGGACCATCTGAATGTGAGGAATGGGGGAAAAGGAGAGAGGGGGTCAAGATTGACTCTGCATTCTGACTTGAGCCAGTGGATGGGCAGGGGACGCAGGGCAGAGCTGGATTTGAGAACTTGTTCTAAATGGTAACTACGTTTGGACGTACTGCACATGATGACATGAAAATAGTAACACGAGCTCATATTTATGGAGAATTTACCATACGCCAAGCACAATTGTATCAACTCATATTAGACAACAGCCATGTAAGGCAGGCGCTGTTGTCATCCCTCTTTCACAGACACGTAGCTCATTTTGGGGACCTTGTCAGGGTCCCACTGCTGGTGTTTGGCAAAGCTGGGATTTGGACCCCAGTAGTCGGGCCCTAAGTCCGTGCATTGCACACCACGCTGTACCACCTTTAATGTCCTCAAAGCTTTGACGATTGAAGATCTTGCTATACTTTTAGGTTGTCATGCTGTTTGATCGTAGTAGGTCAGGACCTAAGTGACAGGGATGGAAGAAGCTGAATTCAGATCCATAGAAGTGACATTTACTGAGGGTCCAGGCCATTCCCCCACTGCACCCCCGAAGTTCCTTGGAAGGTTTGACCAAATGTATTAGATTAACTTGGTTTATAAACCATTTTCCTCTTCGGAACATTTGGATTAGTTGAAGATTCCTGACAGCCAGGCTCCACTTGGTTACAGTTGGGTGGCAGCGCGATGAGATCCTTACAGGATCCGTGGCCATTTCCCTGTCCCGTGAGGCAGCACTACCCTTTAAGGCAGATACTGCCAAAAATGTTTCTTTTTTTTTTTTTTTTTTTAACGTTTATTTGAGAGAGAGAGAGAGCACGAGCAGGGGGAGTGGCAGACGGAGAGGGAGACACAGACTCCCCGCTGAGCAGGGAGTCCCATGCAGGACTCGATCCCAGGACTCCGGAATCATGACCTGAGCCGAAGGCAGACGCTTCACCGACTGAGCCACCAGGACACCCCGTGCCAAAAATGTTTCTACTCTGAGTTAATAGGAAGAGCAGACTAAGGCATCAGGTGGGCTCAGTCAGTGGAGCAGGGGGACTCTTGATCTCAGGGATGTGAGTTGGAGCCCCATGTTTTGTGTAGAGATTACTTAAAATCTCTAAAAAAAAAAAAAAAAATTCCAAACAAACCAGGAAGAGCAGACCGTCTTAAAGATCAGCTGAGGGGTCTGGGGAAACTTGGACCTTGTCTCAGAATAACGTAAAGGGCCTGGATTGCCCTGAATGGATGAAATAGAACAGTTCAACCGGGGAGACATGTGGCAGCTGGTTAGGTGGAGTCCGCAGCCACGCAGTGTGGTAACAGCTAGCGTACAGACGCAGCCCACGTGCCTGGACAGCCACCCTGGGGAGGAGGACCGGGGTCGTCAGCGCCGCCTTCGACCTCGAGGAGCTTACTGTTGAGCAGAAGAGAAAATACGTACCTAGAAAACATGTACCTTGTACATTTGCAAGTACAGAATCACATCTGCAGTTACAGAGTCACAGAGCGCTCAGGAGTAAGCGGAGGATGAGAAAGAATTCGTGTTCCCATTCCACACTGTCTTCTTGATGAACCAGGTACTATGTTAGACATTATTGTGTAAGTTGTCATTTTTAGTGAGCCTTTCGGTTGTTTGGCATTTTGCTAGGTGCCTTGTGAGGATTGTCTGTATCCCCAGAGCAACTCAGCGAGGGAGAGACTATTCTTATCCCTATTTTCCAGGTGAGCAAACCGAGACCCAGGAAGGTTAAGGAACGAGTCAAGGTCACACTGTCCACAAGTAGCAATGCTGGGATATAGACCCAAGAGCGTAACTCTAGGGGTCACTCTTAACCACCATGCCCCACGGCTTCAGGAATCAGTGACCCGTGGTCCTTGCTGCACAGACTCCGGCGGGAGACACGGGTGCATCATCCCCGTGCTCTGAGTGCTCCGCAGGAGGGGTACAGACGGCGACCAGGGTGTCGAGCAGGTTGCATGTCTTAAGATCAAATACCGTTTTAGGGCAGCCCCGCTTGAATGATCCTGCGAATTATTCACCCTGACTTCTTATTTGTTTTTTGTAAAGATTGATTTATTTATTTTAGAGAGAGATGGAGAACGTGAGCAGGGGAAGAGGCAGAGAGAACCTCATGCAGACTCCTTGGTGAGCGTGGAGCCTGACGCGGAGCTTAATCTCATGGCCCCGAGGTCATGACCTGAGCCGAAACCGGGAGTCAGGTGCTTGACCGACTGAGTCACTCAGGTGCCCCATGACTTCTTATTTCAAAAAAGGAGTAATTCCTCTCTTTTAAGGAATTGTTAAGTATGTAACAGTGTTATACTGTCTAGGAAAAGGGTCTGCCTAGATACTGATTTTTTAAAAATCTGCTTTAGCACCGTGTCCTTAATTTTGTTCCATTTCACATTATTTTATTAATAATTTCTTTATTAATGGGTTTGTGTTTAGTCAGATTTGACAGTGGCCCATTCCTCCAGTTGGCTTTGTACCATTCCTTAAGACGTATGTAAAACTTGAAATAAAGATGAGTGTGTCTAGGGGCGCCTGGGTGGCTCAGTCGATTAACTGTCTGCATTCAGCTCAGGTCGTGATCCAAGGGTCCTGGGATCGAGCCACACGTTGGGCTCCCTGCTCAGCCGGGAGCCTGCTTCTCCCTCTCCTTCTTCTGCTCCCCCTGCTTGTGCCTGCACTCTCTCTCTCTCTCCAATAAATAAAATCTTTAAAAAAAAATAAATGTATCTATATTAATAGAAGAGAAAAAGAAAGAATTTCCCTAAAAGTTACGATACACGTTTAGGATCACGTGATGGAAGTGAATACAATTGGCACCTCAAAACAGGCGCGGCGTGGACGCATTTTAGTACCGTGCAGAAGGAAGACTTCTTACAACCTCAGAAAGAGGAGGAAGTGGTAGTGTTTTTAATTACCCGGGATCTGCAGATTAGCCAGAAACATCAATCCGAATCAAAATCAAATGTTTCTGAAAAAGGTCACATCTGCTTTGCCTTTCTTTTAAGTTCACTACTCATGTTAGTTTGGATCTGGGGTATGTCCCTCTGTCCTCTAGCCAAGCTATGCCTAATCAAGATAAGAAAACATGGATAGTTTTACTTGCTATTGGCCTAACTGAGCTTGCTTTATGGACCGTGACCTTTGAAGTGTAGAAAATTCGAAGGCAGAGGAGGAGACAACGGAGACTGTGTTGTTCTCTGTGAGTCAGAGACCCCAAGTCACCACCCATCACGGGTTATTTCCCAACTGGAGTCTTGTGAGATAACAGTGCTGCCAGCTTTTCTCACTCTTCCTCCCCAGCTTGGGGGCGCATGGAGGGTTAGCTCTGAATTCCTTTTTTTTTTTTTTTAAAGATTTTATTTATTCAAGAGCGAGAGAGGGTGTGCAGCAGTGGTGGGGAGGGGCAGAAGGAGAGGGAGAAGCAGATTTCGTGCTGAACACAGAGCCTGATGCAGGGCTCGATCCCAGAACTCTGGGATCATGACTTGAGCCAAAGGCAGACGCTTAACCAACTGAGCCACCCAGGCACCCCTGGATCTGAATTCTTACTAAATATCTTCTCAGGAGGGAAAATACCACCAATCGAAACACCAAATATTTATCATTCTTTATTCTATTCTAATCCATATGCTAGTTAACCTATAGAAGAGAGGTAAAATTCCTCCAGAATTTAGAAGTGGGATTACGATAGTAACAAGCAAAGTCCTTTGTAGAAATGATCCAAGAAAATGGCCTTTACAGATTTGGAAACACGTTTAACGAAGGGGATGTATGTAAGGACTCGACGGTAATTTAAGTGAAAGAAACGAAGCCTGACCACTTGCATTCTGTTCTAACCAGGAAAGCAGCCGTACTGATGGGAGGGCAGGAGAGGTGGGGGGAGGCCGGCAGAGACAGCAAGGGTTTGCCGTGTGTAACCCACTCTGCCGGAGGATGCCGGCTCCGCGAGGCGGAGATCCCACCCCCACAGACACAATCTCAGGCTTCACCATGGTCTGGGTGAAATAATACTTAATAATTACAGTTGTAATTAGGCACCTACTGTATTCCAGGCTCGGGGGTTACGTTCTGTTTTATGTTGTGTGATTTAGTCCCAACAGAACAACTTAACTCCATTTTACAAATGAGGAAACGGACACAGAGAGGTGAAATGACTTGCCTGAAGTTACACAGCTGATGGGGAGCAGAGCTGGGCTTGAATCTGGATCTGACTGATTGTCAATACGATTTTTAATTCATTGGTTTGTTTTTTAAAAACTGAGTGCCCTGGGACGGCCGGCTGGCTCAGTTGGTTAAGCATCTGCCTTCAGCTCAGGTCATGATGCCGGGGTCCGGGGATCGAGCCCCACATCGGGCTCCTTGCTCAGTGAGGAGCCTACTTCTCCCTCTTCCTCTGCCCCTTCCCCTGCTCATGCTCTCTTGCTCGCTCTCGTTCTTGCTCCCTCTCTCTGACAAATAAAATCTTAAAACACACACACACACACACACACACACACACACACACACACACACAACTGAGTGCCTGACTGTTGTAGATGTTAGGGATGCAGCAGTAAACAAAATAAGCAGAACTCCCCGCACTCCCAGAGCATCTGTTCTAGTGAATACATACCGTAAGTAAACCACAGAGCCCGTCGAGGGCGCTCTAGCCTGGCAAGGGGCGGGTACCAGAGAATGCCAGGATGAGGTTACAGGCTGACACCAGGAGGGCCTGGCTGAGGGGGCAGCCCACTGGGGGTGTGACAGTGAGCCCCAGGGATATCTGGGGGAAGAGTAGAGTGAACAGCAAGCACAGAAGAGCTTCTCAGTTTCCCTTTGCTCTCCAGGGCTGCCTGCATCTCTCGTCCCGACTCCAGGCCCACCGGCCACCTTTCTGATTACTAATTCTGGTCCGTGTGTGTCCTGAAACCTGGCAGAGTGCAGCCTGAATGGCGCAGTTACTAGAAAGGTGTACTCCCTGGGATCGGATAATAAATTGGCATCTGCTCTGTGTAAGATCATGTAGGGTGAGTCAGTCTCTAAGAAATTGATCCCTCCGGTATTTAGAACCTAGGGTGGAAGCGGTCAGTCTTCCAAGCCAGGACGGAGCCAGGCTTCACGCTCAGATGGGCCTGGGTTCAGATCCTGGTTCCACTGCATGCCGCCTGTGGTGCCGGCTCAGTTGTCCTTGGCTCCCAGGCACTGGGAACATGAAGGTAACAGCACTGACCGCTCGGGATGTTGGGGAGTATGCAAAGTGATGCTGTCGGTAAAGCTCTAGCCATCCTGCCTCACTTAGAAAGGGTTCTAGACATGCTCATTCCGCCCTTGGGCCTTGGCTGCGTGGCCACTTGATGTTCCTAAGTGATGTCTCTTCTCACTACATAAAACCAAATCTCTCAGTGTACGTGCCTCCTACATTCTTGTTCTTTCTTCTGCTCACACGGACTCGCGTTCATTGATGCTATCCCACAGTTATCTAATGCCTGTAGTATGGTGTGATGTCATGTACTAGACTTGGCTCTGGAATATCCAGCTTGGATTCTGGTTCTAAGTGCTGTCAGCTCTGCGAACTGGGATCCCGTCATCTCTCCGAAGCTCGCTGTTTTTCTGTAACATGAGGGGGTGGACTGCATGACATCCAAGGTTCCTCCTTACCTGCCCTTGAGATACGCCAGGGGTTATAGTCAGGTGCCCTGCAGATAGATTTGTTTCGTCTCCTTAACAGTTGTAATGCATGAAGCTTGTGATCCCTGCCTATTTATCCAGCAATCCCATTTTTGGAATTTGATTAGGAAATCACACACGTGCACAAAGATGTGTACACAAAGATATACAAGGATGCCCATCAAAATATTACTTGTAATAGTGAAGGCCAAAAGCAGCTTCAGTATTCAAACAGACTGATGGCCGGGTTTCCGTGAGCTCCCGCTGTGTGCCACGCTCTGGTCTGGGGTTTGGGATGCATCTGTGAACTCATCCTAGCAGGGGCAGACAGACAGAAAAAAGCAAAGCGTGTGATGTGTTAGGAGGTGCGAAGTGCTATGGAAAAAGGGAAAGTAAGCAGATTGAGGGGGATCCCGAGTGTGGGGAGTATGGTTTCAAACATGGTAGCCAGGTGGCCCTAATTGAGGACTTGCAGTTGGCAAAGGAGGGACTCAGCTATGCAGATGTCAGGGGAGGCGCACACTCCAGGCAGAAGGAGCAGCCAGTGCCAAGGCCCTGAGGCAGGAACGTGCCAGTGGGTTTAAGGAAGAGAAGGATGCTGGGTGCTGGAACAAGGTGAGTAGGACAAGGAGGAGAGGGAGGGCAGCGGGGGCCAGGGACCAAATCACAAAGGACCTTCTTGGCCTTTGTGTCGATCAGCTTTTATTCTGAGTGAAATGGGAAGTCTTTGCAGGGTTTGGGCAGAGAAGTGCCATGATCCGTGTGTGTGTGTGTGTGTGTGTGTGTGTGCGCACGTTAGAGGAGACAGCGTGACTAGTATGTTGAGAACAGGCCACAGGGAGACCAGGAGAGACAGTAACATTGGGTGGATATTGCACAACCGGGGAAGAGATGGTGACTCAGAGGAGAATCTAAAGAAAGTGGGGACAAACAGATTCCTGGCGTATTTTGAAAACGAAACCAACAGGACTTGCTGACAGATTGGACGTGGGGTGTGAGAGGCGAGAGGTGGAAGATGATTCGGGTCTTCCATCCAAGTAACAGGAAGGAAGGGGCCCCGCCAGTGACCAGGGGAGGCCTGTGTAGGATGGGCCTGGGGGAGGAGAGCAGGAGTTGGGTTTGGGAAATGTTAAGCTGGAGAAGTCTGTTGGACATCCAGAGAAGACTGGTCCTTGCTGGCTGTGAATATTTCGTATACCTCCCGTGTTTGGGAGAGGAGCTGGCTCCCCAGATATATTGGTTGAAGGAAGGAACAAGGAAACTTATTCAACTATTAAGTGAAATGAGTATCAGATGCTCCTGTTTTGTTTTATATATAGGTGTGTGTGTCCACACACGTTTGTGTCAGAAAAGGTACAGATACCAAAATATTAACAGTGTTTATATGGGATGTGACTTTAACTTAATTTCTTCCTCCTTTTGAGAATGTGCACTTTCTAATATCTGTCTCTACAAAGTAATTTATATAAGGGAGAATTGCTCTGAAGAGTGTGAAGATTTGACTTCTGTTAATAAATCATAGTTATTTTTCTAACGATTGCCGAGTTGTTGAACCCTTGGCTTGTTTACAGGTCTTTTTCCTTGTGAATAGAAGCACTGTGAGCAGATTGCTTTCTTTTCTTTTGAAGTATTTTCTCATCTCCCAAAATTCAAAATAACAGGGACCAAAAGATACAAAGATTTGTAGCTCTTAAGTCATGCCACATTATTCTGCAGAAAAGCTGAACCAACTTAGAATATCGGCAATGAAAAAAATGCTCATCAGTCTATTAGGAAAGATATCCTCCCCTCCTAGGTCAGGACTTCAGTTGCACACCAAAAAACCACTTATCAGCATTTCTTCCTCTACCACGGGGGCATAAAAAGGCCTCATGTGGGTCTTCCATACTTTGCAGGTGTAGGAATTGGCGTGGTCCATGCTGGGTACGAGAGACGCCTGGCCCATCACCTGGGAGCGCACAGCACTCCCTCTATCCTGGGAATCATAAATGGGAAAATCTCCTTCTTCCATAATGCAGTCGTCCGCGAGAACCTACGACAGTTTGTAGACAGTCTTCTTCCAGGGAACTTGGTGGAGAAAGTAAGTACCTGGAGGAACAGTAGTTTACAAGGTACCTGGGACCACTAGTGGCCCTGAACTCTGTCTGTGGTCATCTCAGACCTGAGTGTCATTTTGAATAGGGAAGACTGTATGTTAATTAACTAATGACTCAACTGAAATCCTTTAAATGAAGTCTGCAGGAGACTGAAAATTGAAGCAAAGTAGAAAGACTGAGAGAATCCCTCCCTGTTGGTAACCACCGGGCATTTTTACATGGTGGTGGGGATCTGAGCTTGGAATGACAGTGACGTTCATTTTCTAAACAAAAAATTAGATCACAACATAGGATGAAGGATTTCTTTCTGACTCGTGAGTTTGTTCATTTGAAGGTATTTGTCTTATGAAAGGATTCAAATTAAGTTACATTCGGCTGTATATTTAACAATCACATCTATGGAAAACACAAGATTCCATGAAGTCAAATATTTTTGGAACTTTCAGAGCTTCAAGTAATGCAAGTATGAATAAATTTCACGAACAAAAATTGCACTGAGAAGCCAGGCACAAAGAGCTCATATAGTTTATGATTTTCATACTTAAGAAGCATTTTTCCTCCAGTATTTTAGATCAGGGATCAGAGGAACCAGAACAGTATTCTTGTTTGCTTTAAGCAATTCATTCCTTTAACTATACCAGGGAGAGTGAACATACCAACAATTCCATCCTATTTCCACACACACTATTCATAGACTAACCCACCAGGATCATTATCTACAGAAGAAATATTCGTCGGAGCTGGCAGAGAGCACGGTAGGCTCCTAGAACAATCGTAGGTTGTCCGGATAGGTCCTCAAACATTTATGAAATGTCTGTTAGAGAATACTGTAAGTGTCGAGGACACTTTTCAAGGAGCTCCCAGTCTAGTGGGTGATTATTTCCCATCTGATCTGCAGAGAGGCTGTCCAGGATTGCTGGGAAAGGCTTCCTGGCAGAAACAGTCCCTGCACTGAGTTCGCCAGGTGAGGAGAGAGAGGTAGGGAATGAGTTGCAGGTGGACAGAGGTCTGGGACATGAAGCAGTCAGCTGTGCATGAGGTAGTCACTAGTGAGCTGGAGAGCATAAGACTAGAGGGGTTTACAGGAATCTCACTGCCAGGGCCTCCGAGAGCCCGGCCGCCCTGGTGAGGAACTCGGGCCGTGGCTTGCAGGTGCTGGAGCCATTAAAGGGGGTAAGCAGAGAGTGAAATGATCAGATTGAGGTTGAATGGAGATCATTCTGGAAGCAGAATGGAAAGAAACCTTTTTTAACTATGAAAAATTTCTAGGTAGAATTTTAATTTATTCATTTTTTTTTATGTTCTCTTAGGATCATTTAAGGCATAAACAGAGAAGCACAAAAGTAGCAATTCACGTGGTAATAAATGAAATTGTGTAACACAGAGACTGAGGGGGCCCCCTTATTCTTCTAAGCCACTTTAAAAGAGTAATCACGGCATTATTTTCCACAGGTTAATAGATTAAGAAGCATGTCTATAATTCAGAAGTTCATTTTTTTTTATAACATGCTCAGTAATTATTCCAGAAAAGATGGTGATTTCAGTCTGTAAGACTGGGAACACATGAAAATATGAAATCAGTAACTGTTCTTTTAAACCGTTTTAGTCAAACAGACAAAAAATAGTGGTCTGCATTTTTTATTCTCTACGAAACAATCTTTTACACGTACTTGATTTTGTTTCATTGTCTCCTGACTACATTATAATGCAGTTGTTGAGAATTGAATTCTGAAACTGACATCCTCTCTTCAATTTAAGGTTACAAATAAAAATTACGTCCGATTCCTCTCCGGCTGGCAGCAAGAGAATAAACCCCATGTCCTTCTGTTTGACCAGATGCCCGTTGTACCACTGCTGTACAAGGTATATTATGTGCTGGGGGAATGTTTGCTCTTTTTTTGGTGGAAGGTACTTGTGGCCTGCTTGTCCTTTTTCTAAGAGCTTATCCAAAGAGAAATGTTTGAAGACCAGAAATTTGCCATAACACCATACACTGAGCACCTCCTGGTGCCATTACTGTGCTAGTGCATTCCACACACATAGTAGCGTTGAATCTTCAGAAGAGCCCGTGATACAGATATCATCCCTGTTTTATAGACCAAGACACTGAAGCTCAGTCAAGAGGTTGTATAACCGACCCCTGTGGTGACTGCGTGATTCCCAGACCCGCCCTCTGAATGACACCCTCTACAGCACTTCCGGCACCCCTCTGGTTAGCGCTGTGACATGGGACGGGAGAGGAAAGTGTCCCACTTAACCTCTGACACAGTCACTGCCATCTTCCGTAATTGAGGTGATTCCTCAAACACTCCATGCCTCCAGCCCAGCGTAGATCTCAGTAAAATGAATATTTTTCTCCATCTGTGAAAAAAAAATAAAACTGTGTTTAGCTTTGTGGGTACAGTTTTTGGGCGTGGAACACCGTGGAATTCCTCCAAGCGCACAGAGGTCCGGCAGCCCAAGTGGGGCTATACAAGCTAGCATTGCTCTCCACCACTGGTGTGAACTGGTCACACTTGGTTTGTGCGATCCCGCCACCAATTTAATTTCTTCCTCTGTCTGACTCCCTAACAGTTGACTGCTTTTGCATACAAAGATTACTTGTCATTCGGATACGTGCACGTGGGTTTGAGAGGGACGGAGGAGATGACGAGGCAGTACAATGTCAATGTCTATGCCCCCGCCATCTTGATCTTTAAAGAACACATAAACAAGCCTGCGGATGTTATCCAGGTACGTGAGAGCCACCCTGTTCTGGAATTGTCCTCGCCTAGTATCTTGGGCTTCTAGAAACAAACAGCAACATTGAACAGAGCAAGTGAGAAGAAGTTCGTTTTTAATTTCTTCATTCAGAGGCACGAAATTTAAAAACGAGGTTGGTTTTCATCCAATTTGGGACTGTTTTACTCAAAAGATAATCCTTTGACAGGAAATAGGATGGTGGTGATGCCAAGGGCTGAGGAAGGAAGATATGGGGAGTTGGTGTTTCATGTGGACACTTCTGTTTGGGAAGCTGAAAATGGTCGGGAAGTGGATGGTGGTGATAGTTGCACAACAGTCTGAATATACTTAATGCCACAGTATTATGCGCTTGGAAATGACTAAAATGGTCCATTTACATTATATATATTTTGCCACAAAAACAAAATAGGGGTACCTGGCTGGCTTAGTTGGTAGAGCATGGGACTCTCCTCTGTTTCGGAGTTATAGGTTCAAGCCCCATATCGGGTATAGAAATTACTTAAAAATCTTTCTTAAAAATTTTAAGAACTAGGGGCGCCCGGGTGGCACAGTCGTTAAGCGTCTGCCTTTGGCTCAGGGCGTGATCCCAGCATTCTGGGATCGAGCCCCACATCAGGCTTCTCTGCTCGGAGCCTGCTTCTTCCTCTCCCACTCCTCTGCTTGTGTTCCCTCTCTTGCTGCCTGTCTCTCTCTGTCGAATAAATAAATAAAATCTTTAAAAAAATTTTTTTTAATTAAATAAACAATCACCTTTTATCTTTAAAGTGATCCTGTCAGAAAATCAATAATCTTATTCTAAAATAAATTATAAAAATAAATTTAAAAGCTAAATATAAAACAAAAAGAAAAAGGAATGAAAGAAAACCATAAACTTAGAGAACAAGTAAGTGAAAATCTGATCTTCAAGAAGGACTAAAAATCTTGTTGGAAAATCACAACTTGTTATAAGTTTAAATTGTGTATATAAATACTTCAGAGTTTTTAAGTTAAACAATAAGCTAAGGGAAATATTAACCACCAATCTGAAAAAGACTGTTCTCTTTAATTTCTCATGAGCTTCTCCTAATCAAAGAGATCAACACGAAACTTCCCGAAAGTGATCACTTAGTGGGTATAGAGTTTTCTTTCAGGCTGATTGAAATGTTAGGGACTAGAGAGAGGTGATTGTTACACAGCACTGTGCATGTACAGAATGCCATGGAGTGATACATTTCATTATTTTTTTATAATAATTTTTTATTATGTTATGTTAGTCACCATATAGTACATCCCTAGTTTTTGATGGAAAGTTCCATGATTCATTACTTGCGTATAACATCCAGTGCTCCATGCAATACGTGTCCTCCTTACTACCCATCACCGGTCTATCCCATTCCCCCACCCCCCTCCCCTCTGAAGCCCTCAGTTTGTTTCCCAGAGTCCACAGTCTCTCATGGTTCATTCCCCCTTCTGTTTACCCCCCTTCCTTCTTCCCTTTCTTCTCCTACCGATCTAGCTATTGTGGACATTGCTGCTATGAACATTGGGGTGCATATGGCCCTTCTCTTCACTACGTCTGTATCTTTGGGGTAAATACCCAGTAGTGCAATGGCTGGATCATAGGGTAGCTCAATTTTTAACTTTTTAAGGGACCTCCACACTGTTTTCCAGAGTGGCTGCACCAACCTGCATTCCCACCAACAATGTAGGAGGGATCCCCTTTCTCCACATCCTCTCCAACAATTGTTGTTTCTTGCCTTGTCTATTTTTGCCATTCTAACTGGCGTAAGGTGGTATCTTAGTGTGGTTTTGATTTGAATTTCCCTGATGGCTAATGATTTTGAACATTTTTTCATGTGTCTGTTAGCCATTTGTATGTCTTCATTGGAAAAGTGTCTGTTCATATCTTCTGCCCATTTTTTTATTTGATTATTTGTTTCCCGTGTATTGAGTTTGAGAAGCTCTTTGTAGATCTTGGATACTAATCTTTTATCTGTAGTGTCATTTGCAAATATTTTCTCCCATTCCATGGGCTGCCTCTTAGTTTTTTTGACTGTTTCCTTGGCTGTACAGAAGCTTTTTAACTTGATTAAGTCCCACAAGTTCATTTTTTCTTTTGTTTCTCTTGCCTTTGGAGATGTGTCATGAAAGAAGTTGCTGTGGCCGATGTCAAAGAGGTTGCAGCCTATGTTCTCCTCTAGGATTTTGATGGATTCCTGTCTCACGTCGAGGTCTTTCATCCATTTGGAGTTTATCTTTGTGTATGGTGTGAGAGAGTGGTCAAGTTTCATTCTTTTGCATGTAGCTGTCTAATTTTCCCAGCACCATTTATTGAAGAGACTGTCTTGTTTCCCACTGGATGTTTTTTCCTGCTTTGTCAAAGATTAGTTGCCCAAAGAGCCGAGGGTCCATTTCTGAGTTCTCTGTTCTGTTCCATTGGTCTATGTGTCTGTTTTTGTGCCAGTACCATGCTGTCTTTGTGATCACAGCTTTGTAGTACAGCTTGAAATCCGGCAACATGATGCCCCCAGCTTTGTTTTTCCTTTTCAATAATTCCTTGGCGATTCGGGGCCTTTTCTGGTTCCACACAAATTTAAGGGCTTAAATTTGTGAGTGATACATTTTAAAACTAATTTTATGTTATGTGAATTTCACCTCAATTAAAAAAAAATTAATAAAACTTCCCAAGAAGAGTAGGCTAAGAATATGAATAAAATTCTGAGAAAAGATTCAGGTGATTTAATTTTTAAAAATTAACTAATCAAGAAAAGCCAGTTTAACATTTTCTTCTCCTCCCATCACATTGTTGAAGATTTTCAAAGCGAAGATACCCAGTAGTGTTGAGAGTAGAGAGAATCAGGCAGTCTTTGTTTTGCCGAGCTGGAGGAAGCTTCAGAAGTTTTCAGAAAAGCAACTGGGTGATAATAGGCCAATTGCCTGGATTCATTTGGGAAAAGAGTACTCCTGAGTACCTGAGTACCTTGTATGGGCCAACACTGCCCTGCACGCTGGGGACAAAACCCTGAGCAGAGTCACCTGAATTCCTTGTCCCAGGGTCCGTCCTGTGTTCTAGCGGGGACGACAGACAGTGGGCATAACATACTCCATGGTGGCGTGTCATATGGGGAGAGGCACTAAGGAGAAAAATAAAGCAAGAAAAGGGAATGTGGAGTGGGGAGGGCAGGTTCACATTTTTCAAGGTAGAATGACCGAGAAGGGCCTCACTTAAGATGAGGCTTGCATAAAGACCTCGGGGAGATGAGATTACCTTTTAGGAATCCATCCTCAGGGAATAGAAATTCAGGCCAAAATTACAGAGACATTATCATTTGTAACCGGTTTCATTGGGGGGAAAATATAAATATCCAGCAGTAGGCTAATTATTGGTATATCCCAAACAGGGACTACTATAGAGCCGTTTAGCTGTTTAAATGGCAGGTCAAGAACATTTACTGATGGGGATAGTTTTCATCACATAATGTTAAAAAGAGCAAGCAGGATGCCAAAATTGAGGTGCCTCACCCTTCAGCAGGTCTGAACTCTGGTCATCTCAGACCTGAGTTCCATAGTAGTTAGTTAATTACTCAAACAAAATCATTTAAATGAAGCCTGTAAGAGACTGAAAATTCAAATAGATGAAGCACAGAGACTGAAGGATCCCAATACATACCAATTCTATCCGCAGTCTAAACACTGATGTCGATTTTGTGACGTGTGTCTGTGTGTGTGCGTGCGTGCATATAGGAAAAAGACGGAAATAAACCCATCCCTTGATGGTAAAATTACACATTATCCTAATATTTGGGTTTTCAAAAATCCCTATCATGAACATGTATTATTTTATTTCTTTAATGTTATTTTGTTTGGTTTGGTTTTGTTTAAAGATTTTTTTCACATAATCTCTACACCCAACGTGGGGCTCGAACCTACCACCCTGAGATCAAGAGTCAGCGTGCTCTACCAACTGAGCCAGCGAGGCGCCCCTATTTTTTTTTTTTTAAAAGGCAATAAGAACCCTTTGATTCATTTTCTCTGGAAGCTAGAATGAGAAGTTCTATAAAAAATTGTTTTCATTTATTTCATTCACTCAGTAAACAGTTTGTTGCCTGCCTGCTGTGTAGAAAATACAGAGGAGCTCTGACATCCAGAGTTAGTCTCTGTCCTTAAAATTCCGCCGGAGGAGAGAGGCCTGAAGGCGATTTCCATCCACGGGTGTGCGTGACTCACTCAGATGTGAGCGCAGAGGAAGGGCCCTCGAGGCTGGGACTAAGGGAAGGACGTGGTGTGAGGCAGAACCAGATGGGGGCAGGGGGCCGTGAGGAGAGAAGGGCAGGCTTAGGAAGACGGTAATGAATTCCGTTGTGGCGTACAGAATGCGAGCTGCCTGCGGGAGGTCTGAGGGGAGGTGGCCATCAGACAGTGGGGTGTGGGGGTCTAGGTCTTAGGGAGCCGGGGAGAGAGGTAGAAGGCCTCAGCGTGGCGCTGTCTCCCAGGCATACGTAGCCCGTGACGTAAGGAGACAAGGGGGCCAAGGACAAAATTCTGGATAACCGCCAGCCGATGGCAGCTGAGGAGCTGAGAGAATCAGGAAGAAAACATGCTGGTGGCGAGGAAGGGAAAAGAGCTTCTCAGTTCAAGATTAATCTGTGAAAGCTTCCTAAATTGCTTTTCAGTAATAGCCTCTATTCTTGAGAATGATTTATTTATCCCTTGGGGAAGATTGTCACTCTGATATATTTACAGAATTACTGCCAGTGGGGCGCCTGGGTGTCTCAGTCGGGTAAGCATCTGACTCTTGATTTCAGCTCAGGCCACGATCTCAGGGTCATGAGATCGAGTCCCGCTCCAGGCTCTGCGCTAGGGGGGGAGCCCGTTTAAGATTCTCTCTCACCCTTGCCCTCTGCCGCTCCCCCTTCCCGTGCACACACACACAGACTTGCTCTCTCTTGCTCTCTCTCTCAAAAAAAAATTACTGGCACAGTGGATGCTTTACCAGTTTGCTCCTCTGGATAAAAGCACCACTTGTTTCGTGGAGCACTACTGAGTTTGTTATATTCGCTGTATAGTATTTATGGCCACATGGTAATTTCTTGGTTCATTCTTCCATCGATGGGCATTTCAGGGCTTAGGAGCCATGTTGCCATGAGCATCATGTGTATCTCGGTCTATCTGGGTTTGTCTAGGACAGCAGTTTTCAGAGTGAGGTTCACAGACCCTGGGGTGGGGGTGAGAAATCTGTGAGATCCAAACTGTCTTCAAAATAACACAGAGACGTAGTTTGTCCTTTTTCTCTGTGTTGACACTTGCACTGATGGTGTGAGAGCCGTGGTGGGTGAAACAGCCAGCGCGAAACCCAGTGCACAACCCACTGCATAACCCAGTGCACAACCCAGTGCACAACCCACTGTGTGACCCAGTGCACAACCCAGTACACGACCCACTGCGCGACCCAGTACACGACCCACTGCGCGACCCAGTGCGCGACCCACTGCACGACCCAGTGCGCGATCCAGTGCGTGACCCAGTGCGCGATCCACTGCGTGACCCACTGCGCGACCCAGTGCACGACTCACTGCGTGACCCACTGCACGACCCACTGCGTGACCCAGTGCATGACCCACTGCGTGACCCAGTGCACAACCCACTGCACAACCCAGTGCACAACCCACTGCACAACCCAATGCACGACCCACTGCGCAACCCAGTTCATAAACCAAGTCACAACCCAGTGCATAAACCCAGGGCTGGGCCCCAGGGCACCAGTAAGCATCTGTTTTTCACTCCTAAGCACTCACCATAAAAACAAACAGAAGCAACGCTCACTTATCACTTAATACCCTTGATGGAGCAGTAACAACACGTCTTTTGGGTATTCTTAACATTCTGTGTGACAGAATGGGAAGTGTACAAAAAACACTGCCGCGTGCCAAAGTAAAGGTTGTCTGGAGGGTAAGCATTTGCGTGATGACTTAACTCATGAGTGTTGAACTAGCCCCCTTTTTTAATGGAACATTATTTTTACTTGAAAGAATAACTGACAGACAACTAGGGTTATTCAGACTTGGGTTTGGGGCAGATATTTCCTAAAAACTGAGCATAGTGAGCCTAGCACTGTAAGGGAAGCAACTGACAGTATTTGTTGCCAATGATAAAATTCAGGCTTCCAAGAAAATTAGAATTTTGAAAAATTTGTATCAGCCGTTATGAGCTTCTCAAAACTTTCTGACGAGATTGGTTCCTCAGTGTGGTATGCTTTTTTTTTATACGTATAATAAAATGCGTTAGCATTTGGAAGATCAGGGAACCAATATTTTCCGAATGACCAATGCATGATTTTTAAAAATGGCGCCTGAGTAAAAGATCCATTTTAAGTGCAAGGTGATCCGTGAATTTGAATTTAACAAAGTATAAGTTCGTTGAATCCAGGGACGCCTAGCTGGCTCAGTTGGTAGAGCCTGTGACTCTTGATCTCAGGGTCATGAGTTCAAGCCCCATGTTAGGCATGGAGCCTACTTAAAAAAAAAAAAAAAGAGCATGAAGGTGTTCTGAGAACTGTTCCTTCCTGGATATATCTGGTTGCAAAATTGCTGGGTCCTGGGGTCTGCACATCCCCAGCTTTTCTAGATAATGTGTTTTCCAAAGTGATGTTACCAATTTACATTCCCACCAGCCACGCGTGGAAGTTTCATTGCCCCACATCCTTGCCAACACCAGTTCAAGTTAATTTTTCTGAGTTGACTGAGTCATGGTATCTCATCGTGATTCTGCTATGCATTTCCCTTCATCACAAGGAAGCTGGCGATGGGCCTTTTTGATTTCCCCTTTTGTGACATGACTGTCAAGCGTTTTACCCGTTTGTTTCCATTGAATTGTCTGCCTTTTTGCTGCTGGTTCGTAGCCGGTTATTTATACAGCTGGAATCATGCAGTGTGTACCTCGTGTCCGGCTTTTGTCGGGTGTGTGTGAGGTTCATACGTGCTGTTTGTGGAGCTTGGCGTGACCGTACTACAGCGTATCTGTCCAGGCTGCTGCTGACACACTTTGGGCTCTTCCCAGTTTTTCGTGATTTGGCCAACGCTGCCATGAGTATATTCTTGCACTTGGCATCTTTTTGATGAACTTATGTTCTTTTAGCATATTCACGCCTGTCAAAGTTTTCCTTTATGATTGATTGGTTCTGCGTGTTTCCTGTTTAGACATCTTCCCCTCCATCGAGATAATAAAGATAATCCCTTCACGTATTAGCCATTTGGAAATAGTCTTGATAACTCCCAGAGCAAATCCTCCCACTTTGTTTTTTGGATTTTAGGAGGAGGGGGGAGTTTCCTCAGAAGCATCTTGGCTCTTCCTGGTCTTTTGTGCGTTTCACATGCACGTTACATTCGGTCTGTCAAGTTCCATCAAAACAAACGAACGTGTTGGGATTTTACTGGGTTTGTACTGACTCTTTAAATCCGTTTGGGGAGAATACACATCTTGACAAAATTGAGCCTTCCGACCTATGAGCGTCATGTATCTGTTTTCGTCTGTAATATGTCTCTATAAGCTTTTGTAATTTTCTCCATAACGATCATACTTTTTTCCCCAGCTTATTTCTAGGTACCTTGTATTTTTTATGCATTGAAAAGGGTATCTTTTTTACTGCATTTTCTGTTTGCTGGTATTAAGTAATACAATTGTTTTTTTTTTTTAAGATTTCATGTATTTAAGAGAGAGCGCAAGCAGGGGGAGCAGCAGAGGGAGAGGGAGAAGCAGACTCCCCACTGAGCAGGGAGCCCCATACGCGGCTCGATCCCAGGACCCTGAGATAATGACCTGAGCCGAAGGCAGACCCTTAACTGACTAAGCCACCCAGGCGCCCCAATACAATTGATTTTTTTTAAGATTTATTTTTAGAGAGTGTGCTTGTGAGTGGGGGGGGGGAGGGAAAGGGAGAATCACCAGCAGACTCCCAGCTGAACACAGAGCCCCACGGGCTGGATCCTACAACCCTGAGATCATGACCTGAGCTGAAACCAAGAGTCACATGCTCAACCAACTGAGCCACCCAGGTGCCCCAATACAGCTGATTTTTAAACATTGGCTTTGGGGCGCCTGGGTGGCACAGCGGTTAAGCGTCTGCCTTCAGCTCAGGGTGTGATCCCGGTGTTGTGGGATCGAGCCCCACATCAGGCTCTTCCGCTATGAGCCTGCTTCTTCCTCTCCCACTCCCCCTGCTTGTGTTCCCTCTCTCGTGGGCTGTCTCTATCTCTGTCAAATAAATAAATAAAATCTTTAAAAAAAATAAAATAAAATAAAAATAAACATTGGCTTTGTGTCCAGCAATCTTGCTAAACTCTCTTACTGATTTTAATAATTTATCTGTACCATCTTTTGGGGTTGCTAAATACACGATCGTATCATCTGAGATTAATGGCAGTTTTGCTTCTTTTTTATCCAGCCCTTATTTATTTATTTTCCTTATTTACTGCTGAGCTCTGGTGTGACGTGGAATAGAAATGTAGTAGGGGAGGGGCTCCTGGGTGGCTCAGTCGTTAAGCATCTGCCTTCGGCTCAGGTCATGATCCCAGGATCCTGGGATCGAGCCCCGCATCGGGCTCCCTGCTCAACGGGAAGCCTGCTTCTCCCTCTCCCACTCCCCCTGCTCCCTCTCTCACTGCCTCTCTCTCTGTCAAATAAATAAATAAAATCTTTAAAAAGAAAAAAGAAAAAGAAATATAGTAGGGGAACAGAAATGTAGTTAGACCTCATTTGAGTCCATCACATAAGTCCAGCAAGATCATGACTTGTATTACGCTTTCAGCATATTGCTGGATTCAGTTTGCTAATATTTCATTGAGGATTTTTGCATTTGGATCAGAAATGAGGTTGACTTCTGACTTTTCTTTCTCTTGATGCCCACGTGAGGCTTTGCATCATGAAGTGAGGCGGGTGTGCTGTCCCCTTTTCTATTCTCAGGAAGACTTTATGTAAGATTGGATTGTCCTCTTGGAAGTTTCATCAAAACCATCTGTAATGCCATCTGGGCCTTGAGTTTGTGTTAAAGGAAGGATCTCTGACTGCCACCAGTTCACCTTCTTTAACGGTTACACAACTACTGAAGCTTTTTTTTTTTTTTTTCAGATACTGCTATATTTTTGTAGAAAATTTTCTATCTCATCTAAATTTTCAAATTTAAGTAACTTTCTCTTTTAACTTTTACAACATAGGTGGTGATTCCTCCTTGCCATTCTCGATAGTGGTTACCTGTGCTTTCTTGTTTGCAGGGTAGATTTTACCAGAGGTTTGTCAGTTTCACAGAGAGCCAACTTTGGCTTTGTTCATTCTTTGTTTCTTTTCCTTTTTCTAGGTTTGTTTTGCTTCGTGGATCTCCTTTTTTTTTTTAAAGATTTTATTTATTCATTCGACAGAGATAGAGACAGCCAGCGAGAGAGGGAACACAAGCAGGAGGAGTGGGAGAGGAAGAAGCAGGCTCATAGCGGAAGAGCCTGATGTGGGGCTCGATCCCACAACACCGGGATCACACCCTGAGCTGAAGGCAGACACCTAACCGCTGTGCCACCCAGGCGCCCCTCGTGGATCTCCATTTTTATCTATTATTTCTTTCTCCTTTCATATTTTTTTCTGTTTCTTTTTAACTTCTTGATATGGGCATCTAGGTCATTAATTTCTTTTCTGTTTTATTCATTGTAACATTACCCTCCCAAGTATGGCTTTATCTGCACCCCAGGGTTTATAAGTAGTACTGTCATGAGTCATTCAAAGTCATGGGGTGTCTGCGTGGCGCAGTTGGTTAAGCGGCCGTCTCTTGGTTTCGGCTCGGGTCATGATCTCAGGGTCCTGGGATCGAGCCCCGCATCGGGCTCGCTGCTCAGCGCAGTCTTCTTGAGATTCTCTCTCCCTCCCTTTCTGCCCCTCCTGCTCGTTCTGTTTCTCTATCTCTCACATAATCTTTTTTAAAAAATTCAGAGTATTTTCTTAATATCTGATAGGCTGTTCTTAGATAAGTAGGTGATTCGAGTGTGTTCCTTAACACATAGGGATTTTCTCATTGACATATGGATTTCTGGGTTTTTTTTTTTTAAGCTTTTATTTATTTATTTGACAGAGAGAGACAGCCAGCGAGAGAGGGAACACAAGCAGGGGGAGTGGGAGAGGAAGAAGCAGGCTCCTAGCGGAGGAGCCTGATGTGGGGCTCGATCCCACAACACCGGGATCACGCCCTGAGCAGAAGGCAGACGCTTAAGGACTGAGCCACCCAGGTGCCCCGAATATGGATTTCTAGATTGTGGTCAGACAGCCTGCTGTATATATCATTTCAGTCCTCCAAAATGCACAAAAATTAGCAATAACGAAGTGGCCATCATACAGTTTTGTGGTCTGCCTTTTATACTTAGTAACTTTGGAGTTTATTTTTAATTATCCAGTTTGCTGCCAATCTTAAGTGGAAGTCCGTTTGCCTAGAATTCAGAATGACCTTTTAGGGGCACGTGGCTGGCTGAGTTGGTAGAGCGTGTGACTCTGGATCTCCAGGTTGTGAGTTCAAATCCCACATCGGGTGTGGAGCCTACTTAAAAATAAGATATTTATTTATTTAAAGATTTTATTAGAAAGAGAGAGAGAGAGAAGGACGGGGCACAAGCAGGGGGGACGGGCAGAGGGAGAGGCAGACTCCCTGCTGAGCAGGGAGCCTGATGCAGGGCTCGATCCCAGGACCCCAGGATCACAACCTGAGCTGAAGTCAGAAGCTTAATCATCTGAGCCACCCAGGCACCCCAAAAATAAGATCTCTTAAAAAACAAAACAAAACAAAAAAAAGCTTTTTAAATCTGCCGGCATATAACCATATACAAAAATTCTTCAGTAGAAAGGGCACTTGATTTTCCTTTGACCTGAAATAGCTCCGTCGTTGCTTCCAGCCCTACTGTGGTGAGAGAGTTCACTAACGTTTATTTACTCAAACAGATCTGTCTTATTTGTTGTATTACTTTAGCCAGAATCAGCCACATTTTTTTTCCAGTTCTTTTTTTTTCCTTGAGTGTGGTTTACATCCAATGTGACATTAGTTCCAGGTCTACAAGACAGTGATTCAGCTTCTCTGTGTGCTGTGCTCACCGCGAGTGTGGCAACCATCTGTCACCATCCACCGCTGTTACAATATCCTGGGTCAGCCACATTTTTGTAAGCTTTCAGTAAAGCCCATTTGCAGTGAGAAAAGGGCATAAAAATCAACTGTTTCTTGGTTTTTCTGCAGGCCCGAGGTATGAAGAAACAGGTCATTGACGACTTCATCACCCAAAACAAGTATCTGCTGGCAGCCAGGCTCACCAGCCAAAAGTTGTTCCACGAGCTCTGCCCCGTGAAGCGCTCTCACCGACAGAGGAAGTAAGGACTCCGGGCTTTGCCTCTGCTTATCACCGCAAGAGAGGGGCCACGTCACATTTCTCTACTGGGCAATTAAACGTCCACGTGTGACGTCAGAACTTATTCTTTCTGTTAGTAGTGGGGTGTATTAATCCAGGGTGCCAGCCTGGCCTGGGGGTCGGAGAAGATCTCCCTAATTCATAACACTTTAGCTGAGGCCCGAAGGATGAGTAGACTTTAGCCAGCTATCGGGGAGAGGCTGGGTCACTTTATTTATTTTTTTTTTAAGATTTTATTTATTTGTCAGTGAGAGAGAATACAAGCAGGGGAGCGGTAGGGAGAGGGAGAAGCAGGCTTCCCTCTGAGCAAGGAGCTCATCGATGTGGGATTCGATCCCAGATGACCCGAGCCAAAGGTAAACACTTAACCGACTGAGCCACCCATGGGTCCTGAGGCCTGTCACTTTAAAGAAGCCTGGATATGAACAAGTCACTGCTCCTACTAGGGGGTCCCGTGCAGGGCGAGCCTTCGGGGGCCCAGGGTGGGGGGCTAGGAAAACGCTAACCTTAGGGAAGTGTAGGACACTGAGGAAATGTCAGAGAATTAGCTGGGAATGGGAAGGCTAAGGCATACTTACTCATACAGAGTATCTAAAGTCTGGAAGTACAGGGAAATATTTATTAGACATCTTTCAGATTAATGAATGTGGGGCTATTTCATTGTGCACCGTGTCTAGATATGGAAGGAAAGAAAACATTCTGGTCATCTTATTTGAAAATATAACTACTATATTGTTTAAAGTGAGAAAACTTCCCTGTGTTTCCAGATTTTTCTGATTCCTTTCTAAGACTAAGAAGAAAGACTTTAATTCAATATAAAGAATACTGTGGACTCTAAGGATTGTGTCCAAGGCCTTCAGAAACTGTCCCAGATCCACGCACTTCTCACCTTTTTTACCACCACCACCTCTGGAGACCCCCCCGTGCTAGCCTCCTAGACAGGCTCTGCTTCCGTTCCGTTCCCCTCTTGCGCCTTCCAGGCAGTTCTCCTCACAGCAGCCAGTGATCTTCCTGGAACTATGTGCTGGGTCCAGTCTCTCTCCATCCAGCGGTCTCTGCACTCACGGTTCTCTCTGCCTGGAGCGTCCTGAGCCCTTTCCCCGTGCGGCATTCGGGTGTTCGCTCACCTCTGAGAGGTGACATGTCCCTGTGCAGTCTGTCTGATGGCCCGAGACAGATTTGACCAGCCCTGCCTGTGGTGGAGGCACTAGAACAGGTGGCTTCTGAAAGGATTCAGAGGCCATTGCCTTAAAAGAAATTCCGAAGTGTGAAAACATTTGATCTGGAAAAGAAGCAGGTCACTGATGACTTGGGAGTCTTCTCTCAAACGTACAGCTTCCATTAGTAAAATGTATTCACTTCTGTAAAACGAGCGCGCCTCTTCTTCGCCTTCTCTTCTTCTAGCCTCAGCCTCGGAGGCGGATTACAAAGTCTTCTCTCTTGTCGTGCAGGTACTGTGTGCTTTTGCTGACCCCCGAGGCTACCAAGTTGAGTAAACCCTTTGAGGCTTTCCTGTCCTTTGCCCTGGCAAATACACAAGACACAGTGAGATTCGTGCATGTCTACAGCAATCGGCAGCAGGAGTTCGCCAGCACCTTAATACCAGACAGTGATACGTTTCAAGGAAAATCAGCGGTGAGTCATGAGTCTTCTTATTCCAAGCTCTTGACACGCTTGTGGCACCTGAACTCGGTTTCTCCCTTCTTTGGGAGTTTTGAATACAGATTCCAGGAAATCCAGAAATCTCTGAGCCTGTTTTGAAAGCCTACTCTTGAAACAGTCTTTTATCCTAATGATTTCACCTCCTAGATTTTCAGCATTAGACCTTCACAGAAAGCATCTTTCCTATGAGCAAACGTTCAAGAGCATCCGTTCTTTTCACCAGTTTTTTTTTCCCCATGGAGGGTGTAGTCTTAGAGTACCTAGTTTGTAAGGAGCACCTGGGTAGCTCAGCCAGTTAAGCGTCCCAACTCTTAATCTTAGCTCAGGCCTTGATCTCAGGGTTGTGAGTTCAAGCCCCGTGTTGGGCTCCATGCTGGGTGTGGAGCCTACTTAAAAAAAAAAATAGAGTACCTAGTTTGTAAAATCTTCCCTAGGCTTCCAGTAAAATCTCCCTCCTTTACTTCTGCCTCTTTCACTTCATTTTAATCCATCACCCCTTCCCTTCCCCTCCTTTGTCGTCACTCTACAGAAACATTAAATTAAAACATCTTCTCTTTGTCATCATTTTGGTCATCATGGAGAATCTCTCTAAAAAACTAAAGTTCCTTGTTATAATATTAAGTCAGAAGTCACAGGAAAAAGTCAACTCAGAAGAAAGAGCTTTCACTTTTAGCAGAAGCTTTGGAAAGTCACTGTAAACACAGTTTCCATTGTCAGAAAAAAACTTAAATCTCTTGCACGTATTTTATACCCCTCCATATTCGTGTTCAAACTTATTGCTAATTTCACTGGATCCTTTTTTCCATCCTCCCTGAAAGAAACCAAACAAACTGGAAGACTTCTAATGGTTTCCTCTCTTTCCCCCCCAGGTGTCCATCTTGGAAAGGCGCACGACGGGAGGAAGGGTGGTGTATAAAACCCTGGAGGCTCCCTGGACAGGGAGTGAGAGCGATAAATTCACACTTCTGGGCTATCTGGACCAGCTGCGCAGAGACCCCGCTCTGCTGTCCTCGGAAGCTGTGCTCCCCGACCTGACGGATGAACTGGCCCCTGTAAGCACGTGGCCTTGGAGGGGGGGCACCAGGCAGGGCTCGTGAGCTCCAGAGCCGGAGAGAGGCTGGCAGCACGCTGTGTTGGGCGAGGACTTCTTCCACCGGGGCTCGGGGGCTCGGTCCTGACCATCACACATTTTCTCCCTCCTAGATCTTTCTCCTCCGGTGGTTCTACTCTGCTTCTGACTACATCTCAGACTGCTGGGACAGCATATTTCACAACAACTGGTAGGAGTATTGCTAGATTGAATTTCTTTTTCTCCACTGATAGTAGAACCACTGTTTTTCTCTTAAATCTATCTTTCTTTGATTTCAGTGTATACTCAATACAGGCAAGTAGAAAATGTTTACACATTTTCAACAACTGTTCCCTTTTTCTTTCTTTCTTTTTTTTTTTTTTTTTTTTTTAAGATTTTATTTACTTAAAGCTTGAGCAGCGGGTTGGGGGAGGAGGGAGAGGGAGAAGAAGCAGGCTCCCCGCTGAGCAGGGAGCCAAGTGCAGGGCTCGATCCCAGGACCCTGGGATCATGACCTGAGCCGAAGGCAATGCTTAACCGACTGAGCCATCCAGGCGCCCCTCCTTGTTCTTTCTTTCAGTAACTTCACTTTTTACGTATTTGCTGATCGCCCCTTAACCACTGGGCATGTCCTCTTCATCGTGCCCAGCCCAGGGCCTGACACACATGGAGGCCAGTGTAGAGATGTACAAGCCAGTCCGTGAGCTCACCAGAGGAGGGAGGGCTATCCCACTTCCACCCCCAGTAATCCTGTGAGCTCCTGAGGGCAGAACCACATCTCATCCATGTTCGTGATTCCTGGCTCCCAGCAGCGCTCCTGAAAAATGGCGGGCCTTTGAGGGGTATGAGTGGGTGAATAAAATGTTAGCGCACCAGTCGTAGAGGAGGTGGTGAAAGTTCAACATTTTCTTCCTTCTCCACCGTCCAGGCCACATCTGAATTATTCTAGCCAGAAAAAAAAAATCAAAATAAAGGAACTAATTCCACAGACTTTCTAGTCACCACCCTCGACGTCAGAATGCTTTTCTACATTCACAGCATAAATCCTGTTCTTTCCTTCTGCAGAACTTACTAAGCACAGCCTATTCTATTGAGACAAAATAATCAAACTCTTAGAATAAGCCATCTGAATTAAAACGGTGAGGGAAAAGTCTCTGCTTTCCTCACCACCACCCTCACCCTCAAAAAAAAAAAACAAAAAAACCACTTTATTTGTATGAAACTAGAAAGCGTTTATTGATAGGAAAGCCTTTGGGTTTGGGGTTTTGTCTGAGCCAAGGGAAAGAAACCTAACATCGTTAAGGGACAGATCTCAGCAACCCGTCTAGAGCTGACCAGAGTCTGTTAACTTCATTTCAGGCGGGAAATGATGCCCCTTCTGTCCCTGGTCTTCTCCGCCCTCTTCATCCTCTTCGGCACCGTCATCGTCCAGGCCTTCAGGTAAATGCCTCCGTGGCTTCTCAGTGGGATTTCTCAAGGGTGAGCCCCGGACCTCAGGGTTGTCTGTACTGTTTGTTTTCTAAAGCTCCTTGTTTCTTACTTTAGTGACTCAAATGATGAGCGAGAGTCCAACCCTCCAGATAAAGAGGAGGCCCATGAGAAGGCGGGGAAGACCGAGCCAAGCTTCACCAAAGAAAACAGCAGGTTTCTCTAACAAGACACCCACCCCACCCCACCCCACCGGGCAGGAGAGCCCCAGGCCGCGTAGCTCGGGGTGTTCGAGTACCTAGTATCTGTAAGCGCTCTGGGTCATCTCCTTGCGTGTGAGATGGGAATTTAGGGAAAGTCAGCTGCTGGCTGGTGTTTACTGAAACCCCCTAGGCCTTGAGACACAGAACCTACTTATATTCTACTCAGTACCTGCAGGCCCTCAGGCTCCGACGGAATAATGGGGGCAGGAAGCAAAGCTTGTCGGAGTGGCTCAGCCAGAAGCAGAGAAGGGCGCGTGCCCATGACTGCGACCACCTTCGTCCCGTCCTGAAGCCGCCTCTACACCAGCTGAACGGCAGCTTCTGAGAGGGCCTCTGTAGACCCGGGACCACCAAGTGGGGACCGTCCCCGACCTGCCACTCTGTCAGACTCCAGAACATTAAATAACATACCTAGTTTAGTCGAACGTAGCATTTGCTTCCTCTTGTTTCTTTTCAAAGTAATGGCATTCTCCTGTCCTGATAACATCCTAATTCCTCACTATTTCTCCACAGCAAGATTCCTAAAAAAGGCTTCGTGGAGGTAACTGAGCTCACAGATGTAACCTACACCAGTAACCTGGTCCGCCTGAGGCCAGGCCACATGAACGTGGTCCTCATCCTGTCAAATTCCACCAAGACGAGTCTACTGCAGAAATTCGCTTTGGAGGTCTACACGTTCACTGGGTAAGCTCGTGGGGTGGAGGAGGGTGTGAGGAGGGCTCGTGGGGGAGGGGGAGAGGCAGGGGGAGGAGGGCTCGTGTGGGAGGGGGGAGAGGCAGGGGGGAGGAGGGCTCATGGGGGGGAGAGGCGGGGGGGAGGAGGGCTTGTGGGGGGGGGGAGGCGGGGGGGGAGGAGGGCTCATGGGGGGCGGAGGGCGGGGGGAGGGGCCAGAGGAGAATTTCATCCTTTCCTCTTTGTGAGGAGCTTTATGTGCACACTGAGATGTTGGCTGTGACCTTTTGAGCCCAGAAACCTAAGCCATCATGAGGGGCCCTTTCTCCCCGCGACTTCATGTCCCGATGCTTCTGAACAGAAGAGCTTGACCTCAGTCTCCTTCCCTGAGCCTTTCAGGGAACTTTGTCCTCTCGCTGTCGTGTGTTTTCCTGAAGCCGGACACTGAGAGTGATTCAGAGGCACCCAGCAAGGGCCTGGGAGGGAGATGGGCCAGCGGACGGTTACAGCTGTTGCAGAGGCCCTCACATCCCACAGGAAAACTCCATTCTTTCCATACTCGGGCCCCATCCAGCACAAAGCCTCCCCCTATTACTTGAGATCTGACGGAGGTATTTATGTTCCCTGCAAGTCAGTGCGTACAGGCTGCACCCTAAATCTTCACTGTGTCCTTCCACCAGGAGCAGCTGCCTGCACTTCTCCTTCCTGAGTCTAGATAAACACAGAGAATGGCTGGAGTACCTTCTAGAATTTGCTCAGGATGCAGCCCCAATCCCGAACCAATACGACAAGCATTTCATGGAACGTGACTACACAGGCTACGTGCTGGCCCTGAATGGCCACAAGAAATACTTCTGCCTCTTCAAGCCCCAGAAAGCAGTGGAAGAGGAGGAGGCCATGGGGTCCTGCAGTGATCTTGACTCTTCCCTCCATCTGGGTGAATCTCGGGGGAAGTCTCCCTGCGGCCTTGGACCCAGGCCCATCAAAGGGAAATTGAGCAAGTTGTCCTTATGGATGGAGCGGCTGCTCGAAGGTTCCTTACAGAGGTTTTATATCCCGTCGTGGCCTGAACTAGACTGAGGGAGCGAGCGAGAGACTTAACTCTTCAGGCTTTTTAATAGGCCCCTGGGAACAGGTCTTTTCAGGACTCCACCTATCACCACGGACAGAGAATAGATTCTAGATTATTCTTCCGGAACAATGGCTAGAAGAATCTTTCCTTTGTCCTGTTCTAACCTAGGAGTGAAAAACACCTCAAGTTGAATTCCCTAGATCAAAATATTTTTGCTTTGGGTTTTTTCCCCCTCGTTCGAATGCCGCACTATTTAAAGTAGACTGCTCATTCCCTCTTCCTTTGTCACCCCTGCCATGTGCTCACACCGCCCTCTCCTATCCTATCTCCGCGCTGTGGGAGAAGCACAGGGCTCCAGCCGGCAGCAGGCTCTGGATGGAACCCCGCGAGCCTGGAGAGCTGGTCGGGGTCCCCTACCCCCCGCCCCACCCCCGCTGTGCTTCCGCCCCGGCGCATGCCGTATCAGTGGGACAGACAGCCCACAGCAGCTTCTAGGCCCTGCATCCTGAAAGAGGCCTGGTTCCAAGCAATCTCACATCGGGTAGTTTTTTGGGTAGTCAGTGGCTAAAAGTGCATTTGGGGGGTATCCCTGTGCAGCAGGTTGTCAGCCACAGTTTCACAAGGCTAGGGATAAGTGGGGGTCCTGCATGTGAGTTTGGTTTTCTTCCCAAGACAAGAGAAGGGAGGGATGGGCAGTGACGGACGTGACCCCTTGGGGCGTCCCCTCAGCCACCTCCCCCAGCGCTAACCGTAGCCAGGGAGGGATCTGCACGGCAAGAAGTACTGTAATGACTTTGAGCCATTTACGTGTCTGTTTTCACACGCCTTTCTGCCTCCGTCAGTTTTAGGGTATGAATCTTAGGAGCCATAATTTGTAATCTTGTTCTCTGGACGTAGAGATAAGCTGCTATAAACCAGTAGATGTTAACCCGAAGACACCTACCTTATCCCTGCCTGACAGGGGTCAGGCTCGAGGAACCTCTTCACTCCTGGTGTCTCTTTAGTAAAATACCAGACATGTCTTTGTATCAAGGAACTTAAAACCTTATCAACAATTGTATTTTGAACACTGTTACCCCAAAAGTGCTGTAACTTTGAGCCCTCTTTTGTGACAAGTGAGCCAAGACTTGTTCTAGACTCCTGTTTGGCAAAAGGCTTACTCTGAGCTTCTGGCCTATATTGTGATATCTCAATTGCTTTCACTCTTAACTCACAACTGCTTCACCACTTAACAGGGTCCGACCTACCATCAACACCCCTGCTTCCAGAGCTCCAGTGTGCAGTGGGTCACACCCGCCAGTTAGAGGGTTTGCCTGGGGCGGGGGGGCGGCAAAACCACCAGTGGAGTTTTAACAGCCTCAAAGTGGTCGATTCAGATGTCAAAGCGGATTGTCCTTTAGTAAAGCGAAGTGTCAGAATCAGTGGTGGGACATTTACTAAGTTAGTATTTCTTTAATCATCATTGCTTTTAACGAAGCCATTTGGATCCTGAATAATTTCAATATTGAGCTACAATGGCAAGTAATAAATTATTTAAGCCCAGGAATTCCTGTCGTTTCCATGGAGTCTACAGCTTTATATTAAAAAAAAGAAAAATCACTGCCAGGCCTTGTTTTCCCATGATCCTCTAAAAATCGGATGCTTACTCTGAGTGCTGTGTCTCCCGGCACGTGGCCCAGGCAGGCGTGATTAAGGGATTCATTTGGTTCCTTGGTGCACCAGCCTCAAAATCATTTTCTAGGTCTTTTATGGCCAAGTTGCTGATGTGAGTAGCATTCAGTGGTGGGCTTTTCATTTCTGGTACTAATGGGATGGGTCCCTGACCTTAATTTCTGAAAACCAAAACCTCCCCAGATTTGTTCATTTAAAAAATGTTTCTCATTAAAATACAAAGCACCTTTAGACCGACAGCTGCACCCTCCATTTGTATGAAGAAAGTGAGAACAGATAGGATTCAAAACATTCCTAGTGAGTTTTTCAGTCCAAAAATTATTTCACAGGTCTGTTTGGGGCTGGAGGATATGTGCCCCAAGAGGACACTCGGAAGGGTCTACTTTAAATTGAACTTTGCCCTTGACCGCCCTAGGCTTTCCTCCTGAATGTTTCCATGAATTTGTTTACTTTTGTGTCAGATGTATGAGCCATCGCCATGCTCAGCCAATGCCACCACTTCTCCTTCTCTCGTGTGTAACCACACAGACCGAATTTTGGTTTTAAGTGAAGTTCTTGGTCTTTGAATATCTTGAGACCGACAACATTGTTTTGTTTTTAGAAGTAGGCTTTTCTGGTTGTTAGAGCCTAAGAATCATGTTTAGCAGATGGGGATGAAAACTGGCCTAAAACAAGTCTTTGTGGCATACATACCTACTTACAAATATTTTTTTATCATCCAGGTGCCGGTGGCATAATTTGTCTAAGAGACTGTCAGCAGCGTTTCAGTGAGCAAGACTGCCCTGACATCTGTCAGGCTCCACAGTCTCTCTCTGCCATCGCTTACCGACCGTGAAAATTTGGTCGTACTCTTCGAATTAATAGGTTGATTTCCTCCTCATTCAGTACATGAACGTTTTCCTGATTTAAAAAGAAATGAAATCTGAATGTGTTTTTTAAGTGATTTGCTTTGTTTGGGAAAAGAGATTAGAAGCAAACACTCGAGCTGTTTTCCTAAGTAAAATTCTTTAAGAGCTGATGCAGAATTATCTTTGCAGATGAAATATCGCTCACATCCAAATGCCTGACCTTGTCCCTTGAACACAAATGCAGTGTGGCAGCTGCTGAATCCGTCCGTTCCGTTTGTCAAGGAGGAGGATGGAACTTTAGAGACCGATCTGAGGAGGTCGATATTGTGCACTTTTGATACTCTTAGGAACAAATAACTTATTTGGCAAATGGTGTCTTTTTTATGTTGTTTTTGTTTTGTATTGTGAACAGGCACTGAAGCTGATGTTATTTTTGTTTTGAGAATATTACAGACTGGAAACAGAAATAAACTATTTTAATGTGTGATGATTACGCATCGCTCTTGCGCTGGGAGATGATCACTTGCTCGTGGACCCGTTAGCAACAAAACCGAATTAGCATGTAACTCAACCCACACCCGAGTCTTTGCTGTCATGGAGGGCGCATCAGCCCCGAGAGCAGACGATGCAAAACTGAGGCAGGTGACACTTACGGAAGTGTCACCAAGGCCTCTTTGGGGGCCACCTGAAGTCTGGTTGAAAAGACATTCTGTGCACCCTCTTGGGCTTTTGAGTGGGAAATGTCTTTATTAGGATCTGCATGTTACTTTCTTTCAAGTTTTTGGTTTATGTGCACAGTGGTCCTAAAACTCAGATGCAGCCCTGAGTCCCTCAGGAGGGGCCACAGTGGAAAGGAAGAAACGAGAGAAATACAGGGTGTTTATACAGGATTATGTCATAGGGCTTTTTTATTTCATTTCTCCAATTTTTGGATCATCTTGAAGCAAATGCTCCTTGGCTCCCTTTCCCCTTAATCCTCCAGCACTTTCATCAGAACAGCACAAGTGCTTCTCTGTTTTTAGTTCATTCAAACTCCATAGAAATATTAGCTGTCAGATTGGAGTTCTACCGAATGCTCTGATTTTATAGCCTCCGGGGACACTGTTTAGCAGAAAGTTTTACTGGCATAAACTCGAGTACTCAGACCGCTTGCGCATAAATTCTTGAGAACTGTCATCAGCACAACCTGTTGTCCTGAAGAGCACAAAGCTCAGACGACCGTCACTTTGGGGAGAGCACAGAGCATCTCAAACAGCAGGTTAGCCGCCAGGAGGGCCGTGTTTCCTACGAAGACACAAAGCCGAAGGTGTTCCTGCAGGCCACCCCCAAGGCCGTGACTCTCGATTCCCCGCCCTCTTCCCTTTGGGCTGCCTTTCCAGATACCCCCGCCCCCCACGTTCTTCTGTGGGCTGCCCAGCCACCCTGTGGACACGCTTTCCCCGGTACTCTGCTCCATCAATCATCATTCAGAAAGAGCATCCTGAAATTCAGGCGGTTCACTGTTTACTCTGAGCACAGACTCCACCCCAAAGGAAACCTGTAATAATGGTGACTATTGTATTTATCCCCCACCCTCTGCGGCTAACAGGCCTAAGTCTGGAAGCTTCCCTAAGTTGAAATTATTGGGATGGCATCTGTTTCTAATATCTCTCCTAAACCAGCTAACTGCCCACTTTCTTAATATTAATAAATATTATGCCTCGACAATTCGCTTTTCGATGAACTATCAAAAGAGGATGGAACTTTGCCACCCTATTAATAAACCGCAGGCTGGTTTCTTTCTCTTCTGCTGTGGGGCAGGCAAACCAATAAAAGCCACCTCCCAGGGGTCTTGTTAATTAGCTCGTGTTTGTAACGTGTGCAGTAACGGGTTTATTTTCTTCGCTCATCGGGGTCCCGAGTTACACAGAAGGACCCATCCATCGTCTACTTATCAAGTAGCTGGATGTAATTTAAACCAGCAGCTGCCCACTGATCAATAGTATTCTGCTTACTCACCAAAAGGATCATAGGGCGGCGACACTTCCACGAGATCACAACCCACCACGTTCAGGCCTTGACAACCCCGGATGATTTCCAGCGCCTGTCCAAGACCAAGCCCGAGTTGTCCACAGCAGGAACCACTCACAGGGAAAACCCGCCATGGAGGGCCCAGCGCATCTCCCCCAGCGCATGCGCACCCTTTGACTCGGAACTGCCGCTTTCCCTCAATAAACATTCACTGACGGCCGGGCACGCTGGTGGGCACCACGGAGACACACACGGCCAAAGCACAGCCCCCGCTCCCGAGGGGTCCATTGTGTGAAGGAATACACACAAGCAGACCAATCACTTCAGTGTCGTGCACTAAAGGCTTCAAGAAAAGCAAGCGTGGGGGCGCCGGGCTGGCTCAGTCAGCAGAGCATGCAACCTCTTGATTTCGGGGTTGTGAGTTCGAGCCCCATATTGGGCGTAGAGATTCCTTTAAAAAACAAAATCTTAAAAAAAAAAAAAAAAAAAAAGCAAGCGCAGAAAAGTATAATAGGAAACAGCCCAAAGAGCTGGGGGAAGGCCTCCCCAGCGGTGGAAACACTTAGCCCAAGGAATTGACCAAGCAGATAGGTAGGGGTAGGGCAGCCCAGACAGGAAGACACATGCAAAGACACCAAGACGGAAAGAAATACCAGTAGTTAGATGTGGCCACAAGATAGGATAAGCGAGGGGGACGCTAGGAAGAGGTCACTTCGTCTAAAAGAGTTTCCATTCTGCCAGTGAAAAACCCAGAATGATAAGCTGAGGAAAGAGGATGGTGTTTTAGAAATCTCTCTGAGGGGAACTGATGGAGAATGGCTTTGAGAGGTAGTTGCTAACAGTCCCCTTTCTTAGAGGAGGCAAGATAACGGCTCAGGAGTGAGTGGTCCTCACTCATTCACACAGATATCGAGGAGTGCCTGCTCTTTATGTCAGGCACCGTTCGAGGCTCCAAGGACGGGGTGGCACATGAAATAGCAGCCCCACCCTCCTGGAGCTCCCCTCCTAATTATAACCATACCCTGATTCTGCTTCCTGCCTTTATTTACCCTCAGCACCCCCCTTCAGAGAGCTTTATTTGGGTGTTTCTAGAACTCTGGAACTTCCATGGTAGGTGGTTAAATCCCACCGTGAACACTTTTTAAATGTAACCCCAGAAAGATAAGCGTAGTGTTTTTAAGAGCGGAAATTGGAATATGTCCCCAGGAGCCAACCATAGGTGAATCAGAGGCAGAAAGCTCAAATAACAGACTATTATACCCCAGACAGGAAAGGAGGGCCCTTGCCCAAGTCAGTCCACTCCTCGCCCCACTAGAGTATCCAACCTGCAGTCAGCCCTGAGAACAGGAGAGGCCTAACTCCTCCGCGTTTAAAACCCTGTCCTGATCCTGAAGACTTCCCGCAAGTCCCAGGAAAGTGGGCACTTAAGAATCCTCACCCCCAGGCATTGTCCCTGGTGGTACCCCCTTACCTGACTAGGGGTGAGACCGGCGATTTCAGGTGTGCCTGTCCCCGGGGCATAGGCAGGATCCAAGCCGTCAATGTCGAAGCTGATATAAATGGGTTTGCCTCCCATCTGCTGCCTCACCTCCCCCATCAGAGGAACCAGGGACTTCATCCAGCAGTCCTCGGCCGGGACCACCCGGAACCCCTGAGGATGTGGGAAGGGAAGAGCAGGATGTCAAGGCTTCTGCCTGGAGCCATGCTGGGCGTTTCTCATGTGCCAACCCCACGCTGAGTGCTTCTGACACATGACATCTGACCCCCAGTCTTCACGAAGAGGGCACTGTCATCCCCATTTTACGGGTGAGGAAGGGAGGAACGACGGCCGGTGAAGAAGCAGGGAGTAAGTCAAAGCTGACGTGGGAGGATGGGGTCAGAGAGACGCTGGGCTAGAGCAGCAGTGAGAAACTCAACAACAGAATGGCTCTGGCCAGAAGACCGGCCCTTGCTCACTCTACAGGCAGGGGACTTGGGTCTTTCCTGCTGGGATCTTGTCGATCGTGTTTACCTGGGAGCCGCTCTGCCTGGTGGAGGTGAGGACAAGAAGTAAAAAGATGGCCCCAGGCCTTGGGTTCGGGCCTCCTCAGCTCTGTCCGAAGCCAGCGACAGTGACAGCGCAGAGGCTGGTGTGTTCCTGCTTCTCTCCCCACCCCAGCGAAGAGACGCCCCCTTTGCCTCATGAACTCACACCCTCTCTCCTCTCTGTTCCACACAACCCTCTCGAGGCAAACTCGGCCTTCTGCCCCAGTTTTCTGAATTCGCTTATTAAAGCCCCTGTGGAATCCACAGCCACCACCAAATGGGCACCCGACCGAAATGCACCGTGCAGGCTGGGGCAGAGGAAGGGGCGCTGGGTTTGGCACCTGGCTCCGGCTGTATCTGTAGGGGTCCAAGGTCATGGCGGAGCCCCGGATGCCGACCTGCACCACGCGCTTACAGTCCAGGAGACCCTCGTCCACGCAGCGGCGGAAGGGCGTCCCGTGGTAGAGCTTCTCTCCGAGGGCCTTGTCAGCCGTGTCCATGTGAGCGTCCACGTGCAGCAGCCCCACGGGGCCATGCCTGATGACAACAGGCAGCTCGGAGGCCAGGCCTCCTTCTGGGGCCTGAGCACCACCACCCTCCAGGCTACCCGACCTTCCAAACTGGACCATTCACAGCCACGGGAGACCTGGCCTCAACGACCAGCCTTGCAACTGGTTTCTGTCTTCCAATCACTTAGCATCTCCGAATAATTGACTCGGAGAAGTCCGGCAGAACACAGACATGGCCGTTGCTTTAGCTGCCACCCACTACCTATCACCCAGAATGTTCCTCACTTAGAGATGGAGAGGCCAGGGCGGATACGAATGAAGGACGGAGGCTCCGGTGAGCTTGGCAGAACTCCTCAGAGCCACCCTTTCTCCAACCGTGGCACCAAGAAGCAGCTTGAAACCCAGCTCTCTCTCCATAATCTCCACCAACCCCGCCAGAACCCGAAAGAAACACAATCGAAATCAATGCCAGGCAAGCGGAGCTTCCAGAAAAGACTTATACCCGCCTACCACCAACGAGGATGCTACCCACATGTCCTTCCCATATATGCATTCTGGAACTGCCGCCGCCTTGGCCCTTCTGCCTCTTTTTCAAACCAGTTAACCAAAGTTAGTTCATCCCTGGTAGACTTCCATGACCGGAAAACCCATTTTCTCATTCTCTGGGGAAGGGGCCCCTTCAGGAAGAAACAGGGCCTCTCCTCAGCAAGCAACGCCCTTGTGTTGCTTTTGGCCTTGGAAGCCAAACAGACACTGACGTTAACTGGGGTTGTGTCTTTCACGAGAGGCCCATCTTCCAAAAACAGACACAAATACTGAGCACGCGCACCAGAGCAGGTCCTGGGGCAGGCGAGGGTAGCCACATGTGTTAATAACAAATTGTCTTGGCTCCCAGCTGGTGACCGACAGAGACACCATCACCCCAGATAACCTGAGCCAGCAGAGGTCACTTGATACCGTCTAGCGGCACACAACTCATTCCCTAGCTCCTGAATTCTGAAACCCTTGTGTGCGCCCAGACGCTTGGGACTTACTTTTTTGCCATCACTTGCAATATCGGATAGGTAATGGTGTGATCTCCACCTGCAAAGAGGAAAGACAAGACATCTGGAACGTGGGTAAGAGGAGAGGACCACATATCATGGAGAGCAATCTTCAGTGTGCCCAATCGTGCCACCCTTTTGATTAGACCGAAGAGCTATAACGTTAGCTAACGGGAGAGCTTGCTCCGCGGCGGGAATACGGCCCCTGGATGGCTGCGATTACACCGTCATTTCAAAGAGGAAACAAAGCTCACAGGTAAAGTGCTGGGAACAGGTCTGTCCGATAGAACTCTCTGCAGTGATGGGTCTGTTCTCTGTGTGCACTGGCCAGCATGACGGTCACTAACCACGCGTGCCTACTGGAATATGGCTCATGCCGTGGAGGAACTGCGTTTTTTATTTTATCTCATTGCAATTAATTGTGATTTTAATAACCGTCTGTGGCTAGTGGCTACCGTACAGGACAGCTCAGGCCTAGAATAGTTTTACTATGGACCATTATTAATAACGACAACAGCTAACATGTACCGAAGCTTAAAATGTGCGAGTCACGATGCCGGACATGTTACATGCACTTTCACGCAACAATGCAGGAGATGCTGGTAGTGTTATTCCCATTTTACAAGTGAGGAAATGTAGCATAAAGAGCGAGTGAGAGATGAAGCTGAGAGTTTCAAACCGTGCCATCCAGAAACCACACTCCGCACCACCATGTTCTGCGGGCTTGGCCCTCTCGTTTGGCAAAAGTACATTTGGATATTTAGAAAAAGGCCCGTGTCATTTTAACTATTTGTGAACTGGAAGAGAAATGTAAGGGGGGGGAGAAGTCAGGGAAGACAAGGGGAAAGGGGCTCTATAGGCTGATAGAGACCCTGATGAGGAGGAAATACTCCCTTGCAGCTCTCTCTCAAATAAAGTCACTGCAAGTACGTCCCTGAGAGGTGCCTGGATGGCTCTAGTTGGTTCAGCGTCCAACTCTTGATTTCGGCTTAGGTCATGATCTCAGAGTTGTGAGATCAGCCCCAAGTAGGCTCTGAGCTGGGTGTAGAGCCTGCTTAAGATTCTCTCTCGCTCTCCCTCTGCCCCTTCCACCCCTACCCCCCACTCATGGGCATGCACGCTCTATCACGCTCTCTCTCTAGAAAGAAAGAAAGAAAGAAAGAAAGAAAGAAAGAAAGAAAGAAAGAGGGAAAGAAAGAAAAAGAGAAATAAAGAAAGGGAAAGGAAAGGAGAGAAAAAAAAGAAAAGAAAAGCATGTCCTTGAAATAGTTAAAAAGCCACAACTGAGCTCCTGTTGTGAGACTTCCCGGGCCTGGAATCAGAGGTAGGACAAAGACGAGGTGGGTAGAGGCACTTGCTGGGATGCAAAACTTAAGGGACACCAAAAAACTGAGTCATTCAGATAAATACTATTTTGATGTAATATTTTTAAAAATCTAGGTCAATGCAAAAAAAAAATCCATGATAATTTTTTTTTAGGTTTATTTATTTGAGAGAGAGAGAGCACAAGTGGAGGGGGGAAGGAGCAGGGCAAGAGGGACAAGCAGACTCTGCACTGAGCCCAGAGCCAGACGTGGGGCTCAATCCCAGGACCCTGAGATCATGACCTGAGTGGAAACCAAGAGTCAGACGCCCAACCGACTGAGCCACCCAGGCGCCCCTCCGTGATAAAATTTTTAAAAAGACAGGATCAGTAACAGTGCTATTCTGAACCATATTGGAGCCTGAGGCAAAAGGGAAAAGTCGATCATATTTATTGTTGACTTTTTGGCACCCCCCGCCCCCCGCAAAGGTGAATGCCTCAGTTGCCTCATCCTAGTCCATCCCTGTCAGTCGTACTAGTCCAGAAATGTAAACATCCTCTCCCCAGGGGTTAAATGAATTGAAAACATTCTCTTTCCAACTGTCTCCATATTCATAGAGCTTGCCCTGAAGAAGGGGCTACACCCAAGCCCATGATAAAGGAACCCTCAGCGCACAGAGCTGCGCTTGTCCCCACAGATGCCATTACCCAAGGTCAGGGGAATACAGCCTGCTGCTACAATTTTCTGATAGGCCTCTCGAATTAGACGGCAGCTGTCCTGAAGGTTGTAAAGATTGACGTTCACATCGCCTAGGTCTGCAACCATGAGGGACTGGAAGGGGAGGGCCCCCGTGCTAGGGTTGGCTGTCCGAAGCAACACCGATTCTTCCCGGATCCGCCGGGGTCCAAATCTGGAGAAGGAAGAATCATCCTGTGAACCATCCCAAAAAGGTCAGAGGTCCTGCCTAACCCAGGATTTCTCAGCCTCTGCACTGCTGCTATTTGGGGCTGCATGGATCTTTGATGTGGGGGGCTGTCCAGTGCCTTGTAGGATGTTTCCCCTGATCTGTAACCCACTAGATGCCAGTAGCAAGTTGGGGTAACTAAAAAGGCCTCCAGACACCACCGAATGTCCCCTGGGGGCAAAATCACCCTTGGTTGAGAACCACTGACCCAGGCTACATACTTGAAGAGATTAAAGGCACAGACTTAGGAACCCGCCCATCGCCAATTTACTAAATGACATTAGATAATTTGTTTGTGTTTTTTTTTTTAAGATTTTTTATTTATTCATTTGACAGAGAGAGAGACAGCCAGAGAGAGGGAACACAAGCAGGGGGAGTGGGAGAGGAAGAAGCAGGCTCCCAGCAGAGGAGCCTGACGTGGGGCTCGAACCCATAACGCCGGGATCACGCCCTGAGCCGAAGGCAGACGCTTAACGACTGAGCCACCCAGGCGCCCCGACATTAGATAATTTGTTAATCTCCATGAGCCTCGATTTCCTAATCTGTAAAATAATGGTATTTACTGTACTGTGTTGTCGGAGGAACTGAGTGAGGTCATCTATGCAAAGCGCCTTGCATTAATAAATGGCGGCATCAATACTTCAGATTATTAGGTGTGAGGTGGCCGAGCGGAATCAGAAATAGCTGATGCTCACTAATTAGGAAAACAGATTTAACTGCCGATGTCTTGATTTTAGAAAAATTGCAACGCCTTGGGGTCCCTGGCTGGCTCAGTTGCTAAAGGTAGAGGGTGGGACTCTGGATCTTGGGGTTGTAAATTCGAACCACACATTGGGTGTTGAGAGTACTTAAAAAATAATACAATGTATTAGGGGCGCCTGGGTGGCGCAGTCGTTAAGCGTCTGCCTTCGGCTCAGGGCGTGATCCCGGCGTTATGGGTTCGAGCCCTACATCAGGCTCCTCCGCTATGAGCCTGCTTCTTCCTCTCCCACTCCCCCTGCTGTGTTCCCTCTCCCGCTGGCTGTCTCTCTGCCAAGTGAATAAATAAAATCTTTTAAAAAATAATAATAATACAATGTATATAAAAAAAAAAAAAGCCTGTACTTGAGCAATTCTCGATCAGGTGACATCTAGAGATTTGGGGAAGGGGCATCCAATTTCCTCTGTTCTCGGAAATCATGTCCCCTGCTCCTGTAATCACCACAGCCACCATCCCAGCAAGGCTCAGGAATCAGTGCGTGGAGAAGGCTCCGGTCACTAACAGAGGACACGCATGTCCAGCTCTCACAACTGCTTGATGAGGGCGGAGGGAAATCAAGGGTCTTTCAAACGACTGCGAGCATTCTGGAGCCAGCTCCAGCTTCCAATCCCACCCTGGGTGAGCGCGGGCGCCCGTCCCTTTGTCTTTCGCGCCCAGTGGCGATCGGGCGGTCCAGCCACGTGTCCCCTAATCCTTCGGACCTTACCTCGCCCCGGGCCGGTTGGAGGTCCCAATGTCCAGCGGCACCCCGACGAAGGCGGCGTCCAGCCCCTCGGGGGAGGTCTGCACCGGCAGCCGCATCATGGAGCAGACGCCCACCGACCGGGCCACGAACTCGGAGCTGGGGGGCTGGTTCCGGGGCGCATCGGAGGACAGGCTGCTGGAGCTGCGGCCGGGGTGGCAGAGCCGCGCGGAAGGATGCGCGCCCCCGCCGGCCCCCAGACCCCGGGCGCACCGGGACGCAATCCGCCGCAGCATGCCGCCCTCCCGGTCCCCACAGCGCCTGGCCCGCGGGCTGTGCCGGCGCCGAGCAGCCCGCGCTCAAAAAGCAGGCGGCCTGGGGATCTGGGCGGGCGAGGGGCCGCTCTCTCCCCGCCCCCTCTCTGGACTCTGGCCTCTGGCTGGCTCGGTCAACAAAGCCAGGCCCGGGACTCCCCACTCCCGCCCACCGCCCCGCCCCGGTGTCTGGGCCCCCCAAAAACTGGCCCTCGGCCCCTGCTTCTCCCTTTCAGAGTAATATTTTTAAAAGCGAAAAGGAAAAAAACTTTTCTCTAAGGAAGAGAAATTGGAAAGGCACTTTTAAAAAAGATGTATTTATTTTAGAAAGAGAACGAGCGCGCAAACGGGGGGAGGGACAGAGGAAGAGAGAGAAGCGGACTCTGCACTGAGCCCAGAGCCCAGGAGGGGGCCCTGAGATCACGACCTGAGCTGAAATCAAGAGTAGGAGACTTAAGGGACTGAGCCACCCAGGCACCCCTGGAAATGCATTTTTTAAAATAATATGTTAAGAAATGTCTAGGGTAAGATTCCCAGGAGGTAGGGTCTTTCTAAATAACCTTAAAAAGGATTCAGAGACCACCCCCAGTGAACGTCACACTACCAGGGAGTCCCTAATCTGCAATCCTCTTTATTTCTCAGGGGGGAGGGGGAGACACCAGGGGAAGGAAAAAAGTGATTCTTAATGAAGTTAGGTGAGCCATGTGGTATTATACATTTTTAATCTCTGGAAGTTGAGATTGAATGAAAAAGGCCCGAGTTTGCTTTAAATTGTAACCTTTACAGGAAAGTCGCCCCTTAAACCCCACACCACCCAGCCTCCACTCTGCAGGATGGGGGCAAATTTCCTAATGGTCAGTGTTGAAAGAGCCCGCAGAGCATTTTCCAGAAAAAAAAAAAAAAAGCAACAAGCCCTTAACACCCCTAGGGGCAGATTCTATCACTATTTCTGTCATATGGTTTGTCTTGGAGGTATCATTTTCTTATCTCTGGTTTATTCTTTCATTCTTCTCACAAATATTTGAGTGCCTACTGCCTGCAGGACACTACGTGACACTAATTCCAACCTGTTCCCATCTTTCGCTGCTGCCAAACACGTCTTTCCCTTAAACCTCTCATCAGGTGTGCGCACCTGCTCTCCCGACAGCTCCCTCTCTGATGGCAGTCTCTTTTGATATCAAGGTGACAATTTTCACCTGGACACAGGTAATTCACAGACCAAATCCCAGCCATAGGTTCCAGCTGCCCGTTTTCTAACTCCCCACCCCGATGCTCTGACAGCATCTCGGGTGGCCTGTGGCCCAGCTGGCAACATTCCCCTTGCTTCTCCGTGATCCTGCTCTCTGCCCCATCCTTTGGGAAGTCTTCGTGGTTTCCTGCAGGCAAGCCCCCCACTCGCTCCCTCTGCTGTTACTGTGGTTCCGGCCTTCCCACCTCTAACTTTCCACTTGGTGTCTCTACTCTCCCATCAGATAGATAATGCTTCCTGAACCAACCCACGTTTCTAATTCTGTCCCCATCATGCATCTTCGTGTACTTGTCCCTCGAGCCATGGTTCACCTTACATAGCCCTCGATATCTTGCCTCCTGTCCTTTGCTCATGCCATTTCCTCGTCTGGAATGTTCTCTCCCACCACCCCCATCTCCACGTGCCCCATGTTCTCCTGAAGCCCACACTCAAACTATTCTCTCTGGAACTCTTACAACTCTTTAAAATTCTCACCATTTTCAACTGGGGACAAGTTACAGGAGCTGGGATCAGAAAAAAAGTTAAATCCTAGCTCCGCCATCCGTGTATCTCAATGGTGTATGGCAGGAGAGAGACTTCAATCGCATTCCCTGTGGGTTTGGGGCAACAGCTCAAAGTAGTTCCCCGTCCAGCACAATGTCTCTTTGAAGTCTCACGCCTGATCTTGCAAATTTGTGCCATTTTATTCTGTTTCATAACACCTGTTTATATTAGCATAAAAACATTTGATCTTATTTGACAGTTAAATGCTCCCCCAAAATTGTTAAGTCAAGCCGTCACTCCAATAACTGACATTGTTTAAACTAGCACACCCATGTGTACATCCCCCAGGCACCTGATCAGGGAAGCATGGACTTAGCATGTCAACCTGAGCCATTCAACCTTTTGAACCTATTTCCTATTCTGCCAAATGGAATGATAACCCTTTCTGGTTGTTCTTATCAGGGTTGAACGAGGTCCACTGTGAAGAGCACTGTGAAACCAAAAATCGGTAAATACTAGGTAGTGTCATCATTGCATGTCTTGTTTTCTCTACTGCAGAGTTTCCTAACCAGGGGTCATAGCGCCCTGGTGTTTGCAGCTGGGTTACGGTGGGGAAGGGGGTACATAACATAAAGATCCCATGAGCCTTGGGGCTGCCAGCGAGGCCAGTTATCTCTGGGGGCATGCACACCACGCAGAGCCCCTCGGAGTCTGACATTCTGCTCTGTGACCCCCCAAAGGAAGCAGCAGGATCAGCATTTGCCACGTGCCGTGCATTACCTCCTGGACATCGACCTCAGAGGCATCGGTAGAGTGCAGTGCTGTCCGTCAGGGACGAGGGCTCCTGCTAGAGGAGTTGGGTGCTAGAGACCCAAGGAGGACAGCAGCAACCCAAGGTGCAGTGGGTCAGGGGAGGAGGAGCAAAGAGACTGGGAGGTTTGGGCCAGAGCAGCGCCAGACGGCTGACCGCAATACTCCTTCACTTAGCATCAGATATCCCTGTCCATTTTCGGCTGATGTCCAAACAGGGTCCAAGCTAACTTCGGAGTGACTGCTTGAACAATGCTGATGGCGGGGTGGTATTAAAAATATTTAACCTCTGAGATGGCACAGACATCGATCAATCAGAACAGATGCCAACTAGCCATAAACAGTGCATGTCAGCACTGGTATCTTAAGGATGTGTTCTGAAGGAACATGCTTGAAATCAGAGCTGTCCTTAGTTTGAAATGCTTGACGCGAAAGCATTTGATTGGATTAAAAATCCATTTGTTATCGCAAGAAATTTCAATTGTTCAACTGTTAAGGAAAGAAAAATAAGACGCTTCTATAAATCTGACTTGTGTAAATGTTTAATATTAAAATTTTCAATTTTTATTACTTACTTGAGTTTCCAATTGTTCATAGCTATCAAGAACTTGAAGAGAGTCTTCTTTTTTTTTTTGAAGATTTATTTTTGTATTTTTAGAGAGGGAGAGAGCGCGCACATGAGTGAAGGGAGGGGCAGAAGGAGACCGAGAGGGTCTCAAGCAGACTACCTGCCAATGCGGGGCCAGCGCAGGGCTCGATCTCATGACCCCAAGATCATGACCTGAGCAGAAATCAAGAGCCAAGTGCTTAACCTGCTGAGCCACCCAGGCGCCCCTTGAAGGGATCCTTCTTGAAAAGTCCTGGTGGTTATTGCATATAGCCAATTCAAACATAAAACCTGCTAATAAAAAGTGATATTCACAGAGGAAAGCTAAAATTTGGAAAATTTTTTATTTGGAAATTTTATATAAGTTCAATATTTAATGCTGTCTAGTACTTTCGTTTTATTTTCCAAATCATAACTATATAATATGTAGAAAATGTAATTTTTCTTTTTTTTTAACCAAATCCCATATAGGTCCCTAAATCCGCTCCCCACCATCCACGTTTACTTCAATGGGGCATACAAATTGTATGATTTTTCTATGTGTGCCCTGACAGGAAAAACGATTCCAAAGCACCATTCCAGTAAACTCTAAGTTCCAATGTGTGCTTCGTCCTTTCGGCCAGCCTCTAGTCGCAGTGCCTCAAAAAACAAGTAACAGAATAAATGTTTGGTGGGTGAGTGAGTGGACGACTGAACGGATCTTCTGGAAGCTGTGGAGGGCAGCTCTAGGCTGATTGCTATTTCAGCCAAAAAGCTGTGATAGCCAAAGAACGTGAGGAACACATTGTGTACGTCTCAGCTGTCTGCATGGATTCCCTTTGGCCTAAAGAATGAGATAAGAGTTCCACAGAAGGAGTCAACAAACTTGTCTCTGCTTGCAGAGACTCAGAAATAATGCTGCATCAACTCTAGCCTCCCCGAGACACCTGGCCAGGGGCTTCCTGGGACACTCTACTCACTGTCACACAGCTACACTGTTATACTTCCTTGTCCCCTGGTCCTAAAGAAAAATATCTATTTTTAGCATGTTCAGAATACTTTCATCCAAGTTTGTCAGACTCCCCAGTCTTTGTTTTACCTATAACGTTACACATTCAACGATGCCTCGGGGAATCCTTCACACGTTCACACGGGGTTACCTCCAGTAACGGCATCATTTTCTTTTGAGATGATTTATTTATTTATTTATTTATTTATTTATTTATTTATTTGACAGAGAGAGAGAGGCACAGGGAGAGGCAGGCAGAGGAAAAGGGAGAAGCAGGCTCCCCACCGAGCAGGGAGCCCGATGCCGGGACAAGATCCCAGGACCCTGGGATCACAACCTGAGCCAAAGGCAGACGCTTAACTGACTGAGCCACCCAGGCGCCCCATGGCATCATTTTTGAATCTCGAAAATAATACGTACTATCTGAACACGAGATTGGTTGTTTGCTCTATTCGCTTGTCGGGTGGACATCTGGAGCCCGATTAATCCGACTGCTTTTATCCACATGCCAAGTAAGTGGCCCGCTCAGTCTCTCTCTAGTCCCAACTGGGGCGAGAGAAAGGGAGGGGAGAGCATGAATCTATCTAAGGAAAGACCTACCCAGTGAAGTTTGAAGATCACTGTCATGCAGTTTCAAAGTCAAGCCAGGAGAGGGCACAGAAAACTTCTGCTTGATTGTCTAACAAGGAAGAGGAATTTCAGGGAATGGACAGAGCGCTCCTTCAATCCTCCATCGGGTGACAGACATAGTCCAGGTCATTTAGTCGGTCTGATTTCATCAGACCACAACAATTTTTTTTAAAGATTTTATTTATTTATTTGTTTATTTATTTATTTAAAGCGCAAGCGGGGGGAGGGGCAGAGGGAGAGAGAATCCCGAGCAGACTCCACACTGAGCACAGAGCTGGTCTCAGGGCTCGATCTCACAATCCCAAGACCATGACCTGAGCTGAAATCAAGAGTCAGGTGCTCAACCAACTGAGCCACCCAGACGCCCAAGCCCGAGACAATTTTATTCCACGGTAGGCTAGCTTAATGTGATCTTTGCACCATTTAATTCTTTCTTGAAGAAAATGTTCAGATTTCTTCAAGCCCCAGCCAGTTTCCTCTGCATTTCTTTTAGATGGCAGTACCCTGCCTCTCTCAGGAAGTCAGCTGCTTCTGAGTAGCTCTCCTTCGCCTGCAAAGCGGAGCCTGGAGGAGCTCGTTCTCCTGACTTCCTGGTGATGACGCACAGCTGGAAACACACGCTCGACCTGGTCCTTGGTGGGAACGGCATTACATAAATGCAGGGGCTGATTATTAACTATAAACTACATACTCTGGGTAATAGATCTGACTCAAGTTACTAGTGAGACTGAATATTCAGTAATTGAGGACCAAAGGGACTGTAGCTAAAAACCCGAGGTTCCAGAGTGACACAAAGCTCAGGGACACGTTGGGAAAACGCTGTTTAGACAAAGCCATCTGTAAGCCAACTCATGCTAGGCAATTCAAACCAAGAGAGCATCATTATCCGTGCTTGGAGGATAAGGATCAATGCTTGAAGTACAGGTGGAGAGCCCATACAATTAAGCAGGTATGATACCATGTTTCCTGCAGTATCATAAAGTCAATGAGATGATAAAGTATTTGTTCTGTTTCGTTATGATTTCCATCCCAATTTCTTTCTAAATTCAACACTTAATTTCATCTTGTCTTTCCAATTATCCTATAAATAAAACATCTATATTTGATAAGGAAACAGAAGTGCTAGGCCACTGATGTCACTGTATTTATTGAAAGGCCACTTCCTCCCCAAGATCCAGGATTAGAGGTGGTTTTAGCTGATAAGACTTCAGTCAGAGTGGTTGGAAGGGAGTGAGTCTCATCATTTATCGGACAGTTAAGAGGATTAAAAAATCCCCCTGACATCCTGCCCATTGCTGCTATCAAAATTGTTTCAGAGTTCCACTTCTGACACTTAAGATCCAGACTCCAAATACTGGCTTCATTACTCGAACCTGGTTTCTGGAACAATCGCCAGCAGCTACATAATTTGTCTTGGCTCAGAGTTCAAAGACCAGAACGAGAACAGAATTCAGGCTTTTCCATTTCTAATCTAACATCCTGTTCACTGCCTTGTGGATGGGTCAAATCGACTTTTTTTCTCTTGGTGTCACCCTTGACTTGATTTTCTCTTTTAAATTTTAATCCTCCTTTAAAGATCTTTTTTTCTGATTACAAAAGTGATACATGTGTATTGTACAAAGTGAGAGTCCATCATTGTCTACCCCCACCCAATCAAGGTTGTATTTCAATGCATAGAAGGCTTTTGAAAAAATCAAAAGGGTGGGTTTAGCTTAAAGTGGTTGGCAACATCCTTTTCACCTTAAAATGCCTTGAAACCTTCAAGATAAGCTTTTTAAAAAACTGCTTTATTTAGGGGTGCCTGAGTGGCTCAGTCAATTTAGCATGAAACTCTTGATTTCAGCTCAGGTTATGATCTCAGGGTTCTGAGATTGAGCCCTGAGTCAGGCTCTGTGCTCAGGGGGAGTCTGCTTCTCTCCTTTTCTCTCTCCCTCTGCCCCTCCCCCTGCTTGCGCGTGCACGTTCTCTCTCTCTAAAATAAATAATCTTTAAAAAACTGCTTTATTTAGGTGTAATCTATATACCACAAAATTCACCTATTTTTAAGTGTACAATCCAATAATTTTTTGTAAGTTTCTGCAACCATCACCACAACCCACTTTTAGAACATCTTCCTCATCCCTAAAAGTTTCCTCATGCCTGCAAATAAGCTTTTTTAAAGGGTGCATTTTTGTGGATAATTACAATCACGAATAACAAGTCCCAGAAATTTCCATTTTGCCTAGCTTTCACTTGCTGCTGGCAGGCAAGAAGAAAATTGCAAAAGCCCATCAACAAATGTTGGAAGAAAACACCATAAGCTGACCGACAGCTGTTTGCTCAAAATAGTTTATTCATCCACTCCAGCTTTTACTGAGTGTCAGCCAAGTAGCAAGCTATTGGTTAAGTCTGTAGGGATATAAAGACAGATAATAGCTGTCTTCTCCTGGAATAAATTGGGTGTGAGTTCAAGAGTATGCAGCCTAAGAGTTTCAAGATTCAATGGTTTTGAGACATAAAAGTTTTCCAGATGGGTGGGATATTTGGACTTCCACTTCCAGAAGTCATGATAGAGAAACAGGGACCAGATTTCCTTTCCCACCCAAAAGAGCCAAAAGAGGACAAAAAATATGAAACAATGGTTTTCAATACACTGGACATAAAGCCACAAAGGATAATAACCCCCGATAAAGGACAATAAACAGGGTGAGCCCTAATACTTGCCCTGCTTTAGCTTACAGGCTATAGTGCAGGGAAGGAAAACTGAGGCAGAGCTCAGTGGAGTCCCTGAGTTGTGAAGACAGAGCTGAGAGTGCAGGGTGACCAAGGCAGCTAGAGTTTACAGAACAGAGTACCAGAGAGCAGACACACACACACACACGGAGAGAGAGAACCCCAGAGATTTCTAGAGGGCCCTCTTCTGGTTTTCACCAAGTCCTGCATAGGGCATTTAAAGTAAGAAAACTATCCCAGCCTGGGAAAAGAACCACTTGAAAGGATTAGAGGGAAATGTGCTTCACACCCACCAGGCTGGGAATAGTGCTTATTCCCACTTGTCAGATTAGAAAAACTCCTAATTTATGGGGCATTGGGAAGAAGATTCATAAAGGTCTTCCCTCAGGGGGAATAATCTGTCCTACAGTTGGCACTGCTGTGGTCCTAATGAATCTTAAAAGCAAGACCCCAAAGACTCAAACTATTTCCAAGTAACCTAACTGCACCCCAGAACAAAGCTCCAGATTTACAGGAACACAAAAATATCCAGCACTAAACAACGTAAAATTCACAGCATCTGGCATCCAATCATAAATTACCAGGCAAGTAGAGAGATAAATGTGACTCATGAGGACACAAACTGACCCAGAAGTGACACAGATGTAGAATTAGCAAAGACACTAAAACGATTATTATAACTGTAGTCTCTATCTTCAAAATATTGAGTAGAGTCATGGGAAATATAAAAAAGATTATAATTGAACTTTTAGACCTGGGCTGCATACAGTTCCCAAGCCCACCACAAGTATTTCTGGACTGAAAATGCTGAAGAGCCAAACACTGCCACTGTTACTAGAAATCTCAAAGACAAGGCCTTAAAAAAAAAAAAAAAAAAGGCAAATATATAAACTTTTTTTTAAAAAAAAGTAATCTCTATACCCAATGCGGGGCTGAAGTCAGGACCCGCCCAAGATCAAGAGCTGCTCCAACGACTGAGCCAACCAGGCGCCCCACAAACTTTTTTAAAAGAAGTATTTGACTCTTCACTTCTGGGAATTTTTTTTTAATGGAGATCTGTGATCCTTCGGTCTACCACTATTCAAAGCACAGTCTTTTTGGTCAAGACGAATTAGCAGCACAGAGTCCCACTGCCCATTTCCTTTCTCTCTCTGGTCAAGGCGACAAGCCTAAGCCCTGACATAAAGCGCAAGGAAGCTGGAGGAAGCCACCCACGCCTGGGACTTCCACCATGCACCAGTTTCTCCCGCCGCCACTGCCTCAGGCACACCTCCGCCCCAGCTGGAGTCTGAGCCAGTTCTCCACAGAGTCGAGCCGGCCGAGGCGGGGTGCCTACGAGCGGACCGGGCTCAACCCGCGCGGCCCTGCGGCCCTTCGGCCGCCGGCTCGGGCCCAGAGGACCGTGAGGCCGCCCGACCGCGGATGCCGGGACATCGGGGCTGGAGCCCCGAAGGGCGCACGGGAGTGGAAACCGCCACCCGGCCTTCCGCCACAGAGAAGGCGGTAGCCGCGAAACGCCCCCGCAGGCTGCCACACTTCCAAGAGCCCCCGCGGGTCGGAGCGGCCAACTCTACCTCCCGGGATAAACCCCGGCCGCCAAAGCTGGGCTGAGGTCGCCTAGCAACCAGGAGCCCAGAGCGCGGACGCCAGGCATTGGCCCGAGCGCATCACGTGACGAGGCGCGCCGGCTCGCTGGAAGATTACGCTGCAGACACGTGATGCGGCGCAGGCGCGTTTCCACCCGGCTCTGGGACAGCGGTGGTGGTGCCGCCGGAGGACTGCTCGCCGGGGTTTCGGCCCGAGCCTCAGATGGGGTGGCCAGAGGGTGACCGAACGGACAGCTGGGGCCTTTCCGCACCAGAAACGGTGAAGCGATAAAACGGTGCCAGATGCGCCCGTGAGGCTTGTTTGGTCGTGCAGGAGCATTTCCTGAGAATAAGACTCGTCAGATGAAGTCGGCCTCCTGTGGGCACAGAAAAAGTTGTGTGAAATTTGTAATATTTAATAAGGGGCAACATTTAGGGATATTAAGGCTGTTGAGTTGAGCCCTATATTCAGCACTGGCTAGAAGAGATCCTGCATCTGGGGTAAGAGGCGTCTCTTTGAGGGGGTAGTTACTGGAAAGGTACAACTTCCACTGTGAGCCAGCTTCTCAGAGCCTAGTTATCCACCTGTCAGTCCATAAATTCTAGGTCCCCGCGTGCAGGCCAGGGTTCGGGGAACCCCAAGACAAGCCTTTGAGGCCGAGCCAAAAAAAAGTCCGATATGAAAGGGATTTGAGGAGATCATTGGGACGGCGCAACTCTTTTTAAAAACTTCCAGGAGGCTGTTGGCAATGCTATTCTTTCCTTCTAATAAATTTCACGCTAGCAAGCAAAGGAGTTTAAAGTACTATCTGTGCTCTGGAATACTAACGCATACCTTGTGGCCATCCTTGATTTCTCTTTCTTCCACACCCTGTGTTCAGTGCGTCGGCAAGTCCTGTAGGTTCTACCTTCAAAATGAATTCAGAATCTGACAGCTTCTCACTAAGTGCACCCTGGTCAGATTTCCCTATGGTCTGTCGCATGGGTTATTGCTAGTTGTATTGCTGATTCTAACTAGTCCACTCACACCTTCCTCTGCAAGTCAGCCAAGGTGATTTTTTCTTTTAAGTTCTGCATCCAACTTGGGGCTCGAACTCACAACCCCGAGATCAACAGTCACATGCTCCACCAATTCCGCCAGCCAGACTCCCCAGCCAAAGTGATCTATTGACATAGCGCATTACATCATGTCACTTCTCTGCTCAAACCTCTCCAGTGGCTTCCCATTGCAGTCCGTGAAAGCCAAGTCCTTACAATCACTTGCCATACAATCTGGTCCCATGGGTTTCTATCTACTCTCCTCATTCATTGATTTCCGGAAGTGTTGTTCTTCATTCTGTCTTGAACAAGACAGGTATGCTTCCATATTTAGGTCTATGCACCTGCTATTATCTGTGCTGAGTATTCTCCCTGGATGTCCACGTGATTTACTCCATTCTGCTTCATCCTGCTCAGATGTCACCTTATAAGACAGACTTTCCCTGACCACCCTCTGTGAAGTAACCACCACCACATGCCCAAATTCCTCACCATCTCCCCAACATTCCCTATCATCTATGTGCTTTTTTTTTCCCTCTATAGTATTTATCACCATCTGACACATTTTGTATGTTCTCTGTGACCCCTTACTAGAATGTAAGCTCAGTGTGGATAGGCTCTTTGTCTTGTTCCCTGTTGTAACTAGAACAATGTCTGGCATTCAGTAGGTGTTAAGAATTGTTGAAGAAGTTAATGAATGGTCTATGTCCAATATGGTTCTATTGCTGATTATGGTGAGTGGACCAAAGTTGTTCTAAGTGGCTAAAAGACTTTGAACATATCCCTGCTATTGTAATGATTCTCACTTTGGCAGTGCCCACTCAGAATGTTTTGTATCCACTTTATATCTTAAAAGCTGGCTCTATACTCTGAGCCATGACACCTGAGATTCCTCCACAACTGTGATGTGGTGTTCCAAGAAGAAAGACACAAGTTTTTCATGAAAAACCAGGAGCTTCCTGAAGGGAAAAAATAGAAAAGCAAGTTCACTACCAAGGCGGGTATTAAACCAGGTATATCAAGGATAGATCAACAAAGTCTGGTCCGATGTCAACAGAGTAGGTAAAGCAGGCTTGTGTCAATCCAGAGGTTCTTGGGGAAATTTGTCTTCCTCAACAGATTCCCTGAAGCCTAGAAATCTGTAGCTGATGATTGATACCTTTATCCCTATTAAAATGCACCTTCCCTAAGAGAGACCATACAGAGTTTCAGCAGTCATTAGTACCTTAGTGTGAACTGGTCCAGCTCCTTTCTTGTGAGCAGGTTTTAAAAAGGCAAGTGAAGAAAGTAGGACCCATGAGAACTAAGAGGAACAGGTGGAGAGAAAGGGAGCCAAAGAAGGAGCATCATGTTGAGCTTGCCAAGGACAAACTTTGGCCTGTTTTGTACTTCTGCCCAGGCTGACTCTGGTAATCAAAGTACATTTTGATCTCTAGCTACAAACTTCTGAGTAGGCAAATAATGGTGCTTGAAGTTACAGCCATAAGTACCTGCAATGTTTTGATAACCCGATGAGTACACAGTACACTGGAAATGAAGAGGAAGAATTGACCTAGAGTATAGTGGGACTGAAATGCTATCAGATTTTAGGAAAGATAAGCAGGGAAGGGAGGAGGCATTGCATTATACACCTGCACATGATCCTGGCCTAAGAAATAGGAAACCGAAGGAGAAGAGTTTTTGTGTTAAGGTAAAATGAGTAAAACGGAGCACCATCTGCTATCAGTTGACGCGCCAGGAACAGCAAGGTAAGAGAGACTTCTTTGAGCAACCATGAACTGATGATGAGGAAAAAATTCAAAGAACAATATATACCTGCTTAAAAAAACAAAAACAAGTACTTAGAGTGTTTGGGATTTAGTCCCTATTGTAGGAGGTTTATTTTTTTTTTAAGATTATATTTATCTTTGAGAGAGAGAGAGAGAGAGAGAGCGCGTGCATGAGCCAGGGTGGGGGTGGAGGGGAGCAGAAGGAGAAATAGACTCCCCGCTGAGCAGGGAGCCCAATGTGGGACTCAATCCCAGGACCCTGGGATCATGACCCAAGCCAAAGACAGAGGCCTAACTGACCGAGCGACCCAGGTGCCCACCAATTGTAGGAGTTTTAAAAATCAACTAGGGTAAATGCCTTTACCAATTTGTTCTTCCTAGTAGAGAAGAATTAGGCAAGAACCTAGAAGTAGACAGAAACTTCGCTGGCGGTGACCATATGGTGTTGAAAGGGTTTTGGAGCACAGCCAGGTGTCTCCACATGTAGTGTGCAGGCAGAATGCTGGTGCTCTAGTTAAAGGTTGGAAATAGATGTTTTTGTTTTTAAAGTTTTTTATGGCTTGGAGAACCTGCTATCTACTAGCTGTGTGAATCTGGGCAAATTGGTTAAAATTCCCACACCTCAATTTCCTTATCCATGAAATGGGAATGAATACAAATACCGGACTCCCCTGCCATCCAAAAGTTTGCTTTATGAAACTTCAAGTTTACAAAAGACCTACGTTAGTACTTGTTTTCACTAACCAAAAGAAATCTGAAGAGGATTTTCGGTTTTGTGAAATGGTAATCACTTCGTTTTGCACCATTTCAACTTACAAAAGGTTTCATAGGAACCATCTACTTTCAGATAGCAGGGAAAACTGGTAGTTCCTATCTCTGAAGGCTTTTGTAAGGATGAAATGAGGTCTTACATGTAGCCGTGTAAAGTAGTAGTTAAGACTGTGGACTCGTGGGGCGCCTGGCTGGCTTGGTCAGAAGAGTGTGCAACTCTTCATCTCTGGGTCGTGAGTTTGAGCCCCACATTGGGTGGACAGATTAAATAAATAAATAAACTTTTTTAAAAAAGTGTGGACTCAAGTCAGAGAGCCTGGTCTGAGTCCTGGAACTGCCATTTACTACTTGTGTGTCCTTGGGCAGGAGACTGGCCTCTCTCTATGCCCGAGTTTCTTCATTTGTAGAATGGAGATAATACCTCATAGGATTTTTGTGGGATTCAAAGACTCAACACATAAAGTGCTTAGAAGAGTGTCTGGCACAAAGTTAGCATTGAGTAAATGTTAGCAATCATTTGCAAGGTTCTTGACATACAGCACTGATTGGTTCATGGGAATCAAGGGTATCCTTCTTGTCTAGGCTTTCTCTCAAGGCCCACTCCAACCCATCCTCACTTAGAATCATGGACCGGAGATGTCTCAAGGCATCTGTGGTCACAAGTAATGGAGATTCAAAGTCTATCTCATAGAGTGATGAGAGAAGTGGGAGTCCATACTCTGAACCAGATCTCAAGAAGCAATTGAGCAGAGTCCAAAAGGGGTGAGGCCCGTACCTCGACATAATAAGGCTTCTCTGTGAAAACCCATAGCCAACATCATACTCAATGGTGAAAAGCCAAGAGCTTTTCCCCAAGGTCAGTAACAAGACAAGGATGTCCACTCTCACCACTTTCTTTTTTTTAAAGATTTTATTTATATATTTGAGAGAGAGCACACGGAGGCAGAGGGAGAAGCAGGCTCCCTGCTGAGCAGGGAGCCCAACATGTGGCTTGATCCCAGGACCCTGAAACCATGACCTGAGCTGAAGGCGGACGCTTAACTAACTGAGCCACACAGGCGCCCCCTCACCACTTAAAAAAAATAAATATTGTAAGTAATCTCTTCACCCAATGTGGGACTTGGACTCACAACCCAGAGATTGAGTCACATGCTCCACTGACTGAGCCAGCCAGGCACCCCCACTCTCACCACTTTTATTCAGCATTACTGGAAGTCCTAGCCACAGCAATCAGACAACATAAAGAAATAAAAGGCATCCAAATTAGTAAGGAGGAAGTAAAACTGCCACTATTTGCAGACGACATGATACTATATTTATAGAAAACCCTAAAGACTCCACCAGAAAACTACTAGAACTGATAAATGAATTCAGTAAAGTTGCAGGATATAAACTCAATGTACAGAAATCTGTTGCATTCCTATACACTAATAATGAAGCAGCAGAAAGTGAAATTAAAACAATTACACCTACAACTGCACCAAAACCAATAAAATATCTAGGAATAAACTTAACCAAAGAGGTGAGAGACCTGTACTCTGAAAACTAAAACACTGGTGAAAGAAATTCAAGATGACACAAAGAAATGGAAAGACATTCCATGCTCATGGGTTGGAAGAACAAATGTTATTAAAATGTCTATACTACCCAAAGTAATCTACAGATTTACTGCAATTCCTATCAAAATATCAACGCATCTTTTACAAAACTAGAACAAAAATCCTAAAATTTGTATGAAACCACAAAAGACCTCGAATAGTCAAAGCAATCCTGAAAAAGAAAAACAAAAGTAAAAGTATCACAATTCCAGATTTCAGGTTATATTACAAAGCTTTAGTAATTAAAACAGTATGGTACAGGCATAAAAATAGGCACACAGATCAATGGAATAGAATAGAAAACTCAGAAATAAACACACAATTATGTGGTCAATTAATCTTCGACAAAGGAGGAATGAAATACAATGAGAAAAAAAGTCCCTTCAACAACTGGTGTTGGGAAAATCAGCTACATGCAAAAGAATGAAACTGAACCACTGTCTTTCACCATACACAAAAATAAACACAAAATGTATTAAAGACCTAAAACTATAAAAGTGTGAGATCTGAAACTATAAAAATCCTTGAAGAGAGCACAAGCAGTAATTTCTCTGATATCAGCCATAGCAACATTTTTCAAGGTACGTTTCCTGAGGCAAGGGAAATAAAAGCAAAAATAAACTGTTGGGATTACATCAAAATAAAAAGTTTCTGCACAGCTAAGGAAACAACAAAACTAAAAAGCAACCTACTGAATGGGAGAAGATATTTGCAAATGACATATCTGATAAAGGATTAGTATCCAAAATATATAAAGGACTGACACAGCTCAACACCCAAAAAACAAATGACCCAATTAAAAAATGAGCAGAAGACATGAAGAGACATGTCTCCAGAGAAGACATAGACATGGCCAATAAGACACATGAAAAGAGGCTCAACATCTCTCATCACTGGGGAAATGCAAGTCAAAGCTACAATGAGATATCACCTCACACTTGTCGGAATGGCTAAAATCAAGAACACAAGAAACAACAAGTGTTACCAAGGATGTGGAGAAAAAGGAACCTTCTTGCACTGTTGGTGGGAATGCAAACTGGTGCAGCCACGGTGGAAAATGGTACGCAGGTTCCTCAAAAAGAAAAATAGAACAACCCTACAATCCAGTAATCACACAACTGGGTATTTATCCCCAAAATACAAAAACACTAATTCAAAGGGATACACGCACCCCTATGCTTGTTGTGGCATTATTTACAATAGCCGGGCTATGGGGGCACCTAGGTGGTGCAGTTGGTTAGTATCTAACTCTTGGTTTTGGCTCAGGTCATGATCTCAGGGTCCTGGGATCAAGCCCCATGTTGGGCTCCGAGCTCAGGGTGGAGTCGGCTCAAGATTCTCTCCCTCTTCCTCTGCCCCTCCCACTCATGCTCTCTCTCTCTCTCTCAAATAAATAAATAAAATCTTTTTTTTAAGATTTTATTTATTTATGTGACAGAGAGACAGCCAGCGAGAGAGAGAACACAGCAGAGGAGTGGGAGAGGAAGAAGCAGGCTCCCAGCGGAGGAGCCCGATGTGGGACTTGGTGTGGGACTCGATCCCACAACGCCGGGATCATGCCCTGAGCCGAAGGCAGACGCTTAATGACTGTGCTACCCAGGCGCCCCTAAAATCTTTAAAAAAAAAAACAACAATAGCTAAACTATGGAAGCAGCCCAAGTGTCCATTGATAGTTGAATGGATAAAGAAGATGTGGTATGGGTGTATCTATATATATAGAGAGAGAGAGAGAGAGAAAGTAAGAGAGAGACTGTATTCAGTGTACCATATATTGTTGCTTTGTAACAAACCACCTCAAACTTAGTCATGCAAAATAACCATTGTATTATGCTCACAGATTTGTGGGTCGGGGATACAAAAAGAATACAGTGGAGATGGACACATGGTGTTTGAGACCTCTGCTGGAAAGATCCAGATGCTGGAGATGGTTCAATGTCTGGGGTTGAAACCAACTGCACGTGTCTTTGGTGGTTTTCCCAGGAATTGGCTTTGATCTCATCTGGGCTGTTGACTGAAACATCCACACATGTTCTCTCCATGTGGTTTGGGTTTCCTCACAGCATGGCTGCTGGGTTCTAAGACCAAGAGTTCCCAGAGAGCCAGGCAGAAAGCTATATTGCCATTTATAACCTAGCCTTAGAAGTCATACAGTGACATTTATACCAGAGTCAGTCAGCCATGATTCAAATGGAGGGACATACACCCCATCTCTAAATAGGAGGACTGTTATGGTCACATTGTAAGAAGAACTTGTAAGATGGGAGATATTAGCGTGGCCATCTTTAGAAAATAAAATCTGTCACACCCGGCACCTGAGCACCACTAGAGAAAAGATGTAACATGGAAAAATTAATCAATTCATGATTCCAACCTCAGTTGAATCCTTGACACCACCTGACAATTCTACATCATTTCTCTGTTCAACTTGCTTCAATTTGCAATGGTTATTTCAAATATTCTCTGCCGTAGTAGGTCTATGTAGGTCTCACCTACCTAGGTCATGGTAGTGGACATGGAGGGTGTTCACCTAACACCTGTTCCCAAAACCTTTTTCTCCTGTCCATGTCCTTTAAAGAGGTAAGAAAAGCTAAACATTCACTTTCCTAGCCTTGCTTGCATCTATGTGGCACAGTCCTGGCCAGTAAGATGTGAGCAGAAACCTGCCGCAGGACTTCTGGCCAAGCTCTTGCCTTAAACAAGAAAATGCTGCATGGAGTAGAGGCAGCCAACCATACTGTAACCCTCTGGGAAAGGCCAAAATATTTACAGAAATACAGGCCCCGATATCATTGAGTCACCAAACAGATGCAGCGGTCTACCTCCAGGCTTCCCACTCTGAGAAAAACCTTTATTTGCTTAAATCACTGATAGGTTTTCTGTAGCTGATACGACCACTCTTATCCACCCCCTGCTCCTCCACTTTTTATTCTCCACAGATGACTCTCCTTACTTTACAGAGAAAAGCCTTCAGATGGTCATTGACTTTCTTGCCACCAAACCTACCTACTTACCTGCATCCATAGCCATCCTGTTTCCTCCTTCCCTCGTGTTGTAACATCCCTACTCCATGGATGGGGAATTGGGCAGTGGTAAGTAGGGAGATGCCACTCTTGCATCGGTTTTGGTTTTCTGACCTTATCCTCATGCTCTGGGTGTCTATCCAGTCATCAGCTACGTGGCTATGAACAGGCCATTAAAGTAGCAAATACTTTATGGAGTGGATTCTAAGCTGTGCCCAAAAAAAGCTCTGTAGTAGGCGCTGGGGGGATGCTATGTCTAGGACGGAGACAGTCCCAAGTAGAGAGAAAACTTTACAAGGCAGAGGAATGGAGCCTTGGAGCAACCGAAGTCCCAATGTGGCTGGGGATGCCGAGTGGAGGAAGGGCTCAGGAGACAGGTCCGGAGAAGGCAGGTTCCAAGGTAAGCTCGGTTCTATAGACTAGACAAGGTCATGATTTTGATTTTAACCCTAAATCACTGGGACAGGGAGTGAATTAATCTCTCTGAGCCTCAATTTCTACTTGGTAAAATGCATTTTAGAACTCTCTGCTTAGTTGCGTTTGAGTTCCTTAAGGGCAAAGAAGGACCTGTGTTTTTACGCAGTTTTGTATCCACGTGGTCGGCGCTTAATAAATGCCTCAGTTGGGTGAATGAGATCGTGGAGTCCGCCGCCGACTTCAGCTATAAAATCACTCCTCGATTTCCCTCATTCCCTTACTTCCCTCCCCTTTTCTCGCCCTTCCTCCCTCGGGCTTCCCAAGCCTTCCCTTCCCTCCAATCCTCTCCTAGCTTCCCGCTTCCTCTTCCCGGCCCGCCCCTTCTCTGCGTCGCGAAGGCCGAGAGGGCGAGGCGGGCTTTACGGCAGCCGCGTTGCGGCGGGGCGGGGCGCTGGGCGGCTGGCGCGCTTGGCGGCAGCGGTGGGAGGCAGGTCGGCAGGCAGGCAGACGGAGTCGCAGGCGGGTGGCGGCGGCGGTGCTTGGTAGTGAGGGCGGGAGGGAGTGAGTCACTGAGCGTGTGTGAGGGAGGGAAGGAGCAAGCGGGCGAGCAAGCAGCCCGCGCCGTTCGCCCGCAGCACCAGCCAGGCCCCGCCGCCGCCCCGCAGCCCAGCGCCGAGGCCGGGCCGAGCCGAGCTGGGTCGGGCCCGGGCCATGCTGCTCACCGTGTACTGTGTGCGGAGGGACCTCTCCGAGGTGACCTTTTCCCTCCAGGTCGACGCCGACTTCGAGCTGCACAACTTCCGCGCGCTGTGCGAGCTCGAGTCCGGCATCCCCGCAGCCGAGAGCCAGGTATGCCGGGCAGCGAGCTGGGTCTCCCTACGGGGCTAATTCTCCTGCCTCCGGGTCTCACGCCCTCCCTTTGCTACTGGTGAGGAATAGGGGGTGGGGGAGCAGGATGGCCTCTCCCAGCTCGCCCCCGCGTCCGGGAGGGAGCTGGAATCGGTAGCTGCCCCCACACACGCCGAGCGTGGGGTGGGGTGCCATGGGAGCGAGCGGAGAACCTGACCGCAGACGCACCCACTGCAGCCTGAGGGGCGCGTGGACAGTTGGGCTGCCCGCCCCACCTTCTGGCTCTTTGGCCCTCTCTCCTCTAATCCCGAGTTTGGGGTGTTGTGGACCAATGTACGTTATGAGCAACCATAGAATAGAAGAAGCAGCTCGAGGTTTGCAGGAATTCATACATCCTGCTTCCCCAACCAGAAATACCAGTTTGGATCACTGTGGTAGGTTGATGTGCATCTGCTTTTTTGGAGAGGGCTCCTGCTTAAGCAAACGTAATTTACCTTTAAATGTAGAGATTTGCACTCTAAGTGAAGGAAAAAGTTTTGAGACTTGCATTACCTTGTTTTGAGGCATTTGGAAATGCCCTGTTCCCTTTTCCCTACCACATGGCATTTCTGGTTAAATTCTTAAAAAAAAAGAAAAAAAAAAGGTAATTTCCCCCCTCCCCCCAAAGGGAGGGCAGTTATTAGTTCAATTCAAGTGTTTGTTTTTCTGGTTTCTTCGCTGGGAGGAGGCCAGAATCCCTCTTTATTTCAGGCCACAATTCGGAGTTTGGGTGGGTTCAAAGTTCAGTGCTTTATGAGGATATTTTTGTAAAAATGGCCTAGTATCTTCTCCATGTGATTTGCCTGTTTCATTTCCCTACCGTGCTGGAAGGAAGTTCAGCTGCTCTAACATTTTAAATAAGCAAAGTAATTTATTCTCAAAATGCCTTGAGGCTGCCACCCAACAGAATTGGTGACGGTAACTCTGGCCTTCACACTAAAACATTTAAATCTTAACTTGATAAGTAGGCCTTGGAGGACATGTTCTAAACATTAAGAAAATTATAGAAGTCCTCCAAGGCCCCAGAATGTAAATCTTGATTTCCTACTGCAGTTATGAAATAGTTCCAAAAACTATTGCCCAACTACAGCATGTTCTGCCCTGTGTTATGGTAAACAGACGCGTCAATATTTTGTTCAGAAGTGAGTATGATTCCTTTACAGTATGTGAACTTTAGAACCTTGGCATAAGGGGCGCCTGGGTGGCTTAGTTGTTAAGCGTCTGCCTTTGGCTCTGGGCGTGATCCCAGGGTCCTGGGATGGAGCCCCACATCGGGCTCCCTGCTCTGCCTGGGAAGCCTGCTTCTTCCTCTCTCACTCCCCCTGCTTATGTTCCCTCTCTCGCTGGCTGTCTCTCTCTCTGTCAAATAAATAAATAAAATCTTAAAAAAAAAAAAAAAAAGAACCTTGGCATAAAGCTGAATATCAAGAAAGAATTTGTTTCAGGGTGCAAAGTGTTACTCAAATAGGCAGACTGATGAAAGCTGCAAAGAAATTGGTAAAAGGGATTATTTGCACCTTTTTCTATAAACAGCTAATCCACAAAAACTGAGGAACCAGTTCCTGTCAGTGAATCCCTCAAGTGGAGAGCTGGGAAAGGACAGTTTAAGTAGGGAGGTACACTCAACTCTTGAATATTTGAAGGTGGCTTTTTCAATTGTTCTCTTCCCTTTGGTGGTTCTGTTACCGTGGTTGTAATCACCAGCTGCTGGGGGAAATAAAAAATTAAGATGTAAGTTGATTTTGTTATTAGGACTTGGGAGAAGATGAAGACTGACATTGCCTCAATTTCTGCCCTTTTTGAGATGGGCTGTAACAAAATTTAAATGAAGAGTGTGTCAGATTGACACAGCTCAGAATATGAGGAGTGCCTCACTAATTGAACAATTAGGCTAACTCTAAATTTCTTTCTTATTCCTTAGGTCACCCTTTGGGCATTCACTTCCTTCCCAAGCCAAATTAGCATATGCAAACCTGGGCTCCAAGTACTGTGAACCCTGTATTAAAGAGCCGTAAACAGCGCCTGTGTTTCAAGTTTGTTCCGTTGGCTCCATTGTAACCCAACACAGTATCTATTTTAAGATGTGTGGTGGTCGGTTGTCTTTTCAGTTGTTTGCCCATCAGGCAGGAACAGGATCCACCCTAGACACTTGAGTCATTTCCGTTCACCAAATCATAATAGTAAGCATCATTATAGTTCTTACCTACAAAAATATCACTTACTCGAGGCCCCCACTCCCACCCTTTTACCTCCCAGGTTCTCCCCTATTACTCATCTTCCCTTTCTTCCTCTCACAGTTCTCTTGGTCTAGTTACCTCACTCCTCTTACTTACCTTCTCCATTCTCATTCCTTCACCTCCATTTTTAAAGGGATTTTTTTTTTTTTTTTTTTTTAATGTTCCTGGCTGTTCTTTCCTGTCACGATCTCCACCACTGATCTCCCAACTTTTTTGGTTGTGTATACCTCTGAGTAAAATGTTTTGGAACATACATCTTTGTGATATATATAGAAAGTTGTAAACATTATGAACAAATGTGATATGCATTTTATATATATATGCGCGTATATGTATATAAGTGTAAACATCAGTTATGTAATATACTAAGTAATACCTGATGTACATTATGAACAACCGTAGGATAGAGTTTAAGGAAGGATGAACTAAAATAAGTGGAAATGAAAATTCTAACATTTTTCTGTTCCTTCATGTTTAAAGAATTGCTTTGCCTGCCTACCCCACATTGACGATCACTAGTTTAGAATTCAGTCTTCCACATCAGCATCAGTTGTGCATAAGTATGCACTTGGAAAAGGTGTTAATTTTTAACAGCTCTAGTCTGATTATAGTAGTTATAATGTGACGATAACAAATTTAGACTAGAAACTATCTCTGCTTGTACATGTGATTAAAGCTGGGCATGTTCCATCTCTTAATACAAGTGTGGGCTTGGAAGCCAGTCATGGCTCTGTTTGATACTTTGATGCAGACTTGGCTGGGCAAACTTCAAAGAATTATCAGAACTTAGCTTCACTTTAAATTAATGTCTTTGTATTTTTGAAACATCATTATAATTTACCCCTGTAGGTGGCATGTGGTAAAGACGTGTGCAGAATGTGTAAGGACTCTCAAATGAAAAGCATATTTAAATACCAAATAATAGCAGTGACTGTATGATCCTGGAAAAGCAGCTCTGTACACAGCATGATTTGTGGTTTGTAAAACACTATTTTAAATTGGTGGAAACTAAAATTTTCTATTGTAACTGGTTTTGACATGTTTATTTTCGCAGGTAATTTTCATGTATTTTTTTTCCCTGATAAATACTGCATGTTCATTATAGAGAATTTGTGACTTACAGGAAACGATAAGGACAATAAGTTACTACCTCATCACCCCCAAATAACTGCAGTTTACTTGGTTTTATTTTTAAGATTTTATGTATTCGAGGGAGTGAGAGAGAGTACACGCAGGGGGGAGAGGTGGAAGCAGGCTCCCCGCTGAGCCAGGAGTCCGATATGGGGCTTGATCCCAGGACTCTGGGATCATGACCTGAGCCGAAGATAGACGCTTAAGTGGCTGAGCCACCCGGGTGCCCCTGCAGTTTACTTTTTAGTGTATTTTTTCTCAGCTTATTTCCTTTTATATATGTATCATTTCAACACGATGCCCTGAACTATACTAACAGTTTCAGCTTTCTTTGTTCAGTCAATACTACGTTGTCAGCATTTTCCCACTGCATTTCAGATTCTTCAAATTTATCATTTTAATGGCCACATCATATACCATCCTATAGCTGTACTACCGTTTATTTAACAATTTCCCCATTGCTGGGCATTTGAATTGGGGAAAATTGGGAGCAGTTATGAGTAACATTTCCATGGATATCTGTTTACTTAAGGCTTTGTCACCATTTCTGATTATTTTCTCAGGATATATTCTTAAATATGGAATTGCCAGGTCTTTTGAAAGGCTTTTAGTAACTTGCCAAGTTGTTTTCCAGAAGGGTTGGAAAAGTCAACCTGTTGCATGAGATAGTGTGTGTAGATCACTTGGCATATAGTAGGCTTTCAGTTAACGGTAGGTACTATGAGGTAGCCATTCAGATGTGAGTCCAAAGATTTTGTGGCCAGTGTATGGTCCTTACTGCTAGAAATGTGTTGTTAGGATTTCTGGTGATTGAAGGCTCTCATTCAGAGACCGGGAAACATTTGACATCATGCTTAAAGGTCTCGGAGTTGTTTTCATTAGACTGTTGTTGAATGTTGATGAAGAGGAGAATTCCATCTCGAGGGTGCCTCCCCTGGAGTAAGTCCTGGCAGGTGGGCCAGTTCTGCCGCTTAAGACTCACAGCAGTGTCGGTTTTCCTGTTGTATGTCTTTGTAACTGGCAAAACTAGAATTCTTAGCTTTGTGGCCTTTGAGTCAGGTGTTACGGTAGAAAGCATCACCAGTGCCATTACTGAAACTCATTTTGTTTTGACTGGTAGAAATTTGAAACCATTGGTCTAATACACTCCTGTTAAGCTGGAAGCTCCTTCAGATTTATTCTAGGACTTAAGCTATAAAATAATTGTCTTTCTTAGACTTTTAAACCTGTTTCAACAAAAAGAAATCGTTCCTTTATGGCAGTTATAATTTCAGCTGAGCTTTTGTTTATCTCATTTGTGTCCTTGACTAAAATGGAATACGCCTGCTGCTTTGTCAGTGTGAAGGGTGTTTGCCCCTCGCCCACATTCTCTAGTCCAGTATTTTTAGGAAATGGGGCAGGTGGCAATATTCCCCATTTCATGTATGTATTCGGTGGTGGTTATTACCTGGATCTTATTGTTAGATGAGGCTGTCTTCCTGTTAAAAATTGTATCGTCTGCTGAGGAAAGACTGTGCTAACACTGCGGAGTGATGTACGGCACCCCAAGGTGGGAGTCCAAGGAGGGAGGTGTTGCCAGCGTTCTTTCTCACGTTCAGGGCAGGGGACACAGTGAGCAGTGGACAGGGCTTGGGGTCCCCCTGGTGAGGATAGGCCCTTAGTGGATGGCCTAATAGCTCTCGTTTCAGGTCACCAGCTGATTCACCAGGCCACTTTGGACTTAGGTTTGGGGAAGTTGTCTCTGGTCCTTAGGGAAGATACGGGCTTTGTAGTCAGGCAGATGTGGTTTCAGTCCTAGTTCTCTTCTTAATAGCTGTGTAGTCTCAGGGCACTGAACTCTCTGTATCTGTTTCCCTGTCCATAAAATGGGACAAATAAGGCTCATCTCATAAAATGATTGACACTTATACGAGAGGGTGTTGGTAAGTGGGAGAGCGTGAGAACCCATTCTGACAGAAGCGCACGTGATGCTAGCGTTTTATGGTGGCTCTTCTGGCTGGAGAGAGTTCCGTGATCTGGTGGACAGGAGCGTCTTGATACTCCTGAGTTTGATTTCCTGTTGTAGATAAGTGTTCTTTTATAAGTACAGTTAGAATGTGTCAACTGACTGTATCTCTAAATATACTGATAGTTGAGTTTCTGAACCTGGAAAATTAAGGAGTGGGCTCGTTGTGGTGGCTTCACAGTGTCGCCGCCACTTTGTAAGAGCTGCCTGCGTGGCGCTTCTCTTGGCATGCCTCTTCTTGCTGCTGCACACCTCAACCCGTGACTCTTGTCGCTTCAGATTTCCGGTAGTTTTCCCAGCAATCCCACAAATTATGGTACAACTCTCAGGTTGTATTGCAAACAGTCTGTGTTGGTTCTGTTGTACCTTTACCGTGTGATATGTGCTTAAATAAGGGAGAATAGGAGAGAGTGAATGGATTGATGGAATGAGAGTTGCAGCCTGTTGTAACATGTTTGAACTCTGCAGGTTGAGGTAAGAACTGACATTCCATTTTCTAGTCATGTATAGAACTTGTAAAGTATCGTCAGCCCTACAAACTCTGAAATCAGTTTTTTTTGCGTCCCCAGAAGTATCCGGTTTTGGAAATTCGGTTTCCTGTTAGTTCTGTTCCTCACGTCAGTGCAGATTCTGCGAGCAGATATGACGGATCATTTTTTCCAGTATAAACCATGTATTTTTCAGGTTCTGTGTCAGGCAGTCTTACTATGAAAGCTTTGAGGACACATGAGGAAACGCTGTAAAATGGTAGTGGAGCAGAAAGACCTGGAAGGCACAGCTGTAGTGATCCTCAAGCTTGCTTGACAAGTGGGGAATGTGAAGCCTGGACCAGCTGAGTGGCGCGGCCCCTGTCAGAGCCAGGACAGGACTCGGGCTCCTCAGTTTGCTGGTGGCTTGGTGCATAGCACATCTTTAGGGAGAAAACTTTTCAAAGCCTGAGTTTATTCTCAATGCCCCTCTGGAGTATGTGATAGCGCAGGGTAGGTTTTATGTTCTTTCATGATAAAAGTACCCTTTGCCCGTTGTGCCTTTGCTTTCTGCAGTGTGTGTTTCATCTGCTTTTCTGCTCTCACATTTTCTTCAGTGTTTGATTGCACCTTGTAAAAATATTTTTATTGGTACATCCATGATCCTTTTTGCCATCTGTGTTTAATTGTTCTTTTCTGAATTTCTTCCCCTTTTGTCTTCCACTTACAAGTGTGACCAAACTTTGGGAATGGTAGAAGAGAAGGAAGGATGCAGAGTGGATGGTATTTGGAAAACTTGTAGACTTGCCAGTAGTGCAAGATCATTTAAAAGTGGACACACCGGGATGTCATTTCCAGCTTGGTGACTGTAATTAAGTGCTGTATCACATACGTGAAAGCTGCTAGGAGAGTAGATGTGACGTTCTTAACACACACACACGAGGCATTTGAGATATGGCGAACAAAAGAAAATCCTGTCCTCAAGTAGCTTACATTTTAGTGAGACAGAAAGACAATAAAAAAATAGATTTATAATATGAGAGGTGAGGGTACATTTTAAATAGAGTGATGAGTGAAGGGCTCTGAAAAGGTAATGTTTGATCAGAGACCTTAAAAAAGAATGACTGGGGAGCACCTGGCTGGCTCAGTTGGCAGAGCGTGTGACTCTTGATCTTAGGGTTGTGAGTTTAAGCCCCACATTGGGCGTAGAGCCTACTTAAAAAAGACATGACTGGGAAAAGAACATTCCTTAGGTAGAGAGAAGAGCAAGTGAAACAGTCCCAGGGGGGAAATTGATCATGTTATTTGGGGAACGGCAATTACAGTATGAGATAAAGTCAGAGGGAGAGCCAGGGCCCAAATGGTTTGGGCCTAGTAGGCAGCGGGAAGGACTTGGGCTTTTATTCCAGGTGTGATAGGAAACCATTGGGGGTTTTGAGCAGGGACTGACATCTGATGAAAAGGGACGCTGTATGTAGTTTTCCTGCTTTGTGCCATATTACCTCTTAGTGCTTTCTACCGTGTAATCTTTTCTGGTTGTAGATTGTCTATGCTGAAAGACCTCTCACAGACAACCACAGATCGCTGGCTTCCTACGGCTTGAAAGATGGAGACGTTGTGATTTTACGACAGAAGGAGAATGCTGACCCTCGACCTCCAGTGCAGTTCCCAAGTAAGACATCCCTAACGCCAGCATCAGGAGAGAGCGTAACACTGTGGGCCAGAGCTGTGGACTAGCTTCGGGTTCAGAGTGCAGGGTACGGGCTCTGACTGCCCCTTGGTTGCTGTGTACCCTTGGATGTGTTAACTTCCCTACGTCCGTTTCATCACCAGCTGTAAGATAGGCTGTGAGAACAGTGCACGTGCAACCTTCAGCATGTCCTCGATAAATGTTCGCTTCTGTTGTTATCAATAATAACTTTATCCTTGGGAAGGACTTAGGAGGCCACCTCTGCCCATGATTCCTGACTGACTTTTGCTGCTTCGTGTCTGGCCCTCGGCTAGCAGGCCTTTGTGGAGGAGGCAGCCAGGCACTTGCACCCACGTTGCATGGGTCTCATCACTGCTGTGGGGGAAGAGATTCCTCTTTATAACTCGTTATCACTAATAGATGGCGCTCTGATTTTAAGTAATGTCTTCAGTGTTCATAGCTAGTAAGTGAAGGCGTGGGGACGAAAACGTGGGACTTTTTCCAGTATACTGAGCTTTATGAGCATTAAGCAGCCGGACCACCAAATTCTGTTCCTTCCCCACCAGCCACGTTAATCACGTAAAAGGTAGCTGTTGTCTATCTTGATGTTCCATCCAGATTAGGTGTTTATAGTCTGGAGTCTGTGCATTGGGATTTAGAACGTTTCTGTGGCTCTGAAATAATCACAGTTGTGTGGCTGTGAGCATGTGTGCATTTGATGGGGAGAGAGTCTGTAGCTTTCTTCAGATACTCAGAGGGGTTCATGATCTATAGAAAGTTGACAAGGTTTTGAGGTGGAACCGTTTGATGAAATGTAATCGTGTGTTCCATTCCCTGCTCTCTTCAGATAGATTTCTTTAAACAGTGTTTAGTCTTTAGGTTGGCTGGTTTTATAGTTTGTGGTAACAGCTGATGGGTGTCTGGGTGATGATGACACACTCTAGCTTAGAACACAATGCTTCCATTCACCCTGAAACTGGGGCTGTAAGAGACCATCATGCACTGTTCCTCCCAGATCGGGGTTACATGAGTCCCTTGGGGCTGCTGTTAAACTTTAGAAAGAGTTGTGATTCAAACGTGCCAGTCAACAAAAACCAAGTTTTCGTTTGGTTAATTTGGCGAGATTGTTAGCTCTGGAGATTCACTGTTTTTTTCCTGTACTCTCCCATGTGGACAAGAGAGGCAGTAGGCGGGGGAGGGGAGGGGAGGTGATTTCATCTAGCAGGTAAACAAGTTTCTCAAAATTGCTCTGAAGCGAATGGACTCTCCAGATAAGTGTAACAGGGTTAGAGATAAAATTTCTTGACCCACAGAGAAGGCCCGCCCCTGTGTTTTGCTGGTTGGTGTAGATTAACTCCCTCAACACGTACACACACACATACACATTGACTAGCTGCCAGCAGAGGTCTGTTTGAAGAAAGTGGCTAGTTGAGCCCGTGCTAAGAGGCAGAAACTGATGGCTGGAATTTAAGGATTCCCTTCTTCTGTTGATATCCCGTAAGCTTCAGGATGGCCTCAGACTTGGGACAGGAGTGACTATCAGATACATTTTTGGGATTGAGGAGATGCAGATTCGCTCAGTTCTAGCCCCCCATTCTGGCTCTGCTCTCCTTTTTCTTTGCTAAGGTAAAACTCCTTTTTAAGTAACAGCTTTATCGAGATTTCATTCATGTACTATACAGTTCACTCATTTAAAGGGTGCAGTACATTGATTTTTAGTATATTCCAAGTCATGCAGCCATCACTACAATCAATTGTAGCACCTTTTCATCACCTTAAACATAAACATACCTATTAGCAATCATTCCCCATCTGCCTCCAAGCCTCCTGGCCCTAGGCAACCATCAGTCTACTTCTGTCTCTGTGTATTTTCCTGTTCTGGTCATTTCATATAAATGGAATCATATAATATGTGGGGCCTTTGTGTAAGGCTCCCTTTTATTTTCCTTTCATTTTAATAAGGTCAGCTCAGCCTGGATTATAGAACCCGGAAGTTGTAGCCTCTAAATCTGTTCTATCTTTTGGTGACCTCAGCACTGAGAATCTGAGCATGTTCCTTTTCTTCTGTTTGTCTCTCCTGTAAAACGATTTTACCTGCCAGCTCCCCGGGGTGGGGTGGGTAAGAGGTAGCAGTGAGGCACAGATGAAAGTGTAAATTCCAAGAACGAATATGTTTAGCAGAGACTTGTAGAATTTTACATCTGAAATTGATGCAGTTCCCTTGGTTTGTATAGTATTCTTTACCCAAGGTGTGCAGGCTCTTTGAAACATGCCAAGTGGACTGGGATATTTCTCAAGAATTACATCCAAAATTATGCGGTTATGTTTATTGAGACTAGCTTTAATGTTTTAAAAACACAAATAAGTAAAAATTTGGCATCTCTTTCGGGATATGTATAAGCCAAAAATCTAGGGTTACTGCCATTGTCGGCACCTCTTTTCTGTTCTTGCCTGTGGGTTCACTCGGACTGCAGTCTTTATGTTCAGTGAGTTGAGAGAGGGAGCAGGGGAAAGGTTAAATGTCTGCGGTTACCATTTACTACATGCCATGTACCAGCAAATGTTCGCTGTTCCCTTCAAGTGCTTGTTTTTATGGAGTCACTGGAAGTAAACTTTGAACCGATTTTCCCCAACAGACTTACCCCGAATAGACTTCCGTAGTATAGCCGTGCCTGGCACATCAGGCTCCCGGCAGCGCCAGCCACCAGGAGCACAGCAGTCCCACTCATCTCCTGGAGACATAGCTTCATCTCCTCAGGGCTTGGACAATCCAGCCTTGCTCCGAGACATGTTGCTGGCCAACCCCCATGAGCTGTCCTTGCTGAAGGAACGCAATCCGCCCCTGGCAGATGCTCTGCTCAGTGGAGACCTTGGTAAGCTTATAAATATGGAAGACTGTCAAGCTGACCTGAGGGGATGTAGTCCTGTCGCAGCACAGGTGCGAAAACTCAAGCAACTGGTGTGTTCAGCCCACCGCGTCATGTGATTTCTTGAACTCCTGGTTGCTCTCTGAGAGGTAAATTCGTGCTAGTATCAAAGGCTGAGTCGGTTGGCAGTAGTGAGAGAATTTTACAGCTGCATGGAGTTCTGAAATCCAGCTTGACCAGCCCCCTCCATGGACTTTTTTTTCAAATTATGTTCACAGCACATAACCTAGGTACTGATATTTTAACCTGTTTAGTTAGACCCTCCGTTTGAGAGCGCACCAGTAAGCCAGCTGTCTGCCAGGTGAAATGCTTTTAGTTGCAGAAAACCTATCCAGTTCCATGAGCCTGTGTGGTGAAATGGAACCAGCCCCTTTTATGCTCACTGCCCCGAGTTTAATGAGAGCGGGGTTGTTGCCAGCAGTTTGTTTGGAGCTGCATTCGAGCCATTCTTACATTAAACAGAACGTTTATTTTTAGTCGGCTTCATGAAGAAAGTTTTTCTCTGTAAATTTCTCTAATTTTACTCTTGGGCTTATGAAACGGTACTGATTAAATTTTAAAACCTAACAGACACTTAATAGCTCATTCTTCAGTTGACCATTTTTTAAGTCGAGATAATAATTACCTAACAGAAATGCGCAGATTTTAAGTGTACAGTTCATTGGGTTTTGGCAAACTCATGTAGCCACCACCGTAGTCAAGATACAGAACATTTTTCTCACTCCAGAAGTTTCTGCGGCAAGTCAGTTTCCTCCAGTTATGGGCTACTGCCATTGTGATAATCATGGTTTTGATCTCCACGTAAATGGAGTCATGCACCAGGTCCTCTCTCACGTCAGGCTGCTTTTGCTCAACTTAATGTGTTGTAGGTTCATTCATGTTGTGTGTATGAATAGTTCATATGACCGTTATTGTGGTGGCTTTAATTTCTTACGTAGCAGATCTGGTCGCCAAAGACCACGATGATGGCACATTTAAGTTTATACGTTTATATGCATCCTCATTTAAGAAATAGCCAAATTAAGGGGGTTCTTGTGACATACATTTTATAGCAAGCAATATTTCCTCTTTATTCGTTTTCCTGCCTGTTATTCATCAGGTCAGATAGGTAAGCTAACAGTCGTTTGCTTTTAACTTAACCTGGGTTAAGGCAGAGGGTGTTGTAAAGGGAACGAAACTAGAAGAGGAAAAACAGGGTTGTAGTGCACTGTGGGGTTTGTTTGTTTGTTTGTTTTTTAATTGAAGTATAGCTGACACACAGTGTTACCCTAGTTTCACGTGTACAACACAGTGATTCATCAAGTCTGTGCCTTATGCTGTGATCACCACAGGCGCACCATTTGTCACTACACAAACGCTGTTACAGTACCGCTGACTACATTCCTGTTGTTGTGCTCTGTTTTATTTCTAAGTAATGGGTTAATAAGGGCGGCCGGGGAGGAGAGCAGTGCGGCCATGTATCTGCCACACAGAGAGTCATTCCCACTGGTTTCAATCGAAATATAGTTATCTCTGGGTAGAAACAATACAATGGATAACTTCTTACAGGAAGAAGTGATTTTTGCAAAGACTTTATTTCTTTATACTGAGTTTAGGCGATGGAGTCTTGCCTTAGAACGTAGCAAGTAAATGTGATTGCTCATTTAAAATAGTTCTTAGGCACCCTTTCTGCATCTCTTTACAGCTGTATCTTAAGAAACTATTTGATCTGGAAAAGTTCTAATGAAGAATGGAAATTGAGTGGTACTCAAGATTCTCCCCCTTATTTTTGTAGAGAAATTTTCTAGGGTCCTGGTGGAGCAGCAGCAGGACCGAGCCCGGAGAGAGCAAGAAAGGATTCGTCTCTTTTCTGCTGACCCTTTTGATCTTGAAGCTCAGGCAAAAATAGAAGAAGATATAAGGTAATGACCCTTTACCTAAAGAGCGAGCTTTAGAGAATCCAGAGTTCCCGAATGACAGGTGACCCAGTGTCAGTCGGGCATCTGCTCTGAAGCAGCGTCCTTGTTTTGTATTTGAGAGAGCAGCTTCAGCCTTTTAGGTCGTTCTCTCCTCTTCCGTTTTCCTCACACGCTGATTCAACATCACAAAGGTACAGGTACCTAATTTAATGACTTTCTGTTCTAAAACTTGAATGAAGCCTCCGAGACTAGCCCACAGGGCATCATCAAAGCAGCTGCAGTACGTGACCCCAGGACTGAGCAGAAGCCCCAGCCTGGGGAGACCGTTAGGCTGTCCGGGCTGACTGACTGGATCTCGATCCTTAGACGATCCTTAATTACACCGGGGCTTGAGCATGACTGGAGAGCGAGCTCTGGACAGATGGAACCCTGTAGTCCTAGGTCCGTCTTCCTCCTGCAGTTCTTGCCCTGGCCTCAGTGGATAAACTGACTGCCGGATGCTTTTCCAGCTCCAGCTTCTCTAATGCTGTGGTTCTCACCTGAGGCTACATTAAAAATCACATAAGAAGCTTTAAAAATGCGGATGCTTGTGCTCTACTCCCATATCTCATGGGTCAGAGTCTTCAGAGGTGAGGCCGGAGCAGGTGCAGTGACGCCAGTGCCAACCTTGGTCACGTTACTAGTCGCGAGCAAGATGCTCTTCAGTCCCTTAAAATGAAAAAGAATAGCTGCCTCCTACCCCCATTCAGTTTTTGTTGCGAGTGGTGAAGGCCTTAGTCCAGTCTTCTCCCGTCTTATTCACGGTCTCAGTTTTCTGCGGTTGACCGTAGTTCAGAAGATCAGTAGTAGCCTAATACCACGTCACAAAACCTCTGTCATTCACCTCACTTCATCTTACCACGTAGGCATTTTTTCATCTCCCATCGTCATGAGAAGGATGAGTGCAGTACAATAGATATTTAGAGAGAGACCACGATCATAGAATGTTTATTACAGAATAGTATAATTTTTCTATTTTTTTATTGTTGGTTCTCTCTTACTATGCTTCACTGATAAATGAAGCTTTGTCATAGATATGTGTGCACAGGAAAAACGTATGTATAGGACTCGGTACTCTTGGTTTTGGGCATCCGCTGGGGGTCATGGAATGTGTCCCTTGCAGGGAAGGGCGGACTGCTGTATAACTAAGAAGAACTCTGTTCTTCATTGTCATAGTCTTTTGTTACTCGAATGAAGCCCGACTTGGTCATTATACTGTCAGCTTGGAAGTCAAATAATGGTTATTTTATTTCTTGTTTCTCTAACTACATTTGAAATCAAGGAAATTTAAATTGTATATCAGAATCAGTTGACAGCCCCAAGCCGTTCGTGTTCTTGTTGATGAAGTGCCCCCATTAATTGCATCAGTATTATATGAGTATCTTTGAAAAAACATCTCACTAGTTAAATCTACCCAGAGAAATAGGAAGAGACTTGTGTACTCTGAACTAGACCCCATTGCAGCTCTAAGGGAACCTAACATAATTCTCAAGAATAGATGTGTTCAACCCAGGAGGCAGGAGTGGCGGGAGGGAGAGTGGGGAGGCAGCCAAACCCTGACACTGCCCTGTTGGCAGAGTAGCAGTGAGATGGGGCGTATTGGTCAGGGGCCGGGGAGATTAAGGAAATGGGGTAATGTGTACAGTCTTTTAAAGAAGACCTTATACCTCTCAAGAGACTCTCTACATATAGGGCCCAGATTAGCCAAAGCGACTGGTATTCTCTCAGAATCTGATTTTGCTGAAATTTATCTTGGTTGGAGTCAGTGCAAGGTCAGGAGTGTACAACTAATTTTAGTTCATTTCTAAATTTAAGAATGTGGCATAAGAGAAAAGCCGTGTAATTCTGTCAAATGCCTCCTAGAGTTCTATTTGGTACGTTGCACCAGTGATTACTCAGGGTGTATGTACACTGGGGAATAATAGCTTGCATATTTCCCTGACTAAATTAAACGAGGATGCCTTTGATTTTCTGAAAAGGTTCATGTATTATTACAGAATGGCTGGTAAAATCATCGGTTCAGTTGAGGTAGAGTATTGCTACTCAAAAGGACAGGCACTATGAGTTAGAGCAGGGGTCAGCAAACACTCCATAAAAAGCCAGACAGTAAATATTTTAGGGTTTGCAGGCCCTGCTGTCTGTCGGTGAGGGCTCGTTTATGCCGGTGCAGTACCAGAGCGGCCATAATACAGCAGCTCGAAGTGAGCAGTGCGGCTGTGCCCCCGCGGAGGGTTGTTCGCACAAACGGACGGTCGTCTGTAGTCATAATTTATCCCCAGTCTGGGGCCCCGTTCTGTTCGTGTCTCAGTCTTCAGGTGTGTTACCCAGCCCCTGCCCTTGTTCCCATGAATGTTGGTAGCTCAATAATGTTTTTAAAAGGAGGTTGGGAATGAAGGCATGAGTTGTTGGAGTAAGCTAGAACCCCCTTTTATATCTTTTTCTCATGTGGGAATTAGAATATGTCTGATGTTTGAAGAAATGGTTTGACGGACCAAGTGAACTGTGAACTGTGATGTGTGTGTGTGTGTGTGTGTGTGTGTGTGGTTTTCTAAGTGACAGCAGGTAGCTAGAGGGACGTGTGCATTTGCTGAAGATCCGTGCTTCTGTTCACACTGTGTTCTAGATGCTCTCGACCTCTTAGCCACACTGTAACAGGAGTCGTTACCCTCACTCACAGGTAGAAAGTCCAGTCTTGGGGATTAAGCGGAGACAGCACAGACGCTAACACCCATGGATTGTATTTGCCAGCTATTTCTAATGCACTGGACATAGGAAATGTACCCAGATACCCAGTAAATCCTCCGTTAAAATTGAAGCATTCATGAAATTCTGACATTGTGCAGAATTAAAAGGTTGTGACCCTTACTCTGCCGAGGTTTATCTTCCTGTTTCTGAGCTCATAAAGGGAGCAGACCTGTTCTGTGTGAGAGAGCGGTGTGTATGCCTTTAGATTTTCTGCCGGCTGCTCCTCACTGCCTCACCTGCAGGAGACAGCACCAGGGTCCATTTCCATGACTCAGCTGCTATAATAGGGGCAAAAGATGTGTACAGATCTGTTGGTTTGTTTTTTTTTTTTTTCCGGACAGCGAAAGGAAAACTGGAGGCTCCAAGGCCTTGGGGCTCAGGCAGGAGGCTGCCCTGCAGGCAGAGGAAGAGCCGGCGGAGGGGCCTTGTTTGACCTTCTTCTTGGGGCGCAGGTGGTTGGTGTGGCTGTACTTCCTGCGGCAGTTGACAGCGCGGGGGTGAGGGTGAGCAAAGCGCTGGCGGCAGGTCATCTGGTCGCAGTTGTCTTTCTGGGCCAGCTGGCCGAGGGGAGGCTCGATGGTGCCACCCCACAGGCAGCCAAGTACAGGGTGGACTCTTTCTGCTAGTCTGAGAGCGTGCGTCCATCCATCAGCGGTTTGCCCGCAAAAATCAGACGCTGCTGGTCAGGAGGGATGCTCTCCTTGTGTTGGAATTTGGCTTTGACATTCTCACTGGTGTCACTGGCTCAACTTTGAGGGTGATGGTCTTGCCGCCAGAGTCTTTGCAAAGATCGGCGTCTCCGCGTCTGCCGCTCAGCCACCTTGTTGAAGAGAAAGCCAAGTTTGTTTTGAGTATTGTGACTTTGAAACAGACTTCCCTTCCTGGAAATAATTTTACTGAACTTGGTTTTGGTTTGTTACAGGCAACAGAACATTGAGGAAAACATGACAATAGCTATGGAAGAAGCTCCTGAAAGTTTTGGCCAAGTAGTGATGCTTTATATTAACTGCAAAGTGAATGGACATCCTGTGAAAGCTTTTGTTGACTCAGGTGACGTCTCCGTCTTTGTCTCCATCTGTCCGACATTCTTACGTGACACGGGAAGAAGGGGAGACGCTGGTGCCTGTTAAAGATGGTAGTAGTCTTCTGGACTGCTAACAAGCCTGAGGGTCACTTCATCTGCCAATCTTTTTGTTTGTGTGTAACAGGCTTATTTCTTAATTGTTTCTTAACTGGTTTTGTATTTTGCAGTATGTCCTTTATCTTCCTACCTCCCCTTATTCGGCATCCTGAATTTTTAGGATACCTCTGTAAGAAATTTGGGGGTAAATGGATTTAGGAGAAGGAGCCGTAAGAAGTAGCTGCATAGAGTATAGGTCAGACAAATATCTCAGCATAGTCTGTGTGGTAGCACTTTGCCAGGAGCTATGAGGAGTCAAAGCATGTATGAATCAGGGCTCTTGCCCTTAAAGAACTTAACCAGGTCAGGAGACAGGGAGTTTCCCACTTGAGGATTAAAATAATCCCTGTACCAGCTGGCACCTTTTCTCGCAGTAATAACTCTGCTTTTTAGTAAGACCGCACAGCACCGTGTGGGTGTGGCTCAGTGGTCTTATGGGCCTTAATTCTGTGCAGTTCGCTCAGGCTCTAAGCTAGGATGAGTTCCTAGAGTAGTAAAAGGCCCTGTTCAAGTAATATTTTCCTCCATTTGTTCATCCACAATTATTTGAGCACATGCTAGGTTTTAGCTGTCACTAGGTGTTTTTATATCTTGAGATACATACATATCCTGGGAGAAGCACATTTGCTAATTATTCACTTTAAAAAATGTCCGTTGAATATTGTAGGAAGGGCACTCGTGCTGAGTGTTTGGGAGTAAGACTCACTAACTGGAGCTTCATGGGGCTCCTATGAGTGAGAGAGACAAATACATAAGAGACCCTAATATTAACACTCAACATTTATTGAGCCCTTACTGTGTGCCGAGCACCATACTCCGTGCTTAATATAAGTCATCTTAATTTCACTTAATCCTCAGGTTATCCTATGAGCTGTGTTCAACTATTAACTCTATTTTGTAGATGAGAAAATTTAGACAAGTGATGTCACTCTTCAGGTGGACAGAGTTCACAAGTGGTGGACTTTGGTTTCAGCCCAGATCTGTTTGATACCACAACTCAGCCACCGCAAAAATCAGGTGCATGTTGGATAGCCATCGAGACCACATTCTCCCTCCGACTGGGGTGCTCAGGCATGCCTTCCCCACAGAGCAGGCAGGCATCCGAACTGCCCTGTCTTCATGGGCAGAGGAAGGGCCTTCAAGCTGAGGCTTGAAAAAAGGCAGGAGAGTGGCAAAAGGGGCCCTTCTTAATCTTGGACTTGCTTGCTTTACATCAGTAAGGAGCTTTTGTGGAATAGAGTGGGGAGAGAGGAAGAGAAGAGAGATTGCCTTCTCCGGTTTTCATTTCCTTCGTTTTTGCTGGGCCTGTTTGAATCTAACCTTCCTTGAATGCCGAGAGCTTTCAGTGCTCATAAAGTGTAAGGAGCCTAATGAGTACAATGAACAGGAAGTGTTGGAATTGAAAGAGGGGAGATCACTGGGCAAGGCCAGTCAGCGGAGGAGGAGGCGGACTTTGAGCTGGGCCTGACGGCATAAGTGGAATTCGGAGAAAGTGAAGGCAGGGGGCACGCTGCAGGAGGGTCGACGGGAGGAAGAGGCAGAGGGAACAACTCGCTCCTGCCAAAGTGGAGGGTTCAGAAGAGTCCGAGTATAAGGCTGAGAGCTGCCTCTGTCTGGGCTGCTATACAGTAATACCATGGACCAGGGGGCTTGTAAACAGCACAGGTTTATTTGTCGTTCCGGAGGCTGGGGGGTCCAGGACAAAGGTGCAGGCAGGTTCAGTGTCTGCTGAGGACCCACTTCCTAGGTCACAGGTGCACGTCTTCTCACTGTGTCCTCACATGGCAGAAAGGGTGAGGGAGCTCTCTGGGGTCTCCTCTATAAAGACGCTCATCCCATTCCTGAGAGTTTCACCTCCATGACCCAATCACCTCCCAAAGGCCCCACCTCCTAATGCAGTCACGTTAGGAATGTGATGGTTTCAACATAGGAATTTTGGACGGACACAGACATCCAGTCTGTAGCAGCGGGAAGCAGTTTGGCCAGGATGAGGTGGGCTCTGAAGCTGTGGTGAGGTGGTTTGAAGCTTATCTTACAAAGAGGAGGAGCCATCGAGGATTTTTGAGCAGATGAATAAGTGATCTGAAGAAGGTCATATTTGAGGAAGACTGAAGACAGTGACAGCTCTGGAAAATTCTGTACCCATCAGGGTCAGAACTATTCCCTTGCTTTAAATTATATCCCCACAGAGTGGTTTGGAAACCAGAGAAATTGTCCACTAGCGAGGGCAATAGGGTATGAGCTAGGCTGATTGCTATAGTTAGAAGGAGGAAAGTCAGAAATAGAAATTGCATAAAACTTACTCATAGGGTTGGAGCAGAGTTTAGAGTGGGGAGAAGGCTAAAAGACAAAGAGTCACAAGTGAACAGTGCTGAGTTCTATGTTGCAGGAAAGTAGTTTCGTTGGTAAGAGAAATCCAAAGTGAGAATGACTTGGGGGAGAAAGGGTTTTATACCTGTTGGCTTTGAGATGGCAATGTCGAGCACCCAGGCATGTAGACAGGAGTCTGTGGGAGAGATTAGGACTGTAGGGGAAAACAGAGATGTGTCTGTCTCTTGCACAGGCCGGGTCCGGCTGCGTGGATGAGTACATGCGAGAAAAGACCCTAACTGCCCTCTTTCCCAAAGGAAACAGAGTGATTGCTGATGCAGAGATGGGGGGAGTTCAGCTTTTATTTATTCGAGAGACTGCAGGTTTTACCTGGTAAATTACGGTGTCCCAAAGTTTGAAATAAAAATAATCTGATAAGGTGTTTAGAGGTACTTGGTGAAGATTGATCTGAGTGTAAAGCTCTGCTTGACTTAGTGTTTCCATCTGTAGACATGGTTTGACTCTCTGGAAGTCCTCTCCAGGTAGTTTTGCTTTCTGTCGGTAAAGTTTTAAAACGTCATCCAGTTACTACCTTTAAACAAAATATTCTTTCGCTCCCCGTCAGGTTTCTACACTGTGTTTCAGATTCCAGTGTGGAACTGAAAGTTGAATTAAGTGTGGCAGGAACAACTAAGGGCTAGGTTAAGCTAGGGTATGAATAATTTTACACAGACAAAAGCCTGGGGGTGTACTTGCTCTCTGCCCTGTTCGCAGGCTGCATTTTTTAATCTTAACACAAACGTGGACTTTGTTTTTATTATCTGATGTTTCCCTCCGCCTCCAGGTGCCCAGATGACTATAATGAGCCAAGCTTGTGCAGAAAGGTGTAATATAATGAGGCTGGTGGACCGTCGGTGGGCAGGGATCGCCAAAGGAGTGGGCACCCAGAAGATTATTGGAAGGGTACATCTAGGTGAGCAAGGGTACTGTGGGAGTCTTTCAGAGTAGTAGATTATTAAAAATTTATTTTGCGTAGGTATATCTGATCCAGCAAGCCTAATCCCCAGAAATTTTAAATCCTCTGTTCTGTCCGAATTATCCATATACATGTTTTAGCTGATTATAAAAAATCAGTCACTGTGTACTTCTGCGTTCCTGCTCCTTAGTGATCCCATTCAGCTATTTTAGCTCATTTCTTTTGGTGCTTACCTCCATATTTCAAAATAACGTGTGTTTTGTGCTCTTACTGATACGTAAATACTGTTGAGAGCTGAGCCATCTAATTGAAAATGATTGCTTTTCCTTTTGTGTCTAGTATTGTTTTTCTTGTAATAATTGTTTTGTTTTGGTCATTTGGGATTTGGTCATTTGGGATTCTTTGTCTTACTCAATCCCCGAACACTTTGGTCATTTTGGGATTCTATGTGTTACTCAATCCCCAAACACTTACCTAGTTGTGGAAATCTTCTTTATGCATTTCATCCTGTTGAAGATTCTTCTAGAGACTGGATGGGTGCCTCAGAGCTGCCTCACAGCTGTTGTTTTAGACTCTCCCTTGCCTGGGTCTCAAAGGCTCCTTTCCCCTTGGTGTTAGATAGGATTACATGCATCCCCTGTCATACTCTGTAATTTTCTCCTCAGCTTTTTAGAGTACATCTTCCAGTAGCTTCCTGAGAAAAAGTGTAAGGGAGGAAACTGAGTCCTTAAATATCAGAACTTGTCTTTTTCCCCTATATTCTGCTAGTCTAGCTAAGTTGGAGATCACTTTTGTTTTCCACAGTTTTTGTCAGCATTGCTGCAGAGAAGCTGGCTGCTGTCCCAATTCTTGATCCTTTATGTGAAAGATTTCTTTTCCATTTCTGAAGCTTGTAGAATCTTCTTTGACCTCAGTGTTCTGAAATTTCACAGTGATGTACTCGGGTGTAGATCTGTCTTCATCCACTGCACAGGGTATGTTTCACCCCGCCGCACCCTGGAAGTCTGTTGCTAGGGTGGGATAATCTCCTATCCTGGACTTGTCTTCTAGTTTTCTTTCTCTCCTGTTTCTTTCATGTGTCCTGGTGTGTTGTTTGTTTGCCAGATTTCCTCAACTTTGCCTTCCAACCTATTATGTTTTGTATTTATTTGACTTTTGTGTTAGATGGTTTTCTCAAATGTCTGGTGAGACATTGTCTTGGCATCTGCTCATATCGAAGACTGGGACACCAAAAGTCTGTTTGGAAGATTACTTGGGTGGGCAGCCATGGCAGTTGTGGGTGATATGGAAGTTGGAAGGGAGAAAAGGGCCAGAGGCTCAGTAAACTTGACCTTCATCCCCCTGGGTTTCAGTTACATGCTCGTATCTCTGTCCTCCTCCGTGCCCACCTCTGTTTTACCCTCTTGAGAAAATAAACCTCCAGTCTACTGTGGGGGTGAAGGGAGGAAATCACCTGACTGAGCAGAAGTTCCAGAGGGAACCCCAAGATCTAACTGCCTCCTGCAGAGACCTTCACCCAGTCTTCCTGCTTCGGACCCACCTCTACCCCTGTTTGCACAGGTCCTTGTTCTGGTGAACAGGGGAGCTCTGAGATGTGAACTGGCTTGATTCCTGGTTTTCCTTACTGTCCTCTGCTTTCTGTTCCAAAATTGTGTTTCAGTTGTCTCTTCCGTTATTTTTGTCCTTAGTGATTTGTACCTTAAAAAACAAACTTGATTGTGAATTTTTTAGGAGTAAATGGAGATAAATATATGTGTTCAGTTCTTCATCTCTAACCAAACTTTTTCTTTTTCTTAATACTTTAAATCCTTTTGAGTGAAACTCAACCACCAGGTACCATTGTACTTAATCTCCTTCTGGCCTTTTTTCCATGCATTTTATTCTTGCAAAAAAGTGGTCATATATAGAATTTTATACCCTGTTTTATGAAAAAATAACATTTTCTCACTGTTTCTATATATTTCATAAGCACCATTTCAGATGCATAGCATTCTCTTGTACGGGTTTAATGGTCAACTTTTAGGATAAAAATTTCCCCCAATATTTTATTATTGTAATACGGCAGTGGATTTTTGTGTAGTTTTGTGCACATTTTAATTTTTCTCTTAGTCGAGATTCCTGTAAGTGAAGCTCCCGAATCAAAAGTTATGAATACTTAAAGGCTCTTGATGTATTTCCAGCTTGTACCAAGGCAGTTTTTCCAGCACTGAATCAGTATTCATCTTGAGGTCCTTGTACAATCAAGGATTATTAGTTTTTATTCCCTTAATGGACAGATTTAAAAAGGGTTTTTTAAAATTGTTTTTTTCTTTTATTGCAAGTGATAGTTTCTACCCATTTTTTCCTTTCTTTTGTAATGTTGTCTATTAGAGTCTCTTTGTTTTCTCTTGTCGATTTATGTAGACTAACGATAGTTTATTTTATTTTATTTTTTTTTTAATAATGATTTTTTATTATATTATGTTAGTCACCATACAGTACATCCCCGGTTTTCGATGTTAGACTAAGGATAGTTTAAATACCTTCCTTGCATATACTTCCCTACACGCAGTAGGCCTGAACCTTCACACAGTGGTTGCTTCAGAGTCTGAATTTTCAGAATTTCCGTGGTTTTAAGTAGGAAGGTGATAGGAGGAAGCAAAGTCAGTACCAGTCCCTTGTGTCCTTCCCTGTGGGTGGGCAGGCTGTAGCATTTGCAGCTTTGGCTATGACAGGCAGAAGAAACCTTAAAATTATAAGGGAAATCTAAGTAAAGGGGAGCTATGTCATGGATAAAAGGACTCAGGATATCGAAGGTGGTAATTCTCCCACATTCGTCAGCAGCAGAGTCATTGTAATACCATTAAGATTTCAGTAGGTTTTTTTGGTGAGACCTGATGTGCTAATTTAAAATTTTACATGGGCCATTTATTATAGGAATAGGCAAGATACTCTGGAATAACTTCCCCTTCTAGATGTCAAGACCGAAGGACTAGAACAGAAACAGACCCATGGCTTACATGAACCTTGATAAATGAGAGAGGAAATCTTATAGAGCAGAGGGAAGTTTTCAGGAAACAGTGCTAGGACAGCTGGGTATCCATGTGGAAAAAATGAATTGGAAATTGGACCCTTTCTCACATCACACACAAATGTCAGTTCAGGGTTGATGTGAAAGGCAAAGTCAGAGCTTTTAGAAGAAAATACTGGAGAATATCTTGCATGGGGAAGAGGTTCCTTAAAAGTTAAGAAGGAAATTATATGACAAATTTGGCCACATTAAGATTAAGAACTTTTTATCAAAAGACAAAGAAAGTGAACAAATGCAAAGTAGGAAAGAATTTTTATAGCACATATGACTAATAAAGGATTCAGATTATGTACATTCTGTGTGTGTGTCTGCCTGTCCTCCAACTCAGTAAAAAAGACAGGATAGGGGCACCTGGGTGGCTCTGTTAAGTGTCCAACTCTTGATCTCAGCTCAGGTCTCATATCAGGGTCATTAGTTCAAGCCCTGCTTTGGGATCCACACTAGGCATGGAGCCTGTTTTTAAAAAAAAAAAAAAAAAGTTCATAAAAAATTACAGAAACGACAGAAGAGGCACTTTTTTTTTTTTTTTTTTTTTTTTTAGAGAGAGAGTGAGCAAGAGCAGAGGGGATGGGCAGAGGGAGAAGCAGACTCCCCACTGAGCAGGGAGCCTGATGTGGGGCTCTATCCCAGGACCCTGAGATCATGGCCTGAGCCGAAGGCGGATACTTAACCGAACCCCCCCCAGATGCCCCCAGGCACTATTGAACAAGAAACCCAGATGGTTAATAAATGAAAATTTGTTCATTATTAATCAGGGAAATACAAAATTACTTGCCAGATTAGCAAGATTTTAAATCTGATAATACCAGGTGTTGGTGAGAGCAGTGAAATGTGGAGCAGTGAAAGTTTTATACTAGAAGCGTGTTAGAAAGTATTTCAGCATCACCCAGCAAAGTTGATCCTAATATCCCCTAGAACTGTATGATTCCATTTTCTATGATACACACACACACACACACACACACACACCACGTTAGAGAAACTGAATACACACCAGGAGACAAGTATTAGAATATTCAGGGTGGCATTGCTTATGATAGCAGAAAACTGAAAGCGACCCAGAAAGTCCCAGAGCAATAGAATCAATAAATCAGTTGTGGTATATTAGACGTTACAGTACTGGAAGGGGTGATTTAAAGTGAAAGAAACAGTCACATGTACAGGGATAGATCTCAAAATACTTTTTGAGTAAAGAAGCAAGTGGTAGTTCAGAAACACAAAGTTGAACGGTAATGCTGCTTAGAAATCATACAGAACTGGTAAGGATTATTTAAAAAGCTGGGAATGATGAACACAAAAACCAGGATAGTAGGAAAGGTTGGAGAAATCACTAAGTTGTGATCAGTAGAAGATAATATAGGAGACTTCTGTGCTTTGTGTTTTCTAACCTGGGAAATAAATGCATGGGTGTTTGTTCCATTATGCTTTATACTGTACACGTTTCATATACTCGTCTGTTCGTAAGGTACACTTAAGAACAGGGCGCATGGGTGGCTCAGTCAGTTGAGAGTCTACCTTCGGCTGGAGTCGTGATCCCAGGGTGCTGGGATCGGGTCTTGAGTCCTGCTCTCTGCTCAGTGGGGAGCCTGCTTCTCCCTCTGCCCCTCCCCCTGCACACTCACGCCTTCTCTCATGCTTGCACGCTCGCTCTCTCTGACTCTCTCAAAAATAAATAAAATCTTTTTTTTTAAGAAAAACTATATTTAGGGCGCCTGGGTAGCGCAGTTGTTAAAGCGTCTGCCTTCGGCTCAGGGCGTGATCCCGGCGTTCCGGGATCGAGTCCCACATCGGGCTCCTCCGCTGGGAGCCTGCTTCTTCCTCTCTCACTCGCCTGCTGTGTTCCCTCTCTCGCTGGCTATCTCTCTGTCACATAAATAAATAAAATCTTTAAAAAAAAAAAAAAGAAAAGAAAAAGAAAAACTATATTTAATAACAAAGTAATTTTTAAAATATATGTATAAAGTAAGAGGACTAATAAAGAGGCAAAGCAGAAGGCTCCAGGCAGACACAGGCTTTGGTTTGTCTCGGCTTTCATGAGTAGAAACTTGATTATAACAGGTGGTGATAAACTTTAGTTTACTCTTTGGAGACTGACTTGTGTACAGATTTTATTTCCCTTTTAGAAAGCCTTTTGTAAGTGGATAGGAAGCAAGCGGTTAATATTGGAGGAACTGATCCTGCCAGTCTTTAATGCCAGCTTTCCTTACCAGCTGAACATGTGTCCTGATGGTATCACGTATCAAGCCGGGTATTCTGGGTAGTAGAGTTCCAGTCTATCCCCTTTATAAGCTGGTGCCTTCATTGGCTTTCAAACTGATCGTTGGGCTTACTGGATTTATTTTATACGTAACTCACCTTTTTCATGCTTTGCCTTGGCTTTGACCAATTACAGGAAGTAGGGCACAGAATGATAGGTACTTCCGAGGCTTGCATGAGGCTTTTGAAGCAAAAATCGGTAATCCCAAAAAATAAAATAAGAAATACAGATTAAAATAAAACTCCGTAATCTCTTCTCTTCCTGTGCTGTAGCTCAGGTTCAGATTGAAGGCGATTTCCTGGCGTGTTCCTTCTCCATCCTGGAGGAGCAGCCCATGGACATGCTTCTGGGACTGGACATGCTGAAGCGGCATCAGGTAGTTAACGGACTTCGCTGTTCTTCTTCTGTGTGTGTACACGGTTCTTAGCGCCTCATTCTCCTCGGTTGTGTATCCTGGAAAACGGAGAAGCCGTGGCTTCTCCAACCTGGAAAGGGCCTGAATTGAGGATGGCATCGTGGATGGTTTGAAATTATGTATCAGTAGAAATAGAATCTCTTCTTGTGAAATCTCTCTGAATCTTTTACATCTTGCCATCTGTTTGAGATTATAATGGGCAACTTTGTTCTCTTGTGTTATTTTTAGTTTCTTATGGGAACTCAGGTAATTTTTGATGGGTTTGCAGGGATCTGGACAACACGTGATGGTAATTTTTTTTTTTTTTTTTTTTTTTTTTGAGAGGTCGGGGAGGGACAAAGGGAGAAGGGGAGAGTCACACACTTAACTGATTGAGCCCTCCCGGTGCCACCATGATGGCGATTTTATTGCAAGTATATGTTCAGTAAATCCTTACTAGCTCGGCAGACGATGCCCAGGAAGAGGAGCTGCTGGATTCAGGAAGGTGTACGTGAGGTGCTGGGAGTGGAAATGTTTATTTAGTACAGGGAGAATGATTCGTAAATATATTTGCTTGTAGTGATACTTATGTTTCCACCTTGAAGCCTAATAATTGGTGTAAAGATAAACTGTTCTGATTGAAGAAGCATTTAGTGTCCACTGGGTAATGAGATTTTTCACAACAAGATTTCATAGCTAGTCAATATATTTATGTCACTAATACTCTTTAAAAAGATTTTTATTATAAATTCCTATAGAACATATTGCATTAATATTCTAATTAAGGTGCAGAATTTTAAGTAGAAGGGATGAGTGAATGCATGTATTAATAAAACCCAGTATTTAATTTGCACTATGTTTCTCTGTTTACCTGTCATGGTAGAGACCAGTACTCTCCAACTTGACAGATACAAAACATGTATGTGTGTACTGTCCTGTGTCAAATACATAGAAAAATAAACGGAAAAGGAGGGTAGCATAAGTATGAAATGAATACTTCTGTAGAGATGGCCTTGCCATATACCACTTTTAAGACCATTGGTATAGAGTTTAAATATAAGTTGTACTTTATGCAATAAGCCAAATGTAAATAGTAATGTAAATGTGAATGTATAAATAGTATGTCTCAGCTTTATAAGAAAAAGTCACTTACATGTTTCTAAAAAGTGGGGCTGCTGATTATGCCTGGCTTTTTTCCAAATTTTGTACAATGAACATGTATTACATTTAAATTCTGAAGTGAATAGAGCTTGGGTTAGACGAATAAGTGTAAACTGCATCCTATGAAGATGATTCTGCTATAAACTTCAAGTACTTAAAAATATTTAAATATGAAGTAAAACTTAAATATTTAAATTCATGATAGTTTTTCTGCATGGCATCTTATCCACTGTCCTCAGTCTTTGGTTTCTTCCTTCTAAGTGTTCCATTGACCTCAAGAAGAATGTACTCGTGATCGGCACCACAGGCTCTCAGACCACCTTCCTTCCCGAGGGGGAGTTACCAGAGTGTGCCCGATTGGCATATGGGGCGGGGCGAGAAGACGTGCGGCCAGAGGAGATTGCAGACCAAGAATTAGCAGAAGCTCTTCAAAAATCCGTAGAGGATGCAGGTATTTGCAGTGGCCACGCTCTTTAATAACTTTTCTTGTTACTGGTCGGTGAGCAGGGGAGGTTGGAGCTTCAGAGGGGATGGGGACCTTTTCCGTTTCTAATCCGTGTCATCGTCCTGTCATGGATGTGTTCCTTGTCCTCTCACCACCTCCTCCTATCTCTGAATCCAATAAAGCAAACCTCGGTGTCTCAGCAGATCCATTGCTGTGTTATTGGGTACATCAGGGAGTTATTTGCTTAAGCACATTTTGGTAGGCTTCCTAAAAAATCTTGGCTTTTTTCCCCTAACAAAAATTACTACGGGGGTGCCTGGCTGGCTCAGTCAGTTGAACGTCCGACTCAATCTCAGCTCAGGTCTTGATCTCAGGGTTGTGAGTTCAAGCCCCACGTGGGACTCCATGCTGTGTGTGGAGCCTACTTTAAAAAATAAAATAAATTATAGTAAGCAGGCATTCCCTTTTGAGTTCTACAGTCTCCCTGAAAATTTAGTTTCCTTTTCTTAGGCCCGTTTCCTTTGAAAGACAGCATTGTCGTTGTGACTGAGCAGTCCTGACCTTTTTGATATCTACTAAAAGTGCCACCACCATAGACAGAGACACCGACGATAAGACACATAATTGGACACTAGTCAAACTACAGTGTTTATGCTATTAATGAGATTGCATGTGTGTCCTTGGGCCAAATCAGAACAGTAGGTCAGCTGTTGACATGGGGATACCTAATCATTTTTTCCTAAGTCTCAATTGTCATGGCTTGTTTAAATCTAAAGACCAAAGCCAAGTTTTCTGGGCTAAACGGAAGGACATATTTTTTGCTGAACTCCTACCTCCATGGCATAGTTTTTCCCCATCTGTTATAAAACAGTGACTCTGGGATACATTTTCTAGAAGCTGAAGAGAATTGATTTTTAAGGGTTTTTTTTTTTAAAGTCTTGAGCTGTAATTATTCATCAGTGACTAATATCACATGTTGTGTTTTCTGGTGTAGTAAAATGTATTAGAGCTACAAGTCCAGTGAGTAGCTTTCTCCTAAAGACAAAAAAAAAATAGGATCTTTAAAAAATAAGCAGCCAGATTTTGCCAGTGTTTGTACTTAGAGAACACCCAGATATCTAGCCCCAAGCCTCTTTAAAATGGGTGTGGGCTGCAGACAGAGTTTCCCACGCTGGCATTGGCCCTAATCTCCACCACACCCTTTGGCACTTTCGAGTTTTACATATAAAGTACAGCTTTGGTTGTGACTTAACTGTTTTGCAGGAAAGGGAGAATTCTGAACAACCAGAGACTAAATTAATAGTTTTAATCTTCCCTGCAAGGCAAGCTTGACTGAGTTTGACATACCCACTTAGAAGGTTTTACCTGTTTTTAGTAACTTGTCAGCTTAGTCATAATAGTGGGTATTAATAAAATGAAGATGTATTACCATCTTGTGAAGTCTCTATTTTCCCCCACAATTTGGTGTTTTTATTTGAGAAGCACTAGCTGATGATAGCAATGCTTTCTAACCTACTAACAGTTACCCTCTTTGGTAATTACCTTCTTGTAATAAAAAGTTTAGGAAATTAAAATAAAAACCACAGGTGTTTTCAGGCATAGTGACGGGAATGTACCAATTGAAAGGATGAAAAGGGGCGCCTGGCTGCTCAGTTGGTAGACCGCGAGACTGCTGATCTCAGGGTCATGAGTTTGAGCCCCACGTTGGGGTTAGAGATTACTCTAAGGACATTAAAAGTAACATGAAAAAATAAAAATATTTTTTAAAAGGATTAAAAGGAAGTAGGTTTTTTGCCCATGCGCCTTTTTGTTACTGACCCATATATGGCTCTTGCTAATTTTCATAATGTTTAAATAGCGAAATAATTCTACATCAGGTCCTGTTTGTTTGGAACACTGACTTCCAGTATCCTCAAAATCAAAACTCTGGACATAGTAGGTGAAAGTATTTTTGCTAAAAACTGGTGGATACCTTATACCAGAGTGTCTTTATCTTTTCTATCAATGGAAAAAGAAATATATCTAATATGTCTTCTAAAAACTGGCTAAAAGGTAAGCCAGGATAATCCAGTTTGGTTTGTTTTTCTTTAAAAATAAATCTCAACTGAGAAGGAAATTTGGAAAGTGACTGTTACAAGTGTTCGCTCACCTTTAAGATTTCCATACCGTGTGATTCCATCTATGAGTCTGCTGTTCTCCACCCGTCCCACATGTCTGCCCGTGAATTCCATGTGTGTGGGTGTGTGAAGTTCATTTCTTTCCAAGTTCTATTGAAAAATCTGTTGAAGTTGACACATTGCTTTATGTATTGTGAGAGAATTAAACCAACCAGACTGCAGAAACATTCCCCAAGCTTGACTCTACCAGTTCCCGATTGTAAAGGTGACAGAGGAATGGAGACAAAACCCTGCATGCCGTGTGGTTCGCATTGTTAACCCAAGTTTGCTTGTCTGTTTCCTAATTCAAACAGAGCGTCAGAAGCCATGATGCATGTAGTGTGTGTGTACTGCAGCTGGAGTGGGCCCCAGACCAGGTATTTATAGACACCACGTTAAGCCTTCCATCCAGTTATCGTCTGTGGTCTGAAAGTCTCTGTATCTGCAGCAGTTTTGGAATTTAGCCGCTGCCGTCCATTTCACCTTGTGTAATCTAGTTACAACTAGCCTGTATATGCATCTGTGTGTTGGCATACGTACGTATCTGAGCACAATTTCCTATGCAAAGTTTTCTCAACCATTGGAACAGTCCAAGGAGGGGAGGGAAATCCCAGGAAAAACAGGGCCCATCTGGCCATGGCGAATACATCAAATCAAGAATGTCAGCACCACAGCACACTGTCCTTGGGGATACCTACACCATCAGCGGTTTCGTGAGTCCGTTTCTTCTGAAAACCTGGAAGGTTTTTTTTCCTAGCATCGCACACAACTGCCTAGAGTTAGAGACGGGTAGAAATTGCCAGTCCACTGAGGAAGAAGTGGAAGCCTAGACCAGCTGACTTGTCTAGGGACACAGGTTCACTAACATGGGCAGGATTGAGGTTTTATTCTCCCAGAAAGAAGAGCTGACGCTTGGCTCTTCTGTCTCTCCCTAGCCTGACAGATTCTCCCCTGGAGGTGCTCTGCCCCGTTTCCCTGGAGTGTAAACCTGGGAGACAGCAGCCTGAGCATATCCGCTGATTTCTCAAGAGGAGGAAAGACAATCTTTAAACTACCAACCTGGGACTTATAGGGGTTTGCAGGCTGGTTGTAATTAGATACCTAGCACTCAATTTCTCCTTTTTTCCTTTTTCCTTACAAAGGGGTAAAAAAGTAGGCATGTTTAATTAGTCTTACTATCCATTGTCCTCATCCCCGTCTCCTATCCTGTCATACTGACCCAGTGCTCCCCTACAGTTAGGACTTAGACCAGTGAGACCCACCATCTCAGCTACAGGAGGACTATACGCTGCTTTCATAGGGAGTACCAAACGCATGGAGGCCATGTCCTCCTTGACCGCATGCAGTTGTCCTAACTGGCGTGCCAGTGCCAGAAGGCCGTTATCACATACCCCATGCCACTCACATGGGTACTTCACTGTAACGCATCTTTTCTGTTGGCATTAACTCGCAGTTGAACCTCTTTCAGAGTCAGCCTTAGGGATTGGTAAATAAAACTAATAGCTGTGTTTCTAGGCACTAATGGATATAATTTGCACTGAAGTAAATACTGTTTTCCCGTTTACCTCTGAGGTACAAGATCGTTTTGCAAGAAGTCTGTAACTTCCTGACCTCATTAGTGCTTTATTGTCTCCTGCTGTTAAGCAGTGTCGCAGTAGAATGATTTCAGAGCTCTTTGAATCCTAACTGGATTGCTTCATGACTTCTTAAGATCAGGCCCCCCACCTTGGGTGTTCATCAGCATGAAGCATTTGAGTCACATCTGCCCTAATAGATTGTATTGTGAAGTAATTTTTGTTACCAGCCTTTGACATTCAATTAAAGATCGTATGGTAATTGTGTAGAGGTCCGTGTTTAACTGAGTCGGTGGCAAAAGGAGGGTTGGAGTTGATGATTAATGGTGTCGTGAGGTGGTGGTTGAGCCTGCCACCCTGTGAGCGCTCCGTCAGTTGCAGTCTATCTGAATTGTCATTGCCTAGCGAAAAACTGTTACGAACTATCTCCTTCCATTGCCAGGACTGCCCCGCTACCATGCCCTTAAAGTACTTAAATGTTCTCACTTAGTTGTACTATGTTAGTGTGATAAAGTAACTGATAATCCTTTCTAAAGTTGCCCTGTTTGGTAAGGTGATGATTGGTATTAATCTGTTTGACCTTTAGCTTTATTTTTGTTCTTTGACTCCACACTCGTGTAGTTTTATCCTGATTTTCAGGAAGTTTGGACAGAAATGAATTGAATAGAATGTTTCTCTGTCCTCTGGAGATTCCCAAGCGTATTCTCCTTTCTCATTGTAATTCCCACTCTGTTCCAGATTTACCTGGATTTAGACTTGTCATTTAGAACCTTCGTGTTCACGTTTGAAACACTAAAAGTGCATTGACGTGAGAATCGTTCCAGTGTAGAGGTCCTCAAAATTTGTAACATGCTTAAGAATCACCTGAGGAGCCTATTGAAAATGCAGATTCGTGGGTTTACTCGCAAGGATAGGTGCCCCAGAATGTGCGTGCTTAGCAAGCGTTGCAAGGTGATTTCAGGGCAAGTGATGGAACACGCTTGGAGAAGCTCTTCTAGAGTTCTGAACCCACTGAGAATAAAGATACATCATGTCCCTCAGTCTTCAGCACTAACCCAGCCACTATGTGGATGTTTATTAATGGTACTTAAGGAAAAATACGGAATTAGAGTGCACATGTTTTATTAAGAACGTACCTGCCTCTTACTCTGATGCTGTGATGTTAAATTGTCTGCCCCAGTGAGAATGGCTCTTGTATAAGTCTGTGAATATTAAGACAAACCCAAGCTTAAGGACCTGATTTTGTTCTGTCCTGTTTAGATTTGTATCATCTGATAATTTAGTGGCCTTTGTAACCTGCTAATTATAATCTCCTTTCCTTTTTGTTCCATTTAGAGAAAAGCGGTAAAGAAACTACCTCACTGGGAATGTCATCATTACCAACTTCAGATGGATTTAACCATCCAGCCCATCCTTCAGGACAGAGTCCTGAGATTGGTAATCCTATGAGTCTTGCTCACTCTGTCTCTGCTTCAGTCTGCCCTATCAAGCCCAGTGACCCCGACAGCATCGAACCTAAAGCTGTGAAGGCTTTGAAGGCTTCAGCTGAATTCCAGATAACCTCCGAAAAGAAAGAACATCTTCCTCTGCAGGACCTTTCTGATAGTGCTTCTTCAGCAGACAGTGCTCCGGCAGACCAGAGTCCAGCCATGCCTTTGCAGAATTCCTCCGAAGAAGCCATCGTTGCCGATAATGTGGAGAAACCTGCTGAAAGAAGCACCCAGGGCCTCAGATCTCATCTCCACAGAAGACAGCAAACCAGTGTATCTGTCACAACTACCAGGGTGCAAGAACCACAGGGGTTTCTGGGTGAAAAGGGGTGGCATCCAGAAAATCAGAATCTGCGTCAGGTGAATGGCCTTCAGCAGCACAAAGAACCAGGGGATGAACAGCACGGGGTTGGACATCAGAATGCTCTAAATGACCAAGAACATCTCTGTAACACAGAGGACTTGGAGCTTCTTGGAGAAAGGCAACAGAATCAACAAAGAAGTGTTGATTTGGAAACAACAATGAAAGAAGACGGGCTACAACAGAATGTGGACCTTCCAGGTACAGAGGAAAATATTCTACCTTCAGGATGCTTTGGCTGCTCAAATTCAGAAACACTTATGGAAGTAGATACAGTTGAAGAGTCCCCAGTTGCTGTGCTTAATTCAGCAGACAGCCAGCATGCCAGTGTCAAGAACATCAGCGCATCTGCTCGCACCTTAGAGAATCCCTTGATGGAAGTAGAAACATCAAAATGTAACCCTTCGTCTGAAATTTTGAGTAATTCAGTTTGCACTCAGGATTTACAGCTCCCAGACAGTAATGTTGAAATGTCTGGAACAAGTAAAGAAGATGGGGATTGCTCCCCCTCTTTAAATCTTTGTGGCAGTTCTCAGCCCTCCGTGGAGTTCGCAGAGGAATCTGGCTCGTCTCTAACAGCAGCCTTGAAGGAGCTCCATGAACTTCTGGTCATTAGTAGTAAACCAGCTTCAGAAAATACATCTGGGGAAGTTATCTGTCAGTCCGAAATGGTAACTGAGGGCCAAACAGTTACTAAGGACCTTTCTGAAAGATGGACCCGAAGTGAGCATCTTACAGCTACCCAGAATGAAGAGCGTTCACAGGTCACCTTTCATCAGACCATATCTGTATCGGTGAGGGCAGAGAAGTTAACAGACACTTCAAATGGTGCTGGAGTAGACGCAGTAGAAAATAGTACCGTTAGGGATCCGGGCGATGGCCCGGTAACGGATAAGGAAAGTGTCCCCGAGCCTAGGGAATCCGGAAAGGAGAGCAGCTCTGCCACTCTAGCCTCAGCTAAAACGTCTAACCAGTCACACTGCACCTTAGGTGTAGACATTCCACCCAAACTCTTAGCAGGTAAGGAGGATGCAGTCAGTCACGCTTCTGAGCAAACGAAGTCCTTGTCCAATTTCATACTGGTTCAAGATTTGGGTCAGGGCACACAGAAGCCAGTGCCAGACAGGCCTGAGACCAGAGAAGATGTCTGTCCTGAAGCTGCAGGGCCACTTCTTGAATTTGAACCACCTCCCAGCCAGCCATCATCAAATCCCTCCATTCTTTCACCATTAATTTTTCCCGCTGCAGACATTGACCGCATTCTCCGTGCCGGCTTCACTTTGCAGGAAGCTCTTGGGGCTTTGCATCGAGTTGGTGGAAATGCAGACCTTGCACTTCTTGTTTTGCTAGCAAAGAACATTGTAGTTCCTACATAACCATGGAAAAGGGGGCTAGACCATACTCCATTCCCTTAAAAAAAGCTATACACACGCACGTGCGTGCACGCACACACACACACACACACACTCACCACATATACAGTATATATAGAAACCTGCAAGCAGAATGTTGAGCCAGATTTTTTTTTAAAGATTTTTTTCGGCCAAAGTAATTTATCTCTTGTCTGATGAATTTGTCTATTCTCTTTGTTAAAATTTGGGCCTTTTTAAATGTATTGGCAGTATGTGCATACAAAAGCTTTTTATTATCATTAAGATGATGTATTCTGGAATAAAATCGTTGGTTTCGTGTATAGCATACCATTTTAGAATGAGAGTGAATGCTTTAAAAAGCAGAAGCCATGAGAATTCCCACCACCCATGCAGCTAAAAGCCGATCAGCTTCCCATCTTGGCTGTGTCTGTGCTGTAGGCAAGGTATGGCTTGTTGGCTCAGTTGTCCATTTACAAACTGGATCACATGGTTTGGTGTTTGGAATTATACTTAGTGCTCTGTGTATTGATGATTCATCAGTTACAACAGGAAGTTGAAGAGTAATTGAATAATATCTCCTAGAGTGGTATGTTTTTATTTGTGTGGTTAGGATGTGACCTTTTTATGGGATGAGGTGGGAAGGTTTAGAGCTTGGGCTGCTTTGTGCATCATAGGCTGCTGCATGGATTGCCATGTATTTGGGGTGGGACACTGGTGGGGAGGGTGGGGGAGTCAACATCAAAGTGAAACATGGTGCTACCCAGATAGAAAAGGGAAGAGTCTGTAATTCCATTTGCAAACGTCTTGGTGATGTTTGAAGAACTAGGAATGAAAAATGGCCGAAACACTGGACTTGACTAGAGAGTGGGTTTGCTGGCATCTTCTTGATCACACCTCAATCTTTAGTGATTAATGATGGACTTAAAGATCTGCTAATGGCTTGATCGCCAGCAGTTTATTTCCTTTTGAAGCTCATCTGCTAGAACTTCCTCCAAAGCTCAGGTTGAGCTGTGATCTGAGTGAAATATTGTGAAGTGGGATAACCTTGTCACTGGTTCATCTTGGTGCTTGGAATGGTCAGTCTCTTTGTGGCCCCGGAAATAGTAACTGCAGTTTCTGACTCAAGTGGCCTTGGTAGAGATTTCCATCCCTTTCTTTCCTCAGGAGTTTCTTTTTTAAAGCAAGATGCATCATATTTGTGTTTACCATGTCAAGGTAGAGTGGGGCATAGTATATAGATGTATTTATTGTGGCCTTTTTTTATATGAGGACTAGCCCTTGGAAACCATTGTCCTATGGGCCCCACTGTGCAATAATCCTACTGGATAGATTTTAGGTAGTTTTTCCTGGAAAATAAAACTCTCTTACGTACCTAGCAGGAATCCGAAATCTTGGTTTTATTGAAAAGAATTTTGAGAATGACTCCCGATTCCAAGTTCTGGTTCGCAGTGTATTTGAAACAGATGTTTTGAAAGGGTGATTCGTGAACTTAGTGTTAAATGATTTTGTCTGAAGTTTTACTCTCTTTGGAAGCTTATTCTTTCCATCAAAATTCGAGTCATTGAGCACAATCAAAACGGAGGCTCATATCTCAGGAGTTTTTGAAATTTTAATTTGGGGGCACTTAGAGACGTTTCTCTTCTACCCTATTCCATCTTCTTTTCCTTTTGCTGTGGTGTTTGTATGTGTGTTTTGAGACTTTAGTGATGTGATGCAAAGTCACATAGATTCATCATGATCTCTGAAGTTAGGAGATGGTTGACGGAAGGAGTTGTGGTTTACTGTTTTCAAGAGGGCGCTCGGAACAGCGGGTCAGCCAGGTTGTCTTTAAGATGTTCTTTTAGACAGTCACATGTTGCAGATCCTTTTGCCTGCCCCACACCAAAGATGTAAGATGCACTAGAAAACTGCATATAGGATTTCTGTCAACCGACTCTTAGAGCTGTGATTGTAATTAAGTAGTTGGTGCTATGATTGAAGCAAAATCCAGTAGCAATGCAATGGCCCCTGTATTTGCTTTATGGGTGGTAATTGGGAATTTATTCTAAGCTTATAAATCTTTAGGGTCGTGAAGTGGGGTTGATGTGAGGTGGGGGAAGTGATCAATGACAACAGACTCTTCCAGAAAGGCCTCTGCGTGAAGATGGGCCTCATAGACTTCTGTCTGGGCAGTGGCACACTGCTCAGAGGCTTGGCCGCTCAAGTTTCACAGTGCAGAGATTTGGGAATCAGTCCCAGGTGGAGTATAGAGTATCAGGCCGGAAAAGGTTTTATTATAATAGCTTTTTACATATGTATATTTATTTTTAGAAGAAAATTGAATAGGCCTATAGTTGTACATGTATTCTTGTTAGGAGTGCTTTGAATGAATGAGCTGAACCCACTTGCCAAATATCCTTGGCCTTTTTCATCATTTATTTTTCAATGTATAATTGCTTTCAGTTTTTAAAACCTTATTTCCCGTTCCATCATTTGTATGAAAGTGAAGTTGTTGACATTGTTAGGATTTTGAATCATTTTTAAATTTTGCAGTTCTTAAAACACAAAGGGAATTAAGGAACATGACATCAGTGAACTTTCATTGTCAGTTTTATTGAAAGTGCAGAAATTCGGGGCGCCTGGCTTCCTCAGTCGGAAGAACATGCGACTCTTGATCTCAGGGTCGTGAGTTCGAGCCTCTCACATTGGGTGTAGAGATTACTTTAAAAAAAAAAAAAGTTACACTTTTTTTAAAAAGTGAAGAAATTCAAGATAATTTCTCTTAAGATAAAATCATTGTGAACTCCTCCAGTTGCCAACAAAACTGATACTGGTCAGCCATAAACGATAATGGGCCACTTTACTGGACAGCTTCTTTGCCACAACCAGTAATGGACGGTTCTGTGGTCAGCGCTCACCTCCAAGGGTGGTCTCTGTTTATTCACCAGAGAGGAGAAGATTATCCTGTACGACTTCTGCAGTTTTTACCCTAAGTCGATTCACATGTGTAGCAATGTGCTCGGTGACCACACAGCTGTGCCTAGGCTGTAGATTTTGCCCATCGGAGCTGATAAGAATGATTTCCACCTGTACCTGTTTAGGCCTCCAGACATCAGCCAGTAGCCTTCATCCCACAGTCTGGACCTTAGCCATTAACATATAAAGATAACCAGTTGCTTGGCAAAGAGAACGGGGTAGATGGTGGGTGGGTGTTAAAACTGTTCTGCCTTGGAGCCTCTGAAACCTCCCAGAGCTCCTTGTCTCCATATGTACTAACGGAAGACACAACCCATGTGTTTCTTCCCAAAGCATTTCTCCAGCAAGAGAGGGTTGCATAAAAACGGAAAGATGTATGAGACTGTGTGTCACCAATTTTATGATAACTAGTTAAAATGGAATCTTATTCTTCCCTTAGCACAGCTTTCTCTCTCTAGTAAAAGCCATAAAAACTTAGTTGGTTTAACCATCAGCTCATGTGTATATAGACATGTGTGGTTGACAAATATCCTACAGTTAATTTTACATAGACTGAAAAGCAAACAATCTTTGTATCTACAGATATATTCTTCACTTACGGTGGCTTTTATCCCACCATGTATATAAAAACAGCCTTGCAAATAACTGGCCAGGAAAGTTACAGTACATCCTGACTTCCTTTTCCGACCTGTTTGCCGCCTGTAATGAGAGCAAGCGGGGTCGTCGAACTGCGATGTATTTCAAACTTGTCATCACTGGTAACATATCCTAAGAGAAGCTAATTAGATCATGCCTTCCTCCATTCTCTAGCACAAATACCAAAAAGCCAGATTTCTCCTTTGAATTTGGTGACTTAGTATAGTCTGTGGCTGAACTAGAAAGAAAGAAGTTATTAGGAGTTTCCCTTCCCAGAAGATGGAACGTTAACTTTTGTGTTAGGAGTTCCATAAAATAAAAATCGCTTTTTTTCTGAAAGAGTAAAAATTCCAGTTCCTCTTAACAGCAAAGTACACTTGAAGTGTTTCCTTGAGAGCTAGAAATGTAAAATCATGGCATAAGTTCTGTACGTTAGAGGCCTCGCAGTGTTTGTGGGGTGTTCTGAGGAGTTCATTGAATAAATAATTTAGGGGTAAACCTTTGATGTACTTGATTTTTCTCTTGTGCCTTAGTTTCTCCAAATAGCAGAAGCATCGCCTTTTGGTGGGAAATAAAAGTGGAAGTATCGGGCAAGTTTGAAAATGGCCGTCCTTGAGATAGAGGCCATGCATGGAGTGGTCCTAAGACTCACCCTCGTTGTTATTTCAGAATTATCCTGCACCAAATCTCTAGACTTCCCTAGATAGAAGAATTACAATAGGGCTTTTTGCATTGGGAGTACCAAAAAATGGTTTCTAGATGTTTATTATGTTCCTTGTTGCACTATCTGTATTGTGGTGAAGACAGAGTTCGAGAAAATGTGTGTGGTACTGTTGAAGGCTGTACAGTGTGAGTCTTTGAATAAGATTTCATTGATTCATGGGGCGCCTGGCTGGCTCGGTCGTTAGAACATGCAACTCTTGATCTCGGGATTGTGAGTTGGAACCCCACATTGGGGATAGAGTTTACTTTAAAAAAAAAAAAGTGTATTGATTTATTCATCAAACATTAAGTGCCTGTGTGCCCAGTACTGGGGAGCACTGGGGATACAGGGGTGACTAAATCAGATTGGAAGCCTGCCCTCGTGAAGTTCTGTCTAGTAAGGAGACATGAAATAAATTTTAGCTTTAAGAGCAAGATCTGTTTTTGCCTGTTAGCATGGTTTTATTTTCAAAGTCATATTGGAGAGATTTGGTTCAAATTCAGAGGAGATTGGGAAAATCAGGCTCAAAGTGGAATTAGATGCTGTGAGCCTAAAACTGCTCTAAAAAGTTTTTATTTTTTAATAGAGTCAGAAGCCAACAAAAAATGTTCTAACATTTGATAGAAATACTTGAAGAGATCAGCATAAATGCTCCCGGGGGACAGGGGGAAATGGGCAGGACAGAAGCGCAAGTAATTATGGGAGATGATCCCAAAGACGCACCAGTGACAGTCAGCTCTTCCTCCCAGCAGGACACCCTTCCACGCAGGGCAGAGATGTGGAGTGTGCTGCGGCATCCTCCCCGCTGCCCCTTTGAGCGCAGCTGCTCCGGAATACTGACCATCTGGGCCAACAGGACTTAGCAGACAATCTGCAGGAGTTGCTGTTCGAAAGCAGCTGAGTGCAAGACGTGGCAATGGGAATCTAGAGCAGAAAATGCAGCAAGTGACGGGACCGGATGGTGGGCAGGGTGATTTACAAGAGGAGTCAAGGCTCTACCAAATCTTTGACAGGATAGCTCCATCAGAAGGACATTCTTCAACCCGTTATTTAAAATGTCATCATGTATGTTGTAATCCTGAGGCATACAGGTAGAATTTCTGGACCTGAGTACTAGTGACTTCCGAGGCTTACGGTCAGAAAACTCAGAAGTTGTGTATTGGTGACTGGTAATCTAGACCCTCTGGGGGCTATAAAAGGTGAGAGGGCTATAGCTGGTAAGTTTCAGGGCACACTCTTAAGGAATGAAATCTACAGAGAAAATGGTTCAAGGGTGTAGGAGTTAGAGAATGTTTCTTTTACCTAAAAAAGTTAGGCAGATGACAGAAGACCTGGGGTGGGGGCGTAGAACACAAAATTAGAATTTTTACAGAACTGGATTTCTTTAAACACGTACCATAAGAGGGTTCTCATTTAGCCGACGTCGGGAAGGGGCATGCTGGCTATTTTTCCCTGGGAGAATCCATGTCTGATGGGAAACAATTTTGTTTACCAGGAGCTTGCTTTACACACAACGTTGAATGAATGCATCTGTGGCTTAAAGGAAGGAGACCTCTCTCCATCTCCTACCAGAGGCAGTCAGATCAGCCAGTTGGTTTCCAGATTCCTTCAGCCTGAGATTACCTGACGCTGACCAGACTTCTCTTTCTTTCCCTGAAGGCCCCACAGCTTTCTGAGTTTATGCCTCCTGTCTGAGACCTTTCTCTCTGAATGATTATATTCCATTCTCTATTCTCTCGATCATCCTTTTGAAATAGTGATGCACTCAGAGCAGTTCAACGTACTGATTATATTGCTTTCTTCACTGTGCACCAACAATGGACATTGATTTGCTTGTTTTTATTCAAAATCTCGTCTTCATGGCAAGTTGGGCTAATGGCCTTCGCTCTCGTGTAAGGTTTGTTTACCAGTTTTGCAGCCATTTTGGCAAATCTTAGCAAATAGAAACCCTTCTTTTCCCTTTTGTTCTCGCAATTGCTCATGTATTGCTTTTCTGACTTTTCTTTAAGCTTTGAGACTACTGCATCTTTAAAAACTAGGCGGATTGGCAAAATAGGCTTGCCAAAAGCTTAGTCACTCCCATAGTGCTTTGGTTTTGAGAGTTGGGAAAACTCTGAGAACTTAAGAGAACCAAACTCAGGAATCCCACAGTTGGCTGCACTGTGCCCTTGTTTAGGGGCTGGACATAGGACCTGTCTGCAGCTGAGTGAACTAGATGCATTTGGGTTTGAGTTTTTGTCACATACTGAAATGTTAAGTCAGCCCTAAATAATCGAAACACTTTATTTTTCTTTTTTTAATAGGAACTTTCTGAAGAAAAAGTGATGTGTAAATCATTTGATATTTAAGACAATAAAGTTTTTATCATAAGACACTTGTTTGATCCATTTCTTTTAAGTTGAGATGGTTACTTTAGTCCTTGTCTGTCTCCCTATCCCTTTAAATAACCTGTACCCGGGCACCGTGATTTGTAGCCACCTGCCCGTACCTCACAAGAAATGGGTATCTCCAAGCCATTCAAGGTAACTTCCAGATAACCACTGCAGGGGCACGGCCACCTGCTCGTGTCAGAGACGTGCGTCTGTGACTGCATGGGTGGCTGATGTGCAGGGTCAGACATTGTGATAGGGTGTTGGGGGTTAGACCCGCCTCTGGAGCCAGGCCGCTTTGCCACTTGCTGGCTGTGTGCGTTTGGGTTAGTTTCCTAACCTTTCTGTGCCTCCATCTCATCTACAAAATGGGGACCGTGTGGATGGTTGTAGGGTTTAAACGAGTTAATATGTGTAAAGTGCTTAGCACAGCACCTGGCACCATGCTAAGTGCTCATTAGATATTAGCTAGTACTGTGTCACGTAAAGGATTTGAGAATGCTGAATGCAGTTTCTAGAAGTTGGGCAATCCCAACTGTGGGATGTGGCTCCGCCCCATGCAGTCAGTCAGGGTCCTAGGCTGCCAGGGCTCTGCTTTTCTCCCACACATGGCTTCCAAGATTACCTTGGACACCAGCATCCCACTGACATACCAGGAGAAGAGAATGAGGGCTGTTCATGGAAGTTTTTCTACCAGGCCTGGAAATGGTGTGTGTCGCTTTGCTACCCACATTTCCCTGGCTGGAACACAGTACCACGGCCAGACCAAAGTGCAAGGGAGGCTGGGAAACCTAACCTCGTGTGCCCAGGGTGAGTGGTACAGCGAGGTGTCACCTAGCAGTGCTTCAGCTCCCACCCCCAAAAAGATGGCCCCATACAGGCTCTCAGCCGACCTCAGTCCAGAATCTCCCTGCCCTTCAGGTCCTGATTGTGGCTCCTTACGGTCTAGCAAACCGAACTGGAGATAAGTTCTGTGCTCCCACCCACACACAATGTTGACTCAGGGACAGAAAAATAGCAATAACAAATCCCATTCAGAAAAAAGAAGGGGAAATGCAGCCATCGTGAAGGGGTTGGGGGAAGTTCCTCTGCTTAAAATTCGCATGATCTCCTGTGGAAGGAACTCCCTTGTTCTTCGTCCGTGGCCCCACCTGCAGCAGGTGTTCGGTGTGCCTTCCTCGGGAGTTACGCAGCTCTTGGCTTACTGCTCGCACAGGTCTGGGGACTGGGGGTTGTCTGAAGGCTTGGGAAAGAGTCCATGGCTTTTGAACTCTGGATTTGTAGTTTCTTTGGCAAAACAATTTGCTCAGTAACACTTAAGGGGCTTCTGATTATTTGCTCCAGTCAACCCTGCATTGCCAGTAACCACACTCAGGGGTTCTTTCATGTTCACAGTCCTCAGGCATGATTCATTTCTTCGCTTTCTCACTTCCAGTCTGCCCTCAGGGGCATCTGAGTTTATCTCAAATAGGTTCGAATGGGAAAAACATACTATGATTTTTGCTACAGGACTGAGTCTTACTGGGCTTTGGTATTCAAAGCTCATTTCAAACTTAGCTCTTACTATCTGAAGTCCAGAACAAGGAAATTGACTCGAACAACCCTGAATTCAAGGCCCCAAGTTTCTTGGCCCCATTCCTTTTCCAATTCTGCTCGCAACAAGCCAGTTCTTCCCTAAACTTGGGTCTTTCTCATAAAGTCAACACACTAACCTGGCTTTTCAACCTTTCCTTGTAGACCTGAGCTTCAGGCCATGCAGTTAATGTAGCCAACCATCCAAGGTGCCCCAGGAGAGTTCTACCAGGTGTTTCCCCCCCCCCCGGGATAAGAAGCACCTCCATTTTTCCAGCCTCTGTATATCCGTTTCCTTCTTAACCACCAAGACAGGCTCTTCTGTTAGGTTTTTAGGGTGAATAAAATTAGTACGAATTTCTGTATTAAGGTAGGCTAACTGCTGTGAGACACCCAACCCAAATACCAGTAGCTTAACACAACAGAACCTTATTTCTCCTTCACTAACAGCCCACTGTGTGTCCAAGTCAGTGGAGGTAGGAGGACTCTTCACGCTGTTGTTCAGGCAACAGGCTTTGAGCCGCTCCGCCATTTTCGCCGGGCTTCCAAGCTTGCCCCGGCCTTCAACATTCAGCTGGAAAATAATGGAAGAGAGAAGCAAGCTCAAGTGGTTTTTACAGGCCAGACCTGGAAACGGTACCTATCATTTCCCACACAAAATCAGTGAAAACTGGCCACACCTCGCTGAAGGAGAGGCAGAGAAAGGTAGACGAGCTCTGAGCTCAGTAAGAAGAGAGCAGTTAACCCAGTTTTTGTCTCAGAAAGAATATCCATTTTCTAATATCCAGTGGGCCCCCAGAGCCTTGTCTTGATTCCCGTTTATATATTCACAAATTGAGACCCCTCATTCTGAGCTACTGAGAGTGGATTTCTTGTTGAGGGTAACAGGACAATCTCTTTTCTATCCTTAAGCTTGGAAATGTGTGATTTTTTTTTTTTTTTTTAATTTAAGTGACTTGGAGTGCCTGGGTGGCTCATTCTGTTGTGTCCAACTCTTGATTTTGACTCAGGTCATGATCTCATGGTTCATGGGCTCGAGCCCCACGTTGGGCTCCGAGCTCAGCAGGGAGTCTGCTTCTCTCCTCCTTCTCCCTCTGCCCCTCTGCGCACGCTCTGTCTCTGTCTCTCTCAAATAAACCTTAATCTTAAAAAGAAAATATTACCTGACTTAAAATTAACCATTTTGGGGATCCATGAGTAACTTGGAAACACCTTAGGGTGTTGACCAATGTGGAGTCATTGCCTTGTGTGTGGTTTGTGCTGTGGGGCCTTTACTTGAGAGGATTTCAATGTACCTGGAAAAGCTGGTATATATGGGGAGGAGCGTAGACATACCCCGCCTTGTTCTGTTAGACATACCCCCCCTTGTACTTCCTCGCCCATCTAATAAGAATGATGAGAGCAGGGGTGCGTGGGAGGCTCAGTCAGTTAAGACTCTTGGTTTCAGCTCAGGTTGTGATCTCAGGTTCATGGGATTGAGCCCCGAGTCTCTCCCGCTCCCTCTTCCTCTGCCCCTCCCTCCGCTCACACCCTCTCTCTCTCTCTCTCCCTAAAAAATAAATAAAATCTTTAAAAAAAAAAAAAGAATGATGAGAGCAAAGGCTATTTCTAGTTGGAGGTAAGAATTATGTTACCATTTTTCAGGTCTTAATCCTTTGATAATCATTTCATTTGAAATGAAATTTCTGGTACTTGATAGAGTCATAGAAATTGTGGGACATTAGGGGCACCTGGGTGGCACAGCGGTTAAGCGTCTGCCTTCGGCTCAGGGCGTGATCCCGGCGTTATGGGATCGAGCCCCACATCAGGCTCCTCCGCTATGAGCCTGCTTCTTCCTCTCCCACTCCCCCTGCTTGTGTTCCCTCTCTTGCTGGCTGTCTCTCTCTGTCGAATAAATAAATAAAATCTTTAAAAAAAAAAAAAAAGTATCAGGGAAGTAAATGCATTGGAGGGCTGTGACAGGAATCCGTCTATAGCTTGGAGGAGGAAAATGTAAGAAAAGGGTAGGATATTCATTTAAAAGTAGAAATACAAAGAAATACAAAAATAAATGAGTTCAAAAAAGAACATAGTTCTAAATTTCAAAATACGCGGAAAGCAGAGCTTATTACCATCTTACATAAAAGGGCTAAACTGTCACCAGATACTGCTTCCTCGTTCAGAGCCATTAGTGTACTAATGGGATTAACCAACAATACCAACCAATCCTTACATGTGGATTGTGTCCTTAAAAAAAAAAATTAGAGCTAAGGTGGTTTGGTTCCTCCTAGGAAATTACTTAAAGCCAACATTTTCCCTGTTCGACTCCAGGTATCTGAAATTGCAGCGCCTGAGCCAGAACTGCCCCACCCCCACCCCCAATCCTGCTCCTCTCCGTCCTCCCTGGGAAATCAATAGCAACCCGCAGCATCATTCTTCCAGCTGCTGGCTTTAAGACCTTGACTCTTATCCTTCACAGCCTGCGTCCCATCCATCCTAAAGCCTATTGGCTGCACTTCAGAACAGATTCATAATCCAATCATTCCTGGGGGCACCTCCGTTGGTTAAGCCTCCAACTCTTGATTTCCGCTGGGGTCGTGATCTTGGGGTCGTGGGATTGAGCCCCATGTTGGGCTCCGCGCTTTGTGGCTTTGGGCAGAGTCTGCTTGTCCCTCTCCCTCTGCTCCTCCCCTCAACCCCGCTCATACTCTCTCTCTCTCTCTCAAATAAGTGAATAAAATTCAATTTTAAAAAATCCAATCATTTCCAGAGCCCTGGTCCCAGGCCCCATCACCTCTCCCCTGGGTCTCCCTTCTCCTGTCCCTGCCTACCTACAAGTCTTTTTTTTTTTTTTTAAGATTTATTTATGTATTTGTTGGGGAGGGGCAGAAGGAGAGGGAGAATCCTCAAGCAGACCCCCTGCTGAGCAAGAGCCTGTCGTAGGGCTTCATGCCAGGACCCTGAGATCATGACCTGAGCCGAAATCAAGAGTCAGCCACTCAACCAACCGTCACCCATGCGCCCCATCTACATTCTGTTCTTCCTGAGTACAACAGCCAGCACGATTCTGTCAAAGCCAGACCACAGCTCTCCTTAAAACCCTTCAACGTGTCCCCATCCCACTCGGGGTAAAAGCAGAAATCCTCATAATGCCTCCAAGGCCCCTATCCACCTCCCTGCCTCCCCCCCCCCCCCCCCCCCCGCTCCTTTCCTTTCCCTTATCCCTAAACCAGCCTGCCCTCCATATTCCGTGAGCTCACCACAGTCTTGCCCACTTCAGGGCCTCTGTAATGGTTACTTCCTTCCTCTGGAAGGCCCTGTCCTCAGACACCTTCATGGCTTTTTTGCTCACGTCCTTTGGGTCTTTATATAAATATCACCTCCGTAAAGGCCTCCCCTGGCTGGCTACTCTATCTAAAATTCAAGCCACCCATCCCCTTCGCCGTCATTTCCCTTCATTTTTCTCCGTAGCGCTAAGCACTACCCAACATACGGGCATTTCCCCCCTGGTGACTGTCTTTCTCTCCCGTTAGAATGTATGCCCGGGAGGGTAGGGATTTCCGTCTGTCCTTCTCACTGCTACACCCCAGTGCCTAGAACTGTGCCTGGTGCACAGCAGTCACTGTCGTGAGTTAGTAAATCCATCAACACGATTATGCTGCTTCAGCGTCTCATCTCCAAGGTCGCAAGGGGCTGTCCTGTAAGTGGAGTGACGTAGCAGAACTGTGCCTGAGGCCCAGGGAGGTCACTGAGGTCAGTTTGCAGACTTAGGGAGTCCAGCCCAGGATGACTGCTGAGTTTGAGTTCAATGTAAATTTTTTTTTAAGATTTTATTAATTTATCTGACACAGAGAGAGAGAGAGAGAGAGAGCACGAGTATGGGGAAAGGCAGAGGGAGAGGGAGAAGCAGGCTCCCCGCTGAGCAGGGAGCCCGAAGCGGGACTCGATCCCAGGACCCTGGGATCATGACCGAGCCGAAGGCAGATGCTTCACCGACTGAGCCACCCAGGGGTCCCGAGTTTAACGTCAATTTTAAAAGACAGATGACATCCTGGGGTTAGTAAGTTTGCAGGCTTCCATGCGAAGTAGTACTTTTTATTATACCCACATATACAACTAATTTGGGACGTCGGTAAACAGCTCCCCTCAGCTTTTGGTCACGTGGGCTTTGACTATACTTCCTCATCTTTTACCTGCTGCAATGGAAAGGCCCAAATCAGGTGTAGAGAGAGGCAGCTTTCGGGGCACCTGGGCGACTCAGTCAGTGAAGCGGTGAGTCAGTCGGCTCAAGTCATGATCCCAGGGTCGTGGGATCGAGTCCCACGTCTGGCTCCTTGCTCAGAGGGGAGCCCGCTTCTCCCTCTCTCTCTGCCTGCCGCTCCCTCTGCTTGTGCTCTCTCCCTGTAAAAAAAAAATGTAAAAATTTTTAAAAAGAGAGGCAGCTTCCTATTGGGTCCTAGTTCTCTTCGGTCCTTTTACTTCTATGGCCAGCTACAAAGATTTTCAGCTTCCCTACCGGATTAAAAAGTAATCAGAAAATATTGATTCAACAAGCCTTGAATGTCATGTCCCAGACCCTGAGCCGGTGCTGTAAACGGAGCACTGCATGAACGGAGAAAAGGTGTGTCCTTTTGGAAGCGAGCGCTAGAGCAGTCTCTTTGAAGAGTGACAACAAACAAGGTGACAGGTAGTAATAAATTCCACAACAAGAATTTAGTAGCTTTGGGGCCCCTGGGTGGCTCAGTCAGTTTAGCGTCTGCCTTCAGCTCAAGTCACGATCCCAGGTCCTGGGATCGAGTCCCAAGTCAGGATCCCCGCTCAGTGGAGAGCCTGCTTCTCCCTCTCCTTCTGCCGCTCCCCCTGCCCATTCTCTCGCTCTCAGACAACTAAATAAAATCTTTAAAAAAGATTTAGTAGTTTTGCATGCTGGGAAGGACTAGAGGCTGCTTAATGTTGAACAATCAAGGAGATAGTTCTGCGAAGCTAACATTTAAATTGAGACCTGACGAGAAGGGTCCTCCCAGGTGAGGACTTGGGATATATTATATTAGGCTGGGCTGAAGGAACAAAGAGGTCAAACATCTCAATAATTTGTTACAAAAGAAGTTTTTTTTTTTTTTATCTTGATTATATTACAGTCCAAGACAAGTGTTCCTGGTCCATGGGCAGCTCTGCTCCCTGCAGTGATGTAAGGAGACGTGCTACTCACATCTTGTCACTCAGACATCCCCTTCACGTCATCCCACCTGGTGGAAGAAGACGCAGCATGGAGAAGCCACCCGCTTAGAAGCCCAGGCTGAAGTGAATCTCTTTGTTTCTATTCACGTTCCTTTAGAGAGCACTTCATAATATAGCCATCCCTACCACAAAGGAGGCTGGGAGATGTCATCTAGAATGGTGCCCGGCTACCATGCTGTCACTGTGGGGGGGCAGATGTGGGTGACCCGCTGGGCGCCCCTGCCACACCAGGGAAGAGCGTCCCTCGGATGTGAACACACCAGCAGGTTTGAGAAACGGAAGGTTGGCAGGGGCTGGCACACGCCAGGATGAGGAGATGAGTCAGGGAGAGAGTCTGGATCCGATCGGCTATGGCCTTGGCGTATAGGGAAGAGTCTGGATGTCATTCCAGATGCTGCAATGCAAAGATGCTGGAGGCTTTTAAACTAAGAGGTTGAAGGACTTCCCCAATTTTCACCAACCCATCTTGCTGACTGGACGGTCATGAGGAAGGAACTGGATGTTCAACATTTTTAAAAAATAGTTTATTATTATTTTTTAAGTCATCTCTACACCCAACGTGGGGCTAGAACTCACAACTCCGAAACAAGAGTCCTGTGTTCTTCCGACTGAGCCAGCCAGGGACCCCTGAATGGTCAACATTTTAAAATAAAATCAGCTAGGCACACTTGGCTGGCTTAGACAGTGAAGCTTGTGACTCTTGATCTTGGAGTTGTGAGTTCGAGCCCCACGTAGGGTATGGAGATTAGTTAAAAATCTTTTAAAAATAATAATAAAATAAAATCACCTCAACTAAAGCTGCCTTGTTTTATTTAAATTCAATTAATTAACATACAATGTATTATTGGTTTCAGAGGTAGAGGGCAGTGATTCATCAGTGTTATATAACACTCAGTGCTCATTACATCTCGTGCCCTCCTTAATGCCCATCCCCCAGTTACCCCATCTCCCCACCCACTTCCCCTCCAGCAACCCTCAGTTTGTTCCCTATGATTAAGAGTCTCTTATGGTTTGTTTCCCTCTCCGATTTCATCTTACTTTATTTCCCCCCCTTCCCCTATGATCCTCTGTTTTGTTTCTTAAATTCCACATATGAGTGAGATCCTATGATAATTGGCTTTCTCTGATTGACTTTTTTCGCTTAGCATAATACCCTCTAGTTCCATCTATGTCATTGCAAATGACAAGATTTCATTTTTTGATGGCTGAGTAATACTCTATTATATATATATATATAATATATATATATATAATATATATATATATATATATATCACATCTTCTTTATCTATTCATCTGTCGATGGACATCTGGGCTCTTTCCATAGTCAGCTCTTGTGGACACTGCTGCTATGAACACCGGGGCACAGGTGCCCCTTCGGATCACTGCATCTGTATCTTTGGGGTAAATACCCAGTAGCAAAGCTGCCTTGTTTTGATTTACCCAGTCCTAGAGCTGTGGGTTGTCTGCACTTGTGGGTGCTGGAGTTAAACTCTAGGAACCGGAACACTGCTGTGAGGTACAACCAGCCCCCACTATCTCCCCTTCTCAGATGGGGTTCAGCTTCACAAGCCTGATGGTCAAGGAAATATTTCCTCCCTCCTCCAGAAACACAAATGCATTTGCCTTGAGTTAAGGGGTAAGGGAGGAACTAGTCTCTTAAACTATCCTCCACCTCCCCCCCCCAGCTTTAATTTAAATTCCAGTTCGTTAACAGACAGTGTAATGTTAGTTTCAGGTGTACAATACAGTGATTCCACACTGACGGACAACACCCAGTGCCCCTCACAAGTGCCCTCCTAACCCATCACCCATTTAACCCATTCCCCTGTTCCCACCTTTCTATTTTTATTTTTTTAAAGATTTTATTTATTTATTTGACACAGAGAGAGACAGCCAGTGAGAGAGGGAACACAAGCAGGGGGTTTGGGAGAGGAAGAGGCAGGCTCCCAGTGGAGGAGCCTGATGTGGGGCTCGATCCCAGGACTCTGGGATCACACCCTGAGCCGAAGGCAGACGCTTAATGACTGAGCCACCCAAGCACCCCATGTTCCCCCCTTTTTAAAAAATAATCCCGTCCAATGACCTTTGAAGGATGTGGCAGGATAAAGCTGCCAGATTTTTTTCCCAGCTCTTCCGTCTCAGAGGCAGGACACATCTTTGGAAAGAAGAGTAAAGAAGACCTGGTGGGTGGCCAGGTCTGTAGACTCTATGATGTGCCTTCTTACCCTACTTGGTCCCTCACCTGACGGAGTTGAGCAGTGGAAGACAGGTTGGGACAATATTTAAAAGAAGAGGAAGAAAAGTCATTTTTCCTGTGTCATTGATTTGGAAACTAAGCCAGTGATTTGCCCGAGGCCTTAGCATGAGTCAAGTGAGGCTTTTGCCTGCTGATGCCTCAGAGTCTCATGCACTTGCCACATGATCAGAAGTCTTGTGCAATAAATGGATGAGCTTCCGTGACTCCCTATAACAGGATTGATAGGCGTCCTGGGCCTTTTTAGTTTGGTTCTTTTCTGGGTTGCCTTTTTTTTTTTTTTCTTAAGTAACCTCTATACCCAACCTGAGGCTCAACCTCACATCCTCAGGATCAAGAGTCCCGTGCTCTACCGACTGAGCCCGCCAGGTGCCCCCCGAGTTGCCTTGTCTTTGACAGGCAAGGATGAATTCCATAGTTGAGCTCTGGGCGTGGGGCAATTATCTGCACGTGAACACACACTTGGCCCCCTCCTGCTCCCTGCAAGAAGTCTTGTGAGACTAAAATATGCCTCTCTTCTCCCACCCACTTACCCATGCAAACCTCAGGAATTTTTTTTTTTTAGAGATAGATTTATTTATTTATTTGAGAGCATGAGATAGAGAGAGAGAACATGAGTGGGGAGCGGGGGCAGAGGGAGAGGGAGAAGCAGACACCTCATTGAGCAGGGAGCCCGATATGGGACTCTATCCCAGGACCCTGGGATCACGACCTGAGCCGAAGGCAGACGCTTAACGGACTCAGCCACCCAGGCGCTCACCTTAGGAATTTGGTAGGCAGTAAGACTCTATGTTCCTCTAATGTTGTAAAAAGTTGAATGTGCCCATCCCCCAATGTGTGAAGGTGAAAACAGCAGGGCAGAAATGCCACCACCTTCCATCACAGGTAAGTAGCCAAGCAACCCAAACGCCCGTTGAAGCCGTCATATGCCCAAGCCATGAGCAGCCATTTATGGGAAGGCGGTGCCCAGGAGAAGATGCTGCCCAGAAGACACCTTACTGTTTAACAGCAAGGAAGAATCACAAAGCTAGCAGGTTCCACTCTGGGCTGAATGGATTTTCAAGAGCCAGAATTGCGTCTGGCAGGTCAGGGCCTGTAGGCAGCCCAGCCTGGGTGCAGTGGGAAGGGAGCGCAGCAGGGCTATTAGACTGCTCACAAACACCTTGGGACGCGTGACTATTTCTTTCCTCATTCAAAGTAATGAGTCCTCTGTTCTCAGCCTTTTCTCTACCTGCCCAGTGACCGCAGCCTCTTCCGCACCTGTCATTCTGTCCTGGCCTGACTCCTGAACTGTCCTGAACTCAGTACTAATAAGAAATGCCCTCAGTTTAGAGACTCTGCTTCTTTTCCTCAAAGGTTAACCCAAGTCCCTACAGGGTCACCTGCTAGAATAGTGCGAAGAAATGTAAAGGGATCCTTGACTCGGGATGCAAATGGCTTCCCTCATCTGTACAGGAATTGTTGTGTGAGAATACATGAGACGAATGTACGTAAAGCACTTAGCTCAGCGCGTGGCACATAGTCAGCACGCAACACTTACCACCACCATCATCATCGGTATCGAAAACTCTTGACCCAGATCCTGAAGTGGCCATAGAATGCAGTTTCTCAGGTTGTTCTCTTTCCTTTTCTTGACGCATCATTTTGTCCCCCTATCCAGTCACATAAAAACAAAACAATGGGCTCCTGGCTGGTTCAGTCACTGGCGTGTGCAGCTCTTGATCTTGGGGTTGTAAGTTCGAACCCCACATTGGGTGTAGAGATTACCTGAAAATAAAATCTTAAGCAAACAAATAACTACCACCATCTTGGGTCTCTCCTGGGGAAACTAAGGGATGGAGAGGGATCTTTTGGTTGGGTATGGGGTGAGGTCCATCTAGGATAAGCTGTAGAATCAGTGTTTCTTAAGGGTGCTGAGGGGACCAGGTCTGGGAGGCTGGGGGAGGAGTAGCCCGAGCAGAGAAGAGGGAAAATAGGGAGCTGAAGTTGAGAATTGGGGTGTCTTAAGAATAAAAAGGGTACCGATCATTTCGCAATATATACAAATAACGAATCATAACGTTGTGCCCTGAAACTAGTGTTATATATCTCAATTTCATAAAGTGAAAAAAAAAGTATATGGACTTTTTTTTTTTTTTAAGAATAAAAAAGAGGGACTAATGGATGTCTCAGGATATATTTATTTGGGGACCAAATGAGCTAAGCGAGCAGGTAGGTGGCTTTAGGGGAATTTGGAGAGGGGTGTGTGTGTGGATAAGGGGAACTGTTATGTTGGGTTTCAGGGCTGAGGGAGTTGGGGTCCCCAGGGCAGGTAGACCCACTGGAGAATTGGATATGGGTTAAGAATCAGAGTGGGTGTTGGGACCGAAGGGGAAGTGCGGGGGGTGTGTTTTGGAGGTGGGGAGGAGCACCAGAGACCTGAAATGGCCTGAAAGTTTAACACAGGGCCGGGAGGGAAGGAACCTCGAGGGGCTGGCTTCTCTGGGCTGGTGAGGGCCGGGGCAACCAGTGAGCGCCAGAGGGCTGGGGTGTCTGGGTCGGTCCGGGTGGGGGTGCCCGGGTCTCTAGGCTGCCAAAAGCCAGGGGCCCTAGGTCTCTGCGGTGAGGGGAGCCGGTGTCTGTGCATTGAGGGGGGCTCCCGGGATCCCGGGCATGGCAGGGGCCTCTCGGCCAAGGAAAGGGAAGGTACAGGTGGGCTCTGTGGGCTAAGGGGATGTCTCTGGCCGGCGGGGGCGGCGGCTTCTCCAGAGCCCTGAGATCGGGGGGCACCTCCGAGGTCCCCGGCCGGAGGGGGTGGCGGGGCTCGGGGTCGCTGAGGAGCCTCGGGAGGCCTGGGTCTGTGGGCTGGCAAGGGCAGGGGAAGGGGCCCAAGGTCTGCGGGGATCTGGGGGTCCCTGAGGTCTGCGGGCTGAGGGGCTTTCCGCGGCCCCCCGCCCGAGGGGCTGTGAGCCGACAAGGGCCGGGGCTCGGCGGCCGCGGGGTTGTGGGGGTGTCCGGGGTCCCCGGCGTCCCCGGCCGCAGGGGCGGGGGGTCGACGGGCGCCGGGGGGGCCGGGGACGCGAGCCGGAGTGCCGGCGGGTCCCCGGGCGCGGGCGCCCCAGCCCGACCGCCGGCCTTGGCGCCGCCCCGCCTGACATCAGTTCCTGCCGCCGCCGCCGCCGCCGCTGCCGCCGCCGCC